>NW_006921618.1:5176059-5258535 GCF_000298275.1 Orycteropus afer afer | reverse complement strand
TCACTACGGAAGTAGGAATGCCCAACCTTCCTTCCGAGGAGTGGCTGGTGGGTTTGAACCGCCAGCCTTCTGGTTAGCAGTCAAGTGTCTTAGGCAGTATGCTACCAGAGCTAAATAGGTAAAGATAGGGTGGGCAAAGGCCAGGGGTGAGCATTGCAAGGAGACTGGAACACAATTACATGGGCAAATGCTCGGGGGTAGGAAAAGTAGGGAGGGTTCAGGGAGCCCGATGAGGTCCTGTGCATCTGTGAATGAATGAATGAATGGATGCAACTAAAGTAATTGTTGCTTCACTTGTGTTATTTCATGTAGGTATCATAGCAAACCAGGAGGAAGATACTAATATCAACATCCTACACATGAGGAAAGGAGCCCTAGTGGTGCAACAGTTAAGTGCTCGATTTGATAACTGGAAGGTTGGCAGTTTGAACACATGCAGCCCTCAGTGAGAGAAAGACCTGGAGACCTGTCCATGTAAAGATTACAGCCAGAAGACCCCATGTGGCATTTCTACTTTGTCATATGGGGTCACTATGAGTTGAAATAGACTTGATGGCATCCAACAACAACACATGAGGACACCAAGGTTCAGACAGATGAGGCCAACAGAAGGGTTGGAGCTGGGATCTGGACACAGAATTCGGTCTCCAAAGCCCTCAGTCTACCCATTACCCGCTGCTGCCCCTGCTCCTTGCCAAACAAAGAGGAGACACCAGTAAAGAGGAGGCAGGAGTAATTACTTGTGTTTTAAAAATGAGGAGGTCATGGCTCAGGGTTGAGTTACTGGCTTCCTAGTGGTGCTCAGCACCGCCACCCACAGGTCTTTGGTGGCGATGCTCTCTATGTATCTTCCTAGTTCCCACCATCTGCAACTCTGTGATTCCTGGAGACCCAGGCCAGAGCTGGGAGCAAGTGACTGCTTCATGGTCCGCTTACCACTCAGCAGCTGGCTCCTGGAGGTGTCAGGGAAGGTGCCCTGTCTGAATGAGATGCTAGGACATGGGAGACAGCACTGCTTCCCAGCCAGACCCTGCATGAAGCCTCAAACAGGTAGCAGGCACAGGCCTCATCTGCTTTCTCCCTAGTGGCCCTGGGCAGTGATGAGGCCTCTTGACTACAGGACAGAGGACCCTTGCCTCTCTGGGCAGCAGAGAAGTGCCATGTGTTCCTGGAGGCTGCAGGAGTTTGCTTCATCAGTTACTTGTCAGGAGGTGGCCTACACCTCTGAGAACTACTGAGCTGAGATTTATCATAGTCAAGTGCAAGATCATGGTCTTCAGCATCACCAAAGCCTGGATTAAAGTCCCAGCTCTGCCACTTATTGGCTGTGTGATGTTAGACAAGTCACATAACCCCTCTGAGCTTCAATTTCCCCATCTGTAAAAGGGAAAGGAGCATTTGGCTGCTAACCAGGTCAGTGGTTTGAATCTACCAGGTGCTCTGTGAAAGAAAGATGAGGCAGTCTGCTTCCATAAAGATTTACAGCCTTAGAAACCCAGTGGAGGGAGTTATGAGTTGGAATCAACTTGATGGCAGCAAATTTGGTTTGGTTTGACAGGACTGAGCAGTATTTTATTTTATTTTTTCCATTGTACATGAGGTCACCATGAGTCAGGGGCCAACTTAGTGGCAACTAACAACAACAAAGCCTTGGGGATAGGGCTGTGTTTTGTTTAGGACTCAGCACAGAGTAGGTGCCAAGGAGGGAATAGGAATGAATTAATGAAAGAATTAAAGAAGGAAAGGAGGAAGGGGGGAAATGAAGGAAAAGAAGAAGGAAGGAAGAAAATAGGAAACAAAAGAAAGAGATGAGAGCACAAAGAAGGAAGGGATTGAGGACTGGTCTCAGGCTTGGACCCCCCACCCAGAGACTCTTCCTCTCCCTCCACTGCTGACACCTCAGAGCCTGTCCCCATCTCCCTGCCTGCTCCTCTCTGCCTGTCACTGCCTGCGGCTCCCACGAAATATTCATTGTTCTCTTGCCTGCTCTGCTCCTCCTCTCCCTGCCTCTTAGGTGCCAGAAATGGTGGAATTATCAGAGGTAAAACATGTCTGTCACCAGAAGGTGGGGGTGAGGGTGCTGCTGCCAGCTGATTCACCGAAAGATGCTCTTCTCCCCTTGGTTCTGGGTGTAGAGGCTGACTCAGCCCTGACTGCTTCTCCCTGGAGGTCCCAGCTATGTCCTCCTCCCCAGAGGACCCAGAGAAAGTGGCAGAGTATATGAAAAAGACATAGTTACTGGGCTGGAATATTTCTTGCAGAGCAGCTGAGGTCATTTAACCCTTGGCCAGAGGCAAACCTCCACCTGGGAGGTAGTGGGAGGGTGTGGTTCAGGAGTGGTCTAGCCTCTGTGAGGCTGTGGAGGAGTTGAGTTCAGCTGGGTATCTAGGAACAACTTTCTGGGCAACTCCTTGTCCATAGGAGCTCTGGTGGTGTAGTGCCTAAGGCATTTGACTGCTAACCAGAAGGCTGGCAGTTCAAACCCACCAGTCATCCCTCGGAAGGAAGATTGGGCAATCTACTTCCATAGTGATACCACCTTGGAAACCCAAGGAGGGGTCGCTATGAATTGGAATTGACTCAATGGCAGTGAGTTTGGTCTGGTTTTTGGTCCTTGTCCATAATCCAGGGAGGCTGGTATTTTAGGATGGGCTGGTGCTTGAGAGAGAAGACTCTCTAGATGGGGCTAGAGACAAAGCTGAGATAGCAAGAGGCCATCAAGACCACTCAGGCTGTGGTCAGCAAGGATGGATCACCCAATAAGCAAGGTAAGCACCAGCTTACTTGTGCTTAATGTGAAACTGTTCACTACAGATTGGTAAGTAAGCAAGCACAAGTAAGCTGGTGCTTACCTTGCTTATTGGGTGATCCGCCCCTGGTGGTCAGAGGCTGGGAGTCACAAAGGCCACCGAGGCCAGCCCAGGGCTGAGATGATGGCTGCATGGAGCCCAGCTACGGCTGCTGTGCTCTGTGGACCTGGTAGGAGCCAGATCCTATGCTAGGTGCTCCAGGGACCTTGCCTCATTCCATCCTCACACAAGCCTTCCAGGTTACGTGTTCTTACTATCCCCATGTGAAATAACCACAGCATGGAGAAGTCAAGAACATTATCAAGCCCATGCTGGAAAATGTCAGAGTTAAGATCTGAACCAAGCACTGTCATAGCCTGTAGTCTTCCTGTTGAGATCTAGTTTTGAAAAATAGCTTACTTTAAAAAAAAAAAAAAAAATTATAATACAAGGTTTGTTGTTGTTGTTGTTATGTGCCGTCGAGTCAGACCTGACTCATAGCAACCCCTCCTTGGGTTTCCAAAGCAGTATCACTACGGAAGTAGATTGCCCAACCTTCCTTCTGAGGAGTGGCTGGTGGGTTTGAACCACCAGCCTCCTGGTTAGCAGTCAAGTGCCTTGGCCACTATGCTACCAGAGCTCCCATAATACAAGGTAGTTGTAGACAATTTGAAAAGTAAATATCAAAAAAGAAAATAGAATTTACCCTAAACCAATGATATTTTCTATGTCCTTTAAAAAAAAATCTTACAGTATACCTCATTTGGTATCTTGTTTACTTAACATTAGAGCAGAAGCACTAGTAAATGTACTTTTTTGTTTTCTTTTGTTTAGTAAATGTACTTTTCAATGGCTGTTGTAATACTCTGATTGAGAGAATGTACTCCAATTGTCTATATTTGGACATTTGAATGGATTTCAATTTCTCTATTATAAACAATACTGTGATGAACATTCTTATGTTCAAGCCTTTTCTACACTTGGGGTAATTCCCGGAGCATAGATTTCTGGAAGGGGAATAATTGTGTCAAAGGAAGAGCTGCTTCTTTTTTGGGGGTGGATGGGCAGAGGACTGAGGGTTCCTGACAATGCATCCTAGCAAAGGTGGTTTCTTTTTAAGGGAGATCAGCTTGTTGAGAGAACTTAGTTTCCTTTGGACTAACAGGCATGTTTCTGATTTCTGCCTTGTGAGGTAGACTTAAAACAGAGCTGTTGATGATACCCTTTTGATTGTTTCTTCACCTTCTCCCAAGAGCTGATCGGTGTGTGTTGAGGGGACCTTCATGCATTCATCTTGCTACTGTGCTCCTGAAGCATTTGTAGTAGAATTTTCATCTTCCATGTGAGAGACCTGGATTGATTCCTGGCCAATGCACCTGAGGCACAGCCACTGTTCATCTGCCTGTGGAAGCTTGCATGTTGCTATGATGCCAATCGGGTTTCAGGGAAGATTCCAGACTAAGACAGTGTAGGAAGAGAGGCCTGGTGATCTACTTCTGCAGTTAGTCAGTGAAAACCATGTGGATCACACCCATCCAATCCACAACTAATCATGGCAATTGTGCAGAACTGGGCAGGGCTTAGTTCCTATGTGTGTAGGGTTGCCATGAGTCGGAGATCACCATGAGTTGGGGTCACCATGATTCAGGTCAACTCTAAGTTGATGGCAGCTAACAACAACATCAATAACAACTGAGGTTCTAGAGGCATCTTCTGATTCGGAGAGCTTGGGGTTCATTCATCTCATCCAAGCCTCCCCACAGTCATATAGGTGAGCCATTTGACAAGTGGGGCAACTGAGTCCCAGAGAGGACAGGTAGTTGCTTGATTGTTGCTTTGCTGAGCCCAGACCTAGGCCTCCTGACTCTGAGTGCATTGCTTCTTTCACAACATTAGCTGCTTCTCATTTTCTGATTCCAGGTCATATAGTTCCATACCCTGAGAATAATGAATAACCATTGCTAGTACCATAGTTACCATGGCAACATTGGCCCAAAATTTCCTCCTGGAGGTGTTAAGTGCGAGGACTTGGACTCCACGAAAGATCTGAAACTGGATGGGGGTAGACCTGGACAGGGCTGGAGTCTTCTGGTCTCAGGCCAGTGGAGTGACATCACCCTGATGCCCTCAAGGCATCCCCAAGGCTGGTCCCTGAGCTGGGACTGTCACCAGCAATGCTCCAGTTTGCTGCTGATGCACTAGTGACAAAAAGAAGCAGAATCCATGTTTCAGGCTTTTTTTTTTTTAACTGAGAAGATGAGAGGCACAGCTGAGTTCTGGAGCAGACTAAACCACCTAAGGAGGGAGAGACTGCTGGAGAGAAACTGTGTTGAGCCTTTTTGAAGCTCCAGGGAGAGAAAAAGAGAGTGGAGGCTTCTGGTGGTGGGTGACAGCCACCAATTTGTTCTGGGGAAACAGCACAAAAAAGTGCCTGGAAAGGGAGCTAGGCCCAGAGTGGGGTACAGGGGTTGGGAGGGAGTTTCAAGACACAGCCATGAAGTCCTGATAGGATGGCCCTGACAGGGGTCTCAACTTTGCCAAGGAAGAGAGGGTGCTCTGTTGGCTGGGAGAAAAAGAAAGAATGGGGTGGGGTGGGTGCGGTACCCTGGCAGGGAGGAGAGGGGTATCAAGGAGCAGAAGCTGAGGGGGAGGAGGTGTTCATTTTCCTTCAGTTTTAGTTTCTGTTTCTCTCTCTTCTCTGTTTTGTACCCACCTCTCTTCATCTCACTCCAAGTATCTCCCCTCACTTCCTCCTCTACACTCTTTTTTTCTTCCTTCCTTCTCTCTTGCCCTCACTCTTCCTCCTGTGTCCTTCTCTTCCTCTCTCTCTTACCTTCTCACTTCTCCTTTCCACCTTCCCCCAACCGCTCTCTTCTCTCCTTTACCCCTCTCCCAGTAAGTGGCTAGCAGTGCAGCTGTTCTCTGCCTTATTCACAACAAAGTGGATCCTAATTTTAAAAAATAATAAAGCAGACCACACTGGGCTCCCCCTGTTTCTCAGCCATCATCTGGTCTTCCACTGTTTGTTCAGGGAATCTAAACACTAGCCCAAAGCAAACAAAATTAAAAAGGAAAATCTATCGCTAAAAATTTCCAAAGCTAAATAGTCGTGCATTTAGGACAGCATCTTCTAAACTGTGGCCTGAGTCCCTAGGCCCTCCAATTAGAAGAGGCAGTTTCACAAAATGGTTAGAAGCACAAATGGTTCTGAAATGGTTAGATGAAATGGTGCTAAAAATGGTTAGACACTGGAGCCCGACTGCCAGGGTTTGAATCCCTGCTCTTGTAGCATCCTTGCTTTGTGACCCTGGGCAAGTAGTTAATAGCTCTGTGCCTCAGTTTCCTTTCCTGAAAAATGGAGTTGTGAAAATTAGATATTAAGATGAAGAGATCTCAGGAAAGTGTCTCAAACATAGTGCTATATAAACCAAAAACCAAAGCAGCACCCCTGAGACTATTCTGACCCTGGCAACCCCATGTGTGTCAGAAATGCACTCCTTAAGGTTTTCAGTGGATGAAGTAGATTGCCAGTGCTTTCTACCAAGGCCTGCACTCAAACCAACAACTGCTCAGTTCACAGACAAGTGCTTAACCCTTTGTGCCATCCAGGTGGTCAAATGCTATTTAAGGGTTAGCTGTTCTCTTGATGTTCCATGAAGGGAAGTTTGAGAAACACTGAGTACTTCTTGCCTATCACCTTGGAAATAATCAATACACAACACCACATTAGATTAGAGGACCCAGGAAGTCCTGCAGGAAAAAAAAAAAAAAAGACCTGTTTGATTTTGTTTGTCTTGATAATTCTCAAACTTATTTTTACCCTATGCATGGACTGAAAAATAAAGACAAAGACCCTCAAGGAGATAGACTGACACAATGGGTGCAACAGGGGGTTCAAACATAGCACCAATTGTGAGGATGGCACAGGACAAGGCAGTGTTTTGTTCTGTTGTGCACAGGATTGCTATGATGCAAAACTAACTCGATATCTAACAACAACAACAGCAGAGGACTGTATTGTGTCCCCAAAAAGATATATTGAAATCTTAACCTCTATGTCCACGATATGATATGACTCTATTTGGAAATAAGGTTTTACTTTTGTTATGTTAAAGAGATGTACTGGAGTAGTAGGTGGGTCCTAAACCTAATCCCTTCTGAGTAGTAGCTTATAAAAAGGGGAGAACGAACATGGAGAGACACACACAGGAGGAAGATGCCATATACAGATCCATCTACAAGTCAGGGAACACCAAGGAATGCCCAGGGCTTCAAGAAACTGAAAGAGACAAGGAATGATCTCCTAGAGTAGACAGCACACAGCCCTGCTAAGGCCCTGATTTAGACTCCGAGCCTCCAAAACTGTCTGACAATAAATTCCTGCTCTTGTAAGCCACACGTTCGTGGTATTTTTGTCACAGTAGCACTAGGTATGGCACCATAGTACCTTTCATTTTTCCTGTCTCTTAGGACATTCCCACTTCTCGCAGCTTAGGAAATGCTGCTTTGAGATTATTTGCTGTTTCAAGACCCTGGTGATGTAGAAGGAAAAATCATTAGCTGAGTCATCAAAATTTCTGAGCTCAAATCCCAGCTTTCCCCTCACCAGCCACGGAACTCAGGACATGTCATGGTCAGGCCCAGAGATAGGAAGTGGCTTGCTTAAGGCCACACAGTCTTAAGTCAAGGGAGACTTGAGACCAGCAGACAGGCCTCCCAAGCCAGGCCTCTTCTACCTCCTTTCTCTCTCTCTTCCCTCATTATCAAGGGAGAACAGGAAGTTTTTTTTTTCTTTTTTTTTTTTTTGGGGGGGGGGAGGCGGGGGAAGATGGGGAAGAGGTTCCCACCTCTTTGATACTGATGAGAGGCTGCCCTCCCCTGAATTGGCTTTTCGTGACTGGCAAGGCTCTAGGTGGTATGGTCACTCTTCCTCAGACCAAAAACCAAACCTGTTGCTGTTGAGTTGATTCTGACTCATAGTGACCCTACAGGACAGAGTAGAACTGATCCATAGGGTTTCTAAGGCTGTAATCTTTATGGATGCAGACTGCCACATCTTTATCCAGCAGATTGACTGGTGAGTTCAAACCATCGACCTTTTCATTAGCAGCCAAGGCACTGCAGCACGAGGGCTCCTCCAGTCTTCCCCACCCACCAAAAAAGTAAAAGAGCCAAGGTTTTAAAAAACCGCTCTCACTGGCAGAGCGACTAAGTGCATTTGAGCAACTCAATGTGCATGTCCCTGTCCCTGGTGCTGAAACAGGACAGAACACCTGGAAGGTGGTGCCTGATCCCAGCCAGGCTGTTGCAGAATTTTCTGGGGGAGAGTCTGCTTAAAACCACAATTCCAGGATCTTACAGCTCACTTGTTCAATCAGAATCCCCTGGGGTTGGAATCTGGCTTCTGTATGTTGAAAACCTCCCAGGGGTGGTTTGAGATCCTACTACTCTGGGAAGCATTTTAATATTCCAACCCTAGCTCATTCTCTCAAAGCTACTTGTTCTTCCATGATTTGATTTTTTGATTTGCTGAAACAATTTGTGATTTTGACAGTGTCACAGAAAAAATTAATTAATGATATATGTTTCATATTAATGGAGAAGATTTTAAGGGCTGTTCCAGTTCTATTATTTTTACAGCAGTAGTAATTCCCCCCCCACCACCACCACCCACACACACACTGGGAGCTTGAGGGTGAATATTTAGTCCTGACTCCTAAAGCCCACAGGCACTAAGGGAGACCATTCCTACTCCATTCTTTCCCCAGGTCTGCAGGCTGGTGATTTAGGGAGGTGGACTCGTTTTGCTTACATTAATGTGCTCTCTGTCCCCACATTCCACTGCTCCAGGCATCAGTGAGAAGTCTCTATTGTGGTATTTGCTCTTGCAGATGCTTCTGTTCCACACTGGGACCCAGAGGAAAATCCTTTGTAGAGAAACAATCACGTTGGACATTCTACTAAAAAAGACGCCTGGGGGTGGGACCAATGAACATAGCTCATCTCTGACAACCTCTTTCTACTTTAAAGCTGGGGGAGGATGGATTCTACACTGTAGTTTGCCTGACTCGATTTCCTGATTTCTCAGATGCGGAAACATTCCCTACAGCTCTGAGGCTATAGGGAGTGTAGAGGGGTATAGAGGGTAGTGGTTACAAGCACAGGCTTTGTGCTCCATACCTGAGTTTAAATCCTGGTCCTGTCTTTTGCTAGCCATGTAACCTTGAACAAGTTGCTCCCACTTCCACAGCCTCAGTTGCCTAATGTATAAAAGATGAGTAGCACCATCCATGCCTCAAAAGAGTTAATGTAAAGACCAAACAGGAAAATGGACATTGAAATGTGATCCTATAAACAATCATAAGTTATTATAATCATAGGAATGACTCTGTACCCAGATGATGGCTGCAAACTTAAAAGAGACCATTTGCATATTAACATATTCTTAGAGTCCTGAAAACTTTCACTCTTCTCCTCAGCCCCTGGGATTCGAGTTCTAAGGATGAAGTTGTAAACAGATGTTTGGGGTCAGGAAAGGGCCAAGTTGTGTTTCCAGATTAGAGTGTTGGTCACTGGCCTTTCTCTTCTAAGTCATCTTCCTGAGATGCCACTTACAGGGTAGCCCAATGCCAGAGGAAGAGAGATGTCTCAGGGGTTGGAGGAGGTCACTGAATTTCCCCAGACCCCTGGTGTGGGAGTCTTGGACCAGTGCAAGCCTGTGGGTGCTCAGGTCTTAGGGCTGGCCTGTGGAAGCAAAACTAAAGATCATCAACAATATGCCCTTTAGCTCCCTTTGCTCTGATGGAAAAATGGAGTCCCGAAACTTACAAGTAACTTGTTCAAGGCTACATAGTTAGTTGGCAGCAGAACCAAGGGGAGAATAAAGGTGTACTTTTTATTGAACCATATGGCCTCCAGGTATGTTGCAGTAGGTCCAGCCATTGGCTTCTGTCTAGAATCAAGAAGAAAAGGCCCAAAGGGACATGGGTTTGTTTCTGGGAAGATAGATTGGGTCAGATATGTGTGTCCCCAGAGGAAAACAATAAGGCTTAGGGTTTAGAAACATGAATTTCCAGCATTAGATGGATTGGAATATGAGTTCTGACTCTGCTATTAACGACTGCTATGATCTTGGCCTCCCACAGCCTCAGTTTTTTCACCTGTATAGTGGGACTAATGGGAAACCTACCACAGTGGTATTGTGAGAATCAAATGAGATTATTCATAGCAATACACATGACAGCACACTTTGCTTCTTCTATAAATGATACTTTCGTTCTGTGTCTATGGACATGCTAAGATGTTGAGTGAAAACATGAAACAGGTTATAGTATGACCAGGAATAACTGAAGTTACAGGCAAAATTGTATATGTAGAGTTCCAATGATGGAAGAAGCTGCCTGTGTGATACTAAGCTCCTCATCATTGGAGGTGAGCAAGCTCCAGGTGGGGCCCTTGATGGAGAGCATTCCGGCATCTGCTGGAGAAATGGACCCATGCCCCTGACGTCCTATGAGGCCCACTCTCCCCCTTCTCATCTCCCTGGCTCCTGCTCACTGTTTTCCAAAGCAGCAAGCAGCCTGCATGGTAATTACTTTTGGACTTATTAAGCATAATTATCCCCTAATCACATACAACCAGTAATTACTGTGGCTGTTACCAGAGGCCTACCCATACGATGCTGCCCGTAGCACTGGGTGCAACACCCAGCTGGGGTCTGAGGTGAAGCTGGTGCTTCCTGCCAGAGTGGGGGTGGTGTTCAGCTGAGGTGGGGCTGGTGCGTTAGATCCTCAACCTGGTGCCTCAAGCCTGGGGCCAGTCTGGTAAAGGAGTTTCCCATATGTGCCAGCCCTGGGCTACTCCAAGCTCCAACCACTCAGAGTCCTCCCAAGAACTCCCCAAGTGCTGTGCTCATCTGTGCCCCACTACCTTTGCCCAAGCTGTTCCCTCCTGCTGACACTCTTTCTCTCCATCTTTTCTCCCTTCTTCCCTCCCAGCTTCCTCCCTCCTCTCCATCCCTTCAAATATTTATTGAGTCTCTTCTATATATACACCTGGTACTATTCTAGGTACAGGAGCTCTGGTGGTGTAGTGCCTAAGGCATTTGACTACTAACCAGAAGGCTGGCAGTTCAAACCCACCAGCCACTCCTCAGAAGGAAGACTGGGCAATCTACTTCCCAGTAGTGATACTGCCTTGGAAACCCAAGGAGGGGTCCCTATGAGTCGAATCTGACTCGATGGCAGTGAGGTTTTTTTTTGTTGTTGTTGTTGATATATATATATATATATATATATATATACACATATACATATACATATATATATTTTTTATGTGCCTTTTTATGACCCGACTCATAGCGACCCCTCCTTGGGTTTTCGAGGCGGTATCACTACGGAAGTAGATTGCCCAGTCTTCCTTCCGAGGAGTGGCTGGTGGGTTTGAACTGCCAGCGTCCTGGTTAGCAGTCAAGTGCCTTAGCCACTATGCTACCAGAGCTCCTACATATACACATATATACATATATACATGTATACATGTATATATGTATATATATACATGTATATATGTGTGTGTGTTTATATATATATAAAGGTTTCCAAGGCAGTATCACTAAGGAAGTAGATTGCCCAAACTTCCTTCTGAGGAGGGGCTGGTGGGCTGGTGGGTTTGAACTGCTAGCCTTCTGGTTAGCAGTCAAATACCTTAGGCACTATGCCACCCCACAGTGTGGGGTGGGGTGGGGTGGAAAACAAACAAAATCACAGAGCTTACTTTCTATCTGACAGACAAAGACAATAAAGTAAGTTATGTAGCATATTAGGAAGGGTTGGGTGCTATGGAAGAATAGAAAACACTGTAGTGAGGATGAGGAACTCTGGTAGTGTAGTGCCTAAGGCACTTGACTGCTAACCAGAAGGCTGGCAGTTCAAACCCACCAGCCACTCCTTGGAAGAAAGATTGGGCAATCTACTTCTGTAGTGATACTGCCTTGGAAACCCAAGGAGAGGTGAATCAGATTTGACTCAATGGCAGAGAATTGTTTTTTTTTTTTTTTTTTTTTGAGAGTAGATTGTGTAAGCCCTATGGACCACTTTAAGGACTGTTTTTTTCTCTGCAGGAAGCTGAGAAACAGCACGGTCTGTGTGCATTTTTATAGCTCCACTCTGTCCACAGAGAGACAGGAGCTAAGGAGGGTGAAGGGACTCCAGTGAAGAGCTGTTGAACAAACCAGGTGACAGATGGTAAGGGCTTAGACCAAAGTGGCCACTGTGGAGCTGAGAGGAATGAAAGGACTCTGGAAACATTTTGAAGGTAGAGAAAATAGGCTTCTCTGATGGGTTAGATATGAGGTGTGATCGATGGAGTCAAGGATGACTCCAAGGTTTTTGGTCTGAGCCCCTGGAAGGGTGGAGTTGCCATTTACCAGGGAAGATGGTAGGTCAGGTGGGTTTCAGAGGGGACACAGATGTTCCGTTGTGGGCATGGTAAGGTCCTATGTTACTTAGACTCTCTAGTTTGGAGGTGACAGTCTGGCTGGAGATAAAAACATGGGAGCCGTCCACACATGAATACCATTTCAGTGTGAGGATTGATGTGGTCATCAGTGAATGAAGAAGTACAGACGAGAAGATGCCCACGGTATGTGCCCAGGGAGAGAAGAGAGGGCCCAGCAAAGGAGATGGAGAAGGAGCAATCAGAGAGGAAGAGGAGAGGCAGGAGAGTAAGGCCAAGGGAAGAGACCCTGTCCTCAAACAGGACAGCCGAGGGATCTCTTACCTCCGTGGCTTTAGGGTACCAGATTCTGCCCCTTCTGTCCCCTTCCATCTCACTCCCCTCGGGCCACTGTCTGCAGTTCATTCCATCTCTTTTTTCCCCCTCCATCTCTTGGTATCTCTTTCTGTGTCTGTCTCTCTTGGGCGCCTTCCTTAGACCCCTCTTTCCACAGCTACCTGCACAGCTCCTGGCAGCAGGTCTCAGCCTCTGGGGAAGCGGGGATCCCTGTCAGCCCCGGCACATGCCAATCTCCTGGCGTCTAGCAGCCAACTCGTATGTAGGCCCCGTGCCGCGCCTCCTGCCCTCGTAATGCGCTCTAATATTTATTTACATGTCTTTCAGACTATTATTTATTAAGGTATCGCTGCCAACTGTGTGCGAGCTAATTGCTTTTAATGTGCCCCCTCCCGGTTCCCAAGGCGACGCCTTTGTGGCTGCGGAGCCAGCGCCGCTGCTTCGAGCTGGGGAAACCGAGGACCTAGCTCACGGAGGGGCTTGGGAGTACTGGTTAGGGCGCGGGTGGGGGCGTCATGGGCCCAGAAACTGCGCAGTCGGGGCGCAGGGGGTGCCGGGAGAGCGCAGTTGGAAAGTTGGGGGACTTGAGGAGCGTAGGGGTGGAGTAAGGCCCAGCTAGGGCGCGGGGAGTGGGGCGGTGTGGGGATTCCAGGCGGAGGTCTCGGAGAGGAGTGGGGGCTCTGAGCACGGGGGCAATGCAGGGTGCTGAGGTAGAGGTCTTGGGACGGGCTGGGGACTCCGAGCGCTAAGCAAGGGGCAGTGATTCGGATGGGCGGCGCTAGGGCCTGGCGCGGGCTCGCCTGGAGGTGAGCGAACTGAACCGCAGCCTAGGTGTCCCAGGAGGGGGCCGTCACCTCCCCCCACCCAGCCTCGTCAGCAGCTGCCTCGCCTCGCCTCGCCAGATTCTGCCGACGCCCGCAGCCACCGGAGCCGGGGGAGTGGTTTAATTGGAAGAAGAGCGCAGGGGGTGGGGAAGGTGGTAGTGGCCAGAGGGGTAGGGGAGCAGGGAACACGTCCTGGCGGGGCGACTTGGGAGAGAAGAGACAAAGGCAAGGGTGGACTACAGATAGGGAAAGAGCAGCAGATGAAGAGGGATAGAAAATGTAGTCGGCCAAAGACAAAGGCAGGAAGGACCAGGCGCCTCCCGGCGTTACCACAGCCTGGTCTCAGGCGGCAGCTTTGGTTGGGAAAGGGGATTAGCCTCGCCCAATTATTAATTTAAATATTTGCACAGCCTTGGTGTCACCCTGAACGTTCTCTCCCATCGTATAATGGCAGCTTAATTGAACCCTGTCTCTCCCACCCCAGTTAATAACAACAACAGCAACAAAAATCCAACCCACTGCCATGGAGTCCATTGCGACTCACAGAGACCCCCACTGGGTTTCTGAGGTGGTAAATCTCAATAGAAGTAGATTGCTGGGTCATCCTTCCACGGAGTGGCTGGTGGGTTTGAACTGCCACACTTCTGGTTAGCAGTCAAATGTCTTAGGCACTGGGCCACCAGTTAATAAAGACCACGGTGTTGGGCCTCTTGGAACACCTTACTAGCTGCACTGTGCCAAGCCCATTTCTTCAAGTGAACAACTTGCGGGGGCTGGGTGGTGATTTCTAGACTGACCAACTGAGAGGAAAAACTGGCTCGGCTGCTGAGAGGAAGACGCTGGACTGAGAAACTGGCCCAGAAGCTAATGCCTTTTCTACTACCCAGGACCAAACCTCTGATTGAGGGTGGCTGTCGTTTCCTTAGGCCCTGGGCCTGGAGGGATGCTATTGGGGTGCCCATGGCACTTTCTGCTACAGCATCCAGTTGATCTGGCTGGCTGGTGGTTGCTGGAGGCTCAAGTGTAGCAGTGCAATCCATGGGTTCCCAGAGCCCGTGCCTCCACCCCTAGAAAAGGCACAGCCAGGCTGGACTCCGCCATCTGAGTGCTGGAAACCTTTTGACCCAAGGACGGAGTCCTTGTCTCCAGGAGAGCTGATGAAACCTCATGAGGGCTAGGGGTGGAAATCTCCAGGTCTGGAATCAGAATGCTGGAGGAGTTGGAAGGAACCCTTGAGTGTTGCCCACTCCCCTCATTGGGGATATGGGGCAACTGAGGCCCAGAGAGGGGAAGAGACTTGCCTGGGGGCACATAGTCTGTGTACCTGAAATGACTGCCCTCACTAACTGGGTGTTGGGAGGTGTGGACAGAGAGGCCAGGTCTCTTGTCCCTTCCCCATCTTATTGCAGCATGGGAGGAGGGTTCTCGGTTTGACTATGAAATGGGTAAGGTGGCAAGATTTGTTTTCTGTGTGCTCAGGCTTTCTGCTGGCCCACTTTCAGCTCTTACTCTCTTCTGTCTAGTGCTCTCTGCTAACCTAGTACCCAACCTCCCCCGGCTTTAAGCTAGCTTGTGGGTATCTCCCCACTGAAGCCACCTATCTCTGGCTCTCACCTACACACAGGTGTCTTTCTGAAGATATCATCTTAGAGTATCTCTAATGTGGGCTTTTTATTCCCAAGAAGGGCAGGTGTCTGGGAACCTGAGTGACCTTGTTTCCAGGCAACCACCCCTGGACCTCAGTGTCTCCCTCTGTAAAATGGGAATGGTGGTGTTTGGAGGCTTCTAAGTACCCTTTCCATCTTTGATGTCCGGAGACTACCCACAGTGGGAGCAGTGGAGACCTGGGTCCCCCAGGCTAGGATCTGTCTGCTGCTTCTCCTGCTTGGTGCAGGGGTAAGAGGGGGTGATAGGGAAAATACAATGGGGAAAAGGCAATGACCTCTGAGCCCCAGTGAGCAGTGTCACAATCAGGGAAGAGGCAGAAGGATTTGTCACTGATTCTTCCCCTGTGTCTTGAGCATCCTAGTCCCCAGCTGCCTTCATGGAGGAGGGACAGGAAGTTGGGCTATATTTGCCTTCAGGGGGTGGAGTGGGGGAGGAGAGGACTTAGTGGGCAAGGAGGGAAAGAGCCTCAGTCCCAGCAGCTGAGCAGGGAAGAGCAGGTCCTCCTGCAACTTGGAGAAAATGAAAAGCTCCATCAAAAATGTTCCCTCCACTGCTCTCACTAGACTCAGTGAGTATTGCCCAGCAGTGCCTGGGACATAGTAGGTGTTCAGTAAAGGTTTGTTGGGTCAATGAGTGAATGCATGCGTGCATAGAAAGACAGTCTAGCCTTGCCCCTGCCCCCAGAGTAGGCAGACCTGGGTTTGAATTCTGCCCTGATAGTTTCTAACTTGGGTAGATTACTGAATATCCCTAAACATTAGTTTCCTTATCTGTAACACTGAAATGATACTTCTTAGTGTTGTGAAGAGCAAATGAGATGAACCGATGAAAAGATCTTAGAATCCCGCCTAACATTTAAACCAAAAAACAAAAACTCTAAGCCCTTTGCTATCCAATTGATTCTGACGCATAGAGACCCTAAAGGACATCGTGGAATTACCCCATAGGATTTCCCAGCTTGTAATCTTTACAGAAGCAGACATTTTTCTCCTGTGGAGTGGCTGGTGGGTTTGAACTGCTGACCTTTTGGTTAATAGCCAAGTGCTTAATCACTGTGCCACCAGGGCTCCTTGCCTGATGTTTGTAACTCCATAAATGATAACTTCTGATTCTTCCCACTGAAGACAGAATTATAGGGTCAGCCTGTGGCTTTGCATGTCAACATACATTTACTGAGCATCTAGAATGTTCTGAACACTGAAGAGGCCCTGAGATGCTCCAGGCCCAGTCTCTGCTCTTAGGTTGCTCATAGTTGCATTAAAAAGACATATGGCCATACAGCCCTGAGAAGGCCTTGTAACAGCTGTTATCCAGAATACAGGCAAGAGAAATGGGAGCAGAGGCTGGGGGTGTGGGTCCAAGAAGACTTCCTGGAGGAGGGGACTCTGCACTGAGCTTTGAAGGATGACAGGAGTTTGTTCTTGGGACATATCCATCATAGCCAGAGAAAACATGGCAAAGACATGAAGGGGTGACTTGTTTGGTGAACACAGAGAATCAGGTCTCTGCCCCTATGCCGTACTTTGTCAGGAGGTCTTCTCTAACTGCTCTAGATTAATAACAACCCCACACACCCTGTTACTCCCTTCCCTAAATGATGCTAGTCCTGCCCCCCCCTCCGCACCCATTGCCTTTTGCTTTAATATATATTTACTTGATTTTATGTTTCTTGTCTGTCTCTCTACTAGAACATCAGCCCAATGTGGGCAGAGACTTCATTTTACTCACTGTTGCATCCCCAGAGTATGTAACAGGGCCTGGCATTTAGGACTGTGAACTCAGTTCATAGTTCTCGAATGAATGAACCTTGGTTGGGACATGCAGGAGGTGAAAGAGATAAGACTGAAAATCTCCATTGGGCAAGGTGGTAAAAGGTTTTGTACATCAGGCTGAGTTTGGACTTTCCCTCCCTAGGCAGTAGGGGACCACTGCAGGTGTTTTAAAGGACTTTCTCTGGCTGCAATGTGGATGCTGCACATAGAGGGGCCAGATTGGAAGCAAGGAGTAAGGAGGTTGTGATGAATGGTGCAGGTGAGCAGTGATTTGGGGGACAGTGCAGATGGATTGGAGGAGCTGCAACAACTGGGTAAAGGTTTGGTGTGGATAAGAAGTCTGGTGTGCCTGCCCCCTTTCTGTTTCCAAAGTGGAGATCTCTTGCCTGACAAATTCCACCACTCTCCCTTGCCCAGTCTGCAAAGCTCATGGGACTCGGGCTCACGTCAGATCTCCACTTGGAGAAATGGGTAGGAGGGCTGCCCTCAATCTGATCACTCTTTGAACAGAGTCCTAAAACACTGAGCCACTGAGGGGTTGCCTCAAAGAGTACACAGTCTGATGGAGGAGACATAGCCCTATTTTGGAAAACCACTGGTCTGATGAAGGAGAAAAGATCCTTTCTCTTGGAAAGCCTTCAGTGTGTGAGGGACATGCAACCCCTACCCTGGGAGACACTTCTGATAGGGAGTTTCCAGGCTGAAGGGGGAGGAAGAACACACACCCCTACGTTAATGAAGTATCCCATAAGAAGGCACTGCCAAGAGGAGGTCTGGGAAGGCTTCCTGGGAGAAATGGGCTTTGCACAGAGATTGAAGAAGGAGGGGATACTAATATGGTGGAGAGTAGGAGGGGGCAGAGCAGGGAAAGACCAAGCCCCAGTGAGTGAGCCCAGTGTCCAGACGCATGGGTGAAAAATGTGATCAGCATAGTCTTTCAGTGAGCTTCCTAGCCATCACGAATCACCCGTTTTTAGCAGAGAAGAAAGACTGTTGGCAGGGGACAGGAATAGCTCCTGAAGCCTCCCTTCATCCCAGCCAATGCTCTTTCCCCAAATCTCTGTGTATCAGCCGGCCCTGGCCTGGAAGGCAGTGCATACCTACAGCACCCTCTTCTGGAAGGTGCCACACCAGTGCTGCGGGCTCTAAGTGCCAAAGCAGTCTGTGCAAAAACCCTCTGGTTTCTTGCTCTGGAGAAGCCCTGGATTTTGAAACCAGGAATGAAGGATAGACAGGGACTGGGTCAGTACCTGTGAGGTCCAGATCTGCAACCTGGAGGATGTAGGAACTTAGGTTTTTAGGTGCTGTCAAGACAGCTTCAACTCATGGTGACGTTATGAATAACAGAACAAAATGCTGCGCAGTCGTACGCCATCGCCATGATAGTATGGTTGGTCCCATTGTTATAGCTGTCATGCGAATCCATCTCATCGAGGTTTTTCTTGTTTTTGCTGACCCTGTGCTTTCCCAACCTCAATGCCCTTTTCTAAACCTTGGTCTTCCCTGATAATGTATTCAAAGTAAGCAGTAGGGGAAGGGATGGTTAGTTCATCTTGGGATGGCTGAGAGAGTCATTCTAGACAACTCTCAGATTTTGCTGGGGACACAGAAGCTGGGGCTGCCCAGCATCCTGAGTATCTAGGACCCCAGGAGAAGCCCTTCCCCTCCCAGCAGGTGCTACTCCAGATTATCCCTGTCACCCTATATCATAGGGTGTTTGGGCCCCTTTCTTCTTCTAAGGCTTTGGATGTGGGGTAGCTGGATTTTAGATGGGTGGTCTGTATGCTTCCAGACTCTAGATCATGCCCAGGGGAGTGATGGCAACTAGTGCTTGATGGCAGAATAAGAGAGGTTGGTAGAGCTAGGCTGGGACTAAACCTGGTATTTCCCTTCCATCTCAGACTGGGACACAGGATGCACTGAGCCCAAGGAAGTGCAGCTTCCCCAGGAGGTCGGGCAGTGCCTTGGAGGGAGCTGGCTACCATAGAACAGAGGGCCCAGGACACCCAGAGGCCTGAACCACTGGGATCACTTCATGCCTTCCTACAGAGGAAGGTCGTGGAGAGGACCCATGAGCCCCAAGCCTCTGCTGTTCCGAGTGTATTCTTCAGTGTGAGAGGCTAGTAGGCCCTTGCTTCCATCTTAGCAGGAATCACACACACACATGCACACACATACACACACACCTCACTTTCACAGGATGTACAAGCAAGGGAGGAGATAGCCTGGTACCAGCAAATTTCCTACAAAGGTAGCAGCAGTGCTAGGCTTATCTAAGTCAGTGAGGTGCTAAAGGGACTTCAGATCCCCCCAGCAGCTTTGAGCTGTGGTGGTGGCTCAGTGAAAGCCCATTGTTGCTGTTAGTGGCCGTCAGGTCGGTGCCTGACTCATGGTGACACCATGCACAACTGAACGAAATGTGGCCCAGGCCTGCACCATTCCCATAATAGCTTGTGAATTGGACTGTTGGGATCTGTCGAGTTGATGGCTGATTTTCAGAAATAGATCATCAGTCCCTCTTCTTTTGGGAGCTCCACTGGAGCCTGTTCTGCATCATAGCAACACACAAACCACCACTGACGGATGGTGGCTGTGCATGAGGTACACTGGCCAGGAAACAAGCCCAGGTCTCCTGCCTGAAAGGCAAGCATTTTACCCCTGAACCACCAACCACTGTCATTCATGAGGACTGTGGCTGTGAGTCGTGTTTCTATTGACCTTTTTAGTCTCAGCCCGTTGGTTCCTCTAATTGTTCCTCTTAGGGGCTGGCAGTACATTGCAGGAATGTTTTCTGGCTTTATTGCGAATTCCTATTTTAGTCAACTATTCCCCCTGAAATCTGCAAAGGAATGATTGGTTTTGACAAAACAAGGAAAGCTGCTAAAGTATTTCCAAATGAATTTTACATTTGATTTTTGGGTCACTCTATGAGGGTTCCAACACAAAATAGTGGCTGGTGATAGTTTTTGAATAAATAGATTTGGTGATGACTAATTGCTTCAGAAAATCATCTGAAATGTGGAAAGAAGCTCCAGAGAGAGATTGCAGCAGTCACTGTCAGTGCCTTGCCCACATCCCTTCAGCTTGTTTCATTTCGGTGCATATCGGCCTGACTCCCATCCACCATCACCTCCATTTGCTTGCCTGGTAATTTCCTCAGATGCAAGGAGCCTTCTCTGCTAGTGCACCCATGGCAAGCCTTTCTCCCCATGACTGCCACATTGGTGGGACTGGCCCTCAACCAATGATTGAGTGGAGCTTGTGTACAAATACCCCATTTCTTCACTGCTCGGGTGAGATCTCTTTGAGGTGTGTGTCTACTTTGGGCTCTACAGGTCCCCAGTAGGATGAAGGTCCATGTCCATGGTAGTAACCTGCCTAAGAACATTCCCTTTATTGGCATCCTTTGTGTCGCTATTTCACTCCACTCTTCCCAAAGGGTGTTTTCCTGGAATCATCCAAATATACTATTTGCACTCGAATCCTTTTCTCAAGCTCCACTTCAGGGAACTAGGATGACCAACTCGTCCTGGCTTCTCTGGGACCGTTCCAGTTTTGAAACTGATAGTCTCACATCCTGGGAATGTGCCTCAATCCCAGGCAAACCAGGAAGGATTGGTCACCTGAGGAGGACTCTAGACTAAGATAGGTGTGACCACACTAACCAAGGTAAACAGATCACAGAATCACTGGTTTGAAAGCCAAGTATTGGTCTTGAGAACAAAAGAGCAGACACAAGTATCATCTGGTCATATTGTCAAGTTCAACAGTTTTTATGAGCTAGAAGCCACCATTTACAAAGAGATATTTCCTTTGAGAACAGACACATTCACACAGCCCCAGGGGACAGGTGGATAATTATTAGTGGACATTGGATGGCTGAGGTCCAGGACTTCCACAACATCTACATAACTGGCTACTGGGCAAGAAGGCAAGGTATAGTCCAAGAACAAGGAAGTGTCACAGGCACCCTAGGGAGCAGGTGAGGGGATGGAGCAGCACATTGTAGGCACTTGAGGCTCTGAGGGGGACAAGCACCAGCCATGCCACTTGAGCCAAAGCTACCTGGGCAAACAGTGAGACTACACCACGTGCATCACTGCAGTCAACCACATTGAGACAAGGCGCTTTGCTTTGGGAAGCAGCTGTAAGCTCAAGATAGCTGGCCCCGAGCCAAGGAGATTTGCAGCATGAACAGGAGAAACCCCACTTTGTCAGGTAACAGGAAGGCAGTGCTGTCAAGAGGCTGAAGTCAAATGGGTGCTGAGGTGGACATGGGGGCCAGGGAGCTCCATAGTAGGGGGCTGTGGGCTTGGCCAGGAGCTGCCACACTTCTGACCTCAGGACAGATCTCTGTGGATCAGATTCTCCAGCTGCAAAATGCCACACACACCCCTGCCCTGGTTATTTTTACACTGGCACTGCTAAGTGGGCTATGTTACAGCTGAAGAATGCGCCCATGTTTTCTGCTGGCTTCTCTAGTCTCTGAAAAAAAAACAAAAAAAGCAACCCATGATCTCCCAAGTGCCATGGCAGTGAACTCCTAGTCCATTCTTGGGGTAGCAATGCCCTTCTCTTTCCTTTCTTGGGGCACTAAGGATGCAGAATACATTTGTGTCTGGGGTGGCATCCCAATAAGCAAGTAGTAAGAGGCAGGTGCTAGGATCTCAGGCAGGTTCCAGCAAGGCAAGTGAAGGGGGTGGCCAATCACTGAGGTGGGCTGCACACTGATAGGGGGAGAGCTTTCCTACTCCCCCTCACTGAGAGACCCTTCCAAGGAAGAGAGAGGGGGGAATAGCAGCAAAGAGAGGAGGAAAGTTTGCCCCCAAATAGGGCAGGACCAACAGGGGCAAGTCAGGATTTAGATAAAACTTCTAGAAGCTCTTCTGACAACTGTTGCAGGTGAAACAGCTGGAAGGGAGGAGGAGGAATCTGTGCTTTCTCAAACATCTGAAGAGCTGGAGACAGTCTTGGAAACAGCTCCTTCATCCGTCAGTCACAACAAGTGCCAGCTTAGGTCTATGGAGGACTGTGGATGCCGTTCATGAGGCCCACAGGTAGGGGACAGGCTGCAGGAACATGCTCGAAACTGAAGTGCTTATTTACAAGTCTGGGTTAAATCCGCCTAAGTGTGGGCTCCAGTGATCCTAGCATCTGGAGTTGGCTCCTCAGCTAAGCGGCCTCAAAGAGAAGGCTCTGCCTCTGTGCATGGCAGGAAGTTGGACTTTTGGGGCACTCTGCTCCACCTGTGACAAGGAAGTGCATAGCAGGAGCTCTTGACGCTGTCCTATGCTGTCTCCATCCTGGCTAAGCCATGCCAAGATCTGTTGTGTCGGCTTTACCCATACCATAAATGCTTGTCTGACCCTTAGTGCAAATGGGGTTGAGAGAGTGCTAGTCTGAGGCCACGGCCACAAATGGCAGGACCCTGAGGTTGGGTGGGAGTTTCATCAGTCCAGGCAAATGTTCCCTGAAGGCCAGGGAGGGTGGGAATCGTCGGTGGAGCAGAGTGTCCCTTAAAGCTTCTCGCAAAGCTCCAAGAGGACAGGGACATTACCTGGTGTGTCCACTAGGGCACACCAGCAGCTGGTACAGAGCCTGGTACACAGCAGGCATCCAATACAGACTTGAATGTCAATGCTGGAAGAATCCTCAGGGAGACCCAGTCTAGCATTTCCCCTAGTGAGTGACTTGGGAAGAGCTCTGTGCTGAATCACCTGATTGGAGACTGACAACAGACATAAACATGTTAATGGGTCTGAGTCATCCTGAGTTAAAGAAACTTGTTTTCCTGGTGTTTCCCTAACCTATTTACCCACAGAAGTTCTTCAGGAATTGCTTATTCACATCTCACCTGGGGAATAGAGTTTTGGAAACACTGAGCTAGCTTAACCTCATCATTCTACAAAAGATTTAATAGGGGCCCAGAGAAAGTGAGCAACTTGTCTAAATCACACAGAATACTGGTGGTTGAGTTGGGACAGTGTCATTAGGTATTTGTATTCTCCTAATTCTTCAGACCAAAAAACCAAAATCAAATCAGTTGCCCTCGAGTCTGTTCTGACTCATGGCGACCCCACATTTCAGAATAGAACTGCATTTCATAGGGTTTCAATGGCTGCTGTCTTTTAGAAGGAGATCAACTGGGCCTTTCTTCTGAGGTGACGGGGTGGATTTGAATCACCAACCAGTTGTTAGTAGCCAAGCACTTAATTGTTCATATCACCTATTGCTAGGTACTGTCAAGTCAATTTTGGACTACAGTGACCCCATGGGACAGACTAGAACTGCCCTCTAGAGTTTTCCAGGCTGTAATCTTTATGGAAGCAGATTGCCAGGTCCTTCTCTCGCAGAGCTGCTGGGTGAGTTCAAACTGCCACCTTTTCAGTTAGCAGCCAATCTCTTAATTCTTGTGCTGCCAGGGCTCTTTCTACACCATCTTTGTTGTTTGTTGTTATGTGCTGTGAAGTCAGACCAACTCTACACCATCTGTTGTTGTTGTTGTTGTTATGTGCCGTCGAGTCGTCCCCGACTCATGGCGACCCCTCCTTGGGTTTCCGAGGCAGTATCACTACGGAAGTAGGATTGCCCAACCTTCCTTCCGAGGAGTGGCTGGTGGGTTTGAACCGCCAGCCTTCTGGTTAGCAGTCAAGTGCTTTAGCCACTATGCTACCAGAGCTACACCATCTAGGGACTCCCAATTCTTCAGACAATGCAGGGCATAAACATCCTTTGGATGCTCTAGAAAGCAAAGGCTGGTTTAACAAATCAATCCAAATTAAACCAGATAGCAGGGGCAATATTTCACCTCCTTGAGAGCTGTTGGAACCACTTTAGTGTCAATGCATATGTTAATTACCTACAGTTCTCATCTTTTTCTTAAAGTTAGTCCCTTAGGTCCTCTGCTTGATAATCCTGGTAGTAGGTTCTCCAGGTTGCGTGTCATTTCAACACCACTGAAGTTCTTCAATAACAATCTCTCTTGTCCAGACATTTCCCCATAGCCCTTGGGTTGTTTGAAATCAATGAGGACTTGTTCCTCTGCACTTTAGGGTGCTGGGCAGTGGAGCCATGAATGGAGAGAGCAGCAAGACTCGTTGCAGACCTCATGCTGCAGGGTCTGAGGAGCTTCCCCTGAGAAAGGGGTGGCTGGGTGCCCCCGGCTGAGTTTCTTTGCAATTCCTTCCCAGCATTTCTGCAGCACCATCAGCCCAGCTGTTCCTGCTAGTTCCACGCTGCTCAGGTGCCGGGTCGTTGTCTGCAGTGAGGCCTGGAGACCCAGAATCCAGGTTCATGGGGCGCTGGGCAGCCCAGTCCAAATCAGTCCCGATAGAGGAGGAGAGAGCACAAGTGACAGGCTCAAGATCACACAGAGAACTAGAGCCAATCCGTTTTCACTGACGGGGAGCATCTCTGAGACAGAGAATCACAGAATGTCAGGGTAGGAGGAAGGCTCTCAGCTTCAGGGCACTCTGAGAGGGGAAGCAGCTTACCCAAACTCCAGCCAGGGCTGACCCTTGAATTCAGGTATTCAGACGTCAGCCTGATGACTTTTCCATTAAAGGTGGGCCAAGAAGTGGATGCCACCCCCTCCATCCTTACCCTGAAGCTGGGCTGCTGGCTGCATGGCTATACAAGCGTTATTGGAGGAGGGGCTTGGTGAGGGAGATGTCAAGGCTTTCCGCACACCTGAACTAGTGGCTTCAAGCAAGGGAGTCCAGAGCCCCTTTCCCGTGCCTTGGCACTGACTCTGAGGCAGCACCCCAGACTGGAGCCCTGCCCCGCCTGGGGCCCCTGTGGTGTCAGTGACTGCTGGGTGGGGTTCCTCCCAAGAGGACAGGTCTAAAGTAGAGTCAGTCAGAGAGGCAGCAGAAGGGATTTTATCTTAAGTCCTCCCTTTGGGGATCACCAGGTGTTTGTGAAAGCCTCAGAAGTGCTTGCTGTGTAGTGGGAGCCCCTTTGCAGCACTGCATGAGGGCAGGGAAAGGACTGGGCGAGGGCTGGGTGGGGTGGGGTGGGGAGAGTACCACATCCGGTGAGCGCTGCCTCTTCTCCTTTCATACCTGTGGGTATTTTCCTGGAGCCCACCTCCTTCTTGACCCCTGCTGAAGACTGGAGCATTTCTTGAATCTTCATGTGGCTGGGGCTTGTGTCCCCTGAAGAGGGAGTTCTTTGGGGGCTTCATGCCAGGGCTCTGGAGCCTCAGTGGATCCCTTCTGGGATAGCAATTTGGTGAGGAGAGGCCTTGGGGAGAGGGGTGTATGGGGTGTATGGATTCAGCCTGGGTGCTTGAGGTGGTGGTGTTCTCTGGTGAGATTCAGACCCCAGACAGAAGGGACTGGGCAGTTTGACACCAGGCAGTAGGGAATCAAAGGCTAGGGCATAGCTGTCACCACTCAGGTATTACATGGTGGCCCTGGGAGAAGAGAGCCCCCAGGGGCTCCCCACTTTGAAGCTTCAGGATTCATTCATTTCACCTAGCAAATTATGCTTCTTAGCTATAGCTGCCATCCCAAAATGCAGCCAAGAGTGTTTTCTGTTGTAAAGGCAGTCCTACTATCTCTCAACATGATGTGGCCAGACATGGCCACCACTATCCCAGAATGCAATTCACATGAGGTACCTCTCTAGCCACTCAGCACAACTGAATGGAGTTTAATTTACCCAATTCCTGAAAGCGTGCAAATTATTAAAAATCTTATCTGGTTTCTTCACTGACTTCTGTGACCATGTCTGGTCTTTTTAGATCTGTTTTCTCCCAGACTGTAGCTTAAATCTAACACCTCAGCTTGCAGGGTGTCTCCCCTTGTTCTGCCCACCCCTTCTTTTTAGCTAGGAAGTAACATAATCTGCAAATCAATACTAAAGTAAATTAAAGGAGCTTCCCAGCCCCAAAGAAAGCCTCTGGGTGACTTCTTTTGTAAAGTTTTGAAAGGATGTTCTCTAATTGGTTTGTAAGTGGAATTTTGGGGTCCTGCACTGTCACTTTGGAGACAAGTGCCTATCCCACAATGCAATGGACAAAGGTGGTCTCTTTGGGCCTAGAGGCAGGCTTGTTGGTGTGGTTACTTGCAGTTGTTAGATAACCATCTCCCCATTTTTTGAGGGGGACATTGCTATTTCTACTCTATGTCACCTGGTTCACCTCCAGAGAGAATTGAGGTTTCACTTGTATTCTCTCTTCCTCCCCCCCACCCCATTGCAGTAACTCCCAGGACTTCAGAAACATAAAAATCCTAAACGTTAAGGAACCTTTAAATCATCTAGTGATCTAGTCCAACTCTTTCATCTCACCTTCTCATTTTAAAGGCAGGGAAACTGAGTCCTAGACAGGGGGCAGAGACTGGCCTAAAGTTGCACAGTTGGATGGGGGCAAAGTTGGGCTTGAACTCAAGCCTCCTGACTGCCAGTCCAGGGCTCTTTCTAGTAACCAGTATATTGGCTACAGCTTCAAAAGTTCCCTCCACCCGGTCCAAACAACCCTTCCATGCTGCCCCAACCCTGACCTCCCCTTTGCCCCCACTACACATAATTTGGGTTATAGCAGAGCATGTTGAACTCGAGGTTCTCGTCCCAGTGCCTCAGGAGCACGAAGAGCTGGCGGGCAGCGGCCTTCAGCATGCTCTGTGTGCGGCCCTCAGGTACCTTCTGCTGCTCCAACCACGAACTGGCCTTGGCGGCCACCAGCTCCCACTCAATAAAGTAGGCAGCAGAGCTGTGCTCCAGCCATGCTAGTGCCACCACTGTGGCCCACAGCTTCCCCATGTGCTCCACTACGACCCTTGCCTCCAAGTCTGGCTTGCCATCAGTTGGGGGCTCTGGGGAGAAGCTGTCACAGGTGGGGTACTGTGGTGAGGGTCTGGTGCACAGCTGGAGAGTTGGGGTCTTTGACTCGGGCTGGCGGGCAGTGAGGGACACTCGGTGGCAGGTGAAGGGCGAAGTCCACTTAAGCTTCTCCATGGGGATGTGGGTGGCCTCACAGAAGGCATGGTTGAGCAGGAATGCTCCTGAGGCCAGCTGCAGAGACACCTGTGTGTAGGGGAGCCCCTCAGTGGCCCTCAAACGTTTTCATTCTTAGATCCCCAGTCCATGCAAAACTCTAGTTCTACATCTCTCCCCACTCCCAGGGGGTATGTGGGATTCCAGGCTAAGCACCACCTGAGTATCACCTTTCTCCACCCCACAGGCACTTTGTAGTCATCGCTGTCCAAGTCCAACTCAACATCTTCACTTCAAACCTGTCTAACATTGCGAATGGACCTAGCTGGGCCATAGGACTGTCCACTGCTATCCAGTGGACTCTGGGCAGCCCATCCCCTCTCCTTGCCCCTACACTAGTCAGTTCCCATTAGCTCTACTTTCTAAAGAGCGCTGGAACCCATCACCTGCCTCATGCTCTCCTGGCCTGTACTTTACCTCTTTTGCCCAACATACCTTTCCTGCAGCCATTAAGCATTGACTCCATTGCTCTTTGACTTAAATCAGTTCAATGGCTTCTTTTTGTCTCTTGAAATAAGTTTAAAATATGACTCACAGAGCTCTGCAATGATCTGGCCTTGCTTTGTCCTTATCACTTATCCCCTCAAATTCCATTCTCCAGCTAACCAAGCACTCTCTTTCCTCTCTCTCATCCCTCAGGTCTTGGCTCAACCATTACCTCCTTCAAGAATTTATGCTTGATCCCTTCCCCACCTCAAGCTTGGCTTAGATGTCTTCCTCTCCTATTTTCCCTCACCAACTGACCTGTCCTACACAGCTCCCAGGGATAATAATGGCCTGGTTCTTTGTCTGTGTTCCCACTAGATGCTTGGTGCCATGAGGGCAGGGACTGTATCAAGTTCAAGATGGTCTCCCTAGGGTCTGGCACTGTGTCTGACACAGTAAATACTTGTGGAGTGGATGGATGTGGAGTGCTCTATTGCCTCAGAAATTTGGAGACTTAAGTGACACCATGTACTGTGTATGCAGGGACAGAGCTGCACAGAGAAGCTCAAACTGTGTCCCTCTTCCAAGAACCTCTGGGCCCAAGCCTGTTGGGCTCTAGGCATGGCAGGGCAAGGTTCTCCTGCTCTTCAGTTGAGAGAAGCCCTCTCTAGACCTGGCTTCTTGCCCTGCCACAGAGGGATGGGGCATCTGCAGTGACACTTGCTAAACATGGAGCATGTCCCTGGGGTGTTAATTTTACTCACTTGTGAGTCATTTCAAGGCTTATTTTTATATATTGAAAAACAGACACATAGATAGATGGTAGAGTAGAATGCAAAATTCCCCTGAATTTTTAAAGTGAAGACAGCATATTGCAGATAATTTTTGTGATGCTGGCATTGGCTTCTAGCAATATCCTTAGACCCCTGGGGGTTGGAGACCCCCTGCAAACTCTCTCTGCCCTGCTGGCTGCTTGAATGGAAAGGTCTAGGAAGCTCCAGTTCCAAGGGGACTTGAGCTGTAAAACCAAAGTCTTCCTTCCTTTGGGCAGGAGGAGAAGTGGGTGGAGGGGTCCAGGAGGCCCCACTGCTACATGTTGGGGATGAGGTCTGGCATCTGGGCTACTCACCAGGGGCACATAGTCAAGGTTCTGGTTCCCCGAAGGTGACTCTGGAGTCTTGCTCAGTGGCTTGCCCAGGAAGCCCTTGGCTGCTCGCATCAGCAGCCTGGACTTGTTGAGACTCAGTCTGTGTGAGGGGAGGTGGAGAGGTCACAGCTGCCATGGGGTGGTGGTGGTGGTGGTGGTGGTGGTGTCCCCAGTCATCCCACCACTAGTACCCACCCAGCAGCCTCTGAAAGTGAGGGCCAGAAAGGATCCAATAGATGGCTTCCTCCAACCTCTGCATTTGACAGCTGGGGAGACTGAGGTCTGGAGTGAAGCGGAGGCATTTTCCAAAAGTAACCCAGTGAGCTAGCAGCTGAGCCAGGACCCATGCTAATGTTCTTTGTATGACCTCTTTCTCTCGCTCTCTCTTTTAATTGTTGTAAAATATATATGTAACATGACATTTGCTTATTTACATTTTTCAAATGTATACTTTAGTGATGTCAAGTATACTATGTGCAATCATTTATGATCCTCTTTTGATACTGTCTTCTTGTTCAGCCCAGTGGTCAGAGAGTCCCATGCCTGCCCTCTAAGGGTATCTGCATGTGAAAAGAGACCACGGAAGTAAAGTAGATGAACTACAGTCTGGGACTGTTAGGCAGTGTGATACCTGGGAGACGGTGATATCTCTGGGTAGGGAGGCCTGCTTGGCACCCTTCAAACTGCACTTTATTGCTTATTTTGTCTAAACGTAAGGCTGGGCCTGCCTTCAGCTTTCAAGCCAGGAACATCCCCAAGGGAAATAGGTGGTATTGAGCACACCCTTTACTGGAAATCCCACTTACCTGGATCCAAAGAGAGTCTCGGGGGTCTTCACAGAAGAAAGGGTGGTGGTGGTCTGACTGTGCAGGGTACCTGGAGTCACAGAACGACAAGGTTGAGCCCTGACCAATGACTCTGTCCAACTGCTCATTGCCTGGCTGGGGAAATGTAGAGACCCACAGAGGGGCAAGGGCCTGCCTATGTCTGTATCCGTAGGGATCAGAGCTAACTATTAGGCTGCTGACCTAGCCGACACGAGGAGAGGAGGAATATGTAGACTCATATGTAAGAAACTGTCCTACAAGTCTCCTAGGCTGGTGGGCTCCTTGTGTCTTCTGGAAGGTAACCTGTAGGGGCCATGACTGTTTCATGTCAACCTCCCTCATCCCAAAATGGTGACATTAAGTTTACCTCCCTGGGATGCTGCTGTAGGATTCTGGGTAGAGTGCTTTGGTAGACTATTCCCTCAGCTAGGAATTGGGAGGCCTGATTCCAGACCCAGCTTTGTCACTGATTTGCTGTGTGACCTTTGACTCTTAGAGTCTCAGTTTCCTCTTAAACTAGGGATGATTCTATTTATCTCTTCCAGAGCTGTGGAAGTCCTGAGGACCTTGTAGGTGCTAAGGCCCTCTCCCAACCCAAGTCTCAATCAACATAACCATCTTCATTAAGAAAAGAGATGGCACTGGCTGCCCACTCACCTTCAGAAGCCATGTGCTTCTCACCACTGGGGCATGTAGTCTCAGAAACAGGCACAGTGGATCTCTCCTCCAGGTCTACAACAGAGGAAGCCAGTGAGCCCTCACCCCTCCCAGCCCTCCCTTCTCACCTCCCGACCCCCTAGGATGATGGCCCTGATTCACAGGCCCTGGGGGTAGGATGGGGCAGCAAAATCAGGGTTTCTTTCCCTGCTTGGATGGGCCTTCATTTTCCAAAGACATCACCACTGCCCAACTATAAGATTCAGGCGCTCCTGGGGTCAAATGCCAACTCCCCCATTGACTGGGTGTTGTTAGGTGCCTTTGAGTCGTAGTGACTCTATATACAACAGAATGAAATGCTGCCTGGTCCTGAACCATCCTCACAATTGTTATGTTTGTGTCCATTGTTGCAGGCACTATGTCAATCCACCTCATTGAGAGTCATCCTCTTTTTTGCTGACCAAGTATGATGTTCTTCTCCAGGGGCTGGTCCCTCCTCATAACATGTTCAAAGTATGTGAGATGAGGTCTCACCTTCCTCACTTCCAATGAGCATTTTGGATGTAATTCTTCCAAGACAGATTTGTTCTTTCTTCATTCAACATTCTTCACCAACACCATGATTCAAATGCATCAATTCTTTTTCAGTCTTTCCTTGTCCAGGTTTTGCACGCACATGAAACTACTGAAAATACCATGGTTTGGGTCAGGTGCACTTTAGTCCCTCAAAGTGACATCTTTGCTTTTGAACACTTTAAAGAGGTCGTCTGCAGCAGATTTTCTCAGTGCAACACATCATTTGATGTCTTGACTGCTGCTTCCATGGGTGTGCATTGTAGATCCAAGTAGAATGAAGTCCTTGACAACTGGAATCTTTTCTCCTTTATCATGATGTTGCTTATTGGTCCGGTTGTGAGGATTTTTTTTTTTTTTCCTTTGAGATGTAACTCATACTGAAGGCTATAGTCTTTGATCTTCATAAATAAGGGTTTCAAGTCCTCTTTGCTTTCAGCAAGCAAGGTTGTGTCATCTATATATCACGGGTTGTTAATGAGTCTTCCTGCAATCCTGATGCCACATTCTTCTTCATGTAATTCAGCTCCTTGGATTATTTGCTCAGCATACAGATTGAATAAGTGTGGTGAAAGATTACAACCCTGACCCACATCTTTCCTGATTTTCAACCATGCAGTATCCCCTTGTTCTGTTCAAATGACTGCCTCTTGGTCTATGGACAGGTTCCACAGGAGGACAATTAAGTGTTCTGGAATTCCCATTCTTTGCAATGTTGCAAATGCCTTTGCACAGTCAATAAAACAAGGTAAACATCTTTCTGGTATTCTCTGCTTTCAGCCAAGATCCATCTGATATCAGCAATGATATCCCTTGTTGCGTGGCCTCTTCTGAATCTGGCTTGAATTTCTGGTACCTTGTCTATGTACTGCTGCAACCATTTTTGAATTATCTTCAGGAAAACTTTACTCCTGCGTGATATTAGTGATATTGTTCAATAATTTCTGCATTCTATTGGATCATCTTATTTTGAAATGAGCACAAATATCTCTCTCTTCCGGTCAATTGCCAGATGGCTGTCTTCCAAATTTCTTGGCACAGACAAGTGAGAGCTTCCAGTGTTGCATCCATTTGTTGAAACGTCTCAGTTGGTATGTTGTCAGTTCCTGGAGGGTTGTTTTTTGTCAATGCCTTCAATGTAGCTTGGACTTCTTCAATACCGTTGGCTTTTGATCATATGTTATCTTCTAAAATGGATGAACATCAACCAATTCTTTTTGGTACAGCAACTCTGTGTATTCCTTCCACTTTTTTTTTTTTTTTTTAGCTGCTTCCTGCGTTGTTCAATTTTTTGTCTGTAGAATCCTTCAGCATTGCAAATTAAGGCTTAATTTTTTTCTTCAGTTCTTTCACCTTGAGAAATGTGAACTGTGTTCCTCCCTTTTGGTTTTCTAACTCCAGGTCTTTGCTAGTTTCATTCTAATACTTTATCTTGTCCTCTTGAGCCTCACTTTGAAATCATCTGTTCAGCTCTTGTATGTCATCATTTCTTCCTTTCACTTTAGCTACTCTACTTTCAAGAACAAGTTCCAGAGTCTCTTTTAACACCCATTTTAGTCTTTTCTTTCTTCCCTGCCCTTTTTAACGATTTTTTGCTTTCTTCATGTATGATGTCTTTGATGTCATTCCACAATTCCTCTGGTCTTTGGTCATTAGTATTCAGTGTGTGAAATTTACTCTTGAAATTGTCTCTAAATGCAAGTGGGATATACTCAAGGTTATACTTTAGCTCTCATGGACTTGTTTTAATTTTCTTCAGCTTCAACTTCAACATGCATAAGAGCAATTAATAGTCTGTTCTGCACTGACCCCTGGACTTGGTCTGACTGATGATATTAAGTTTCTCCACCATCTTTTTCCACAGATATAGTCTATTTGATTCCTGTGCATTCTATCCTGTGAGGTCCATATTTATTGTTGCCATTTATACTGTTGAAAAAAAGGTATTTGTAATGAATAAGTCATTGGTCATACAAAATCTATCCAGCATGATTTCTATGACCAAGGCCATATTTTCCAGCTACTGATATGTCTTTGTTTCCAACTTTCATATCTCAATCACCAGTAATTATTAATCCATCTTGATTGCATGCTTGATCAATTTCAGACTGCGAAGTTTGTAAAAATCTTCAGTTTCTTCATCTTTGGAATTAGTGGTTGGTGCATAAGTTTGAATAATAGTCAAATTAACTGGTCTTCCTTATAGGCTTATGGATATTATCCTATCACTGACAGTGTTGTATGTCAGGGATAGATATTAAAATGTTCTTTTTGATGATAAGTGTCATACATTCCTTTCCCAATTTGTCATTCCTTGCATAGTAAAAAAAAAGAAAACAAAAAAACACATTGCTGTCGAGTCGAATCTGACTCATAATGACCCCTCCTTGGGTTTCCAAGGTGGTATCACTACAGAAGTAGATTATCCAACCTTCCTTCCAAGGAGTGGCTGGTGGGTTTGAACCACCAGCCTTCTGGTTAGCAGTCAAATGCCTTAGGCACTATGCCACCAGAGCTCCTTCCATGCATAGTAGACCATATGATTATCTTATTAAAAATGGCTAATACAAGTCCATTTCAGGTCACTAATGCCTATGATATTGATCTTCATGCATTCCCATTGATGACTTCCAATTTTCCTAGCTGTGTAACCCTGGGAAAATTATTTCCTTTATCAGTTTTTATTGTAACTGCGGGTAATAGTGACTACCTCACTGACTTGTTGTTGAGGATTAAATGAGATAATACCAAGACAGAATTTAGTGTCTACCACATTGTAAGTGCGTAATAAAAGTAAGCAAAATCAAGGTCTTGAGTTACAGACCCAGCAGGGAAGGAGGAACAGGTCAAGGCCTGGGGGTGGGGTGGGGAGAAGAAGTGAGCACCTGGCACCAGCCTGGCCTCACTGAGGAGTGGGTCGCATGCCAAGTCTCCAGGGAGAGAAGGACCAGAACATGGCATTGGCTGGTGAGAGGGATTTGAGTTTCATCATCTATCAAATAGGTATAATAATCACACATGCTTCTTTCAAAATGCTTAATCAAGGTGATCATTTTTATAATTACTATTTGGAGCTCTGGTAGCATAGTGGATAAGACACTTGCCTGCTAACCAGAGGGCTGGCGGTTCAAACCCACCAGCCACTCCTCGGAAGGAAGGTTGGGCAATCCTACTTCTGTAGTAATACTGCCTCGGAAACCCAAGGAGGGGTCGCTATGAGTCAGGTTTGACTCGACGGCACATAACAACAACAACAACAACATTTCAAGGAAAAGAGAGCGATGAGTGATTTACCATAAAGTAATAATTAAATTATGGAAAAAGCTTCATGTACAAGTATGTTTGTATAAGCTTCTATCTTCCCCATGGGATCATTAGCTTTGTGGTGGCCAAGATGGAGCTCTGTTCATTGTTGAGTACTCAGGACCACACAAGACTGAACTAGTGACTGACTGGCTGTGGCTGAATGACTGAGGGAACCAGGAGGCAAATAGCATGGTGGTTAACCTTACAGGTTCTGGTGCCAGACACTGCCTGGGTTCAAGTGTTGGCTCTACTACATATTAGCTGTGTGATCTTAGATAAACCACTTAACCTCTCTGAGGCTCTTTCTTCATCTCCTTATGGGGATGGTAAAATAAGCTCCTTTGGATAGTTGTAAAGCAGCATCAATAATCAGAATAGACCCTCAGTGCCTGTTAGCCACTGGCATCCTTAAGGAGGGAAAAGGCTTGGGCTGGAATAAGAGTTTAGAAGTCAGAAACAATGGGGTGTGATTCAGAGGACAATTGAAAGGGAACAATTTGTGATTTTGATGGAAGTCAGAGGCCACCAAGAGCTGAGCTGTGGAGAAAGAAAAGAGTAGACCAGAAATTGCCTCTAGCCTGGAAGCTGCATTTGGTTCAGAGGTAGAGCAGGTTCCCCCTGGTTCTGGAGGCCATGAGGAAATCAGAGTTGGCAGAACTCCTTAATTCTGAAAAGTTCCTCCAAAGTTCTGCCTCTTCACAGAGTAGTCCTTTTTTAACCCATCAATGTTTTCAGCACTTCCTAGTCCCTCATGTAAAACAATCTTATGATCTGGGTAGCTGGGCTTATGGCCAAGTAGGACCTCTGATGTCGCTCTCATGCATACCAGAGGGGACACCAAGTGTCTTCCTTCTCTAGTGCTGCTATAACAGAAATACCACAAGTGATGGCTTTAACAAATAGGAATTTATTCTCTTACAGTTTGTTGCTGTTGTTTTTAGGTGCTGTTGAGTCAGCTCCGACTCATAGTGACCCTACGTACAGCAGAACAAAACACTGCCCTGTCCAGCATGAGCCTTACAATGCTTGTTATACTTGAGCCCACTGTTGCAGCCACTGTGTCAATCCATCTTGTTGAAGGCCTTCCTCTTTTCTGTTGACCCTCCACTTTACCAAACATGATATCCTTCTCAAGGGAATGGTCCCTTGTGAAAATGTGACCAAGGTGGGTGAGATGAACCCTGGCCTTATCACTTCCAAGGAGCATTCTGGCTACACTTCTTCCAGGACAGATCTGTTAGTTCCTTTGGCAGTCCATGGTACTTTCAGTATTCTTTGCCACACCACAACTCAAAAGCATCAACTCTTCTTCGAACTCCTCTTCTTCGGTCTTCCTTATTTATTGTCCAGCTTTCACATGCATATGAGGTGACAGAAAACAACATAGCTTGGGTTAGGCACGCCTTAGTCTTCAAAGAGACATCCGTGCTCTTCAGCACTTTAAAGAGGTCTTTTGCAGCAGATTTGCCCAGTGCAATAAGATGTCTGATTTCTTGACTGCTGCTTCCATTGGTACTGATGTGGATCCAAGTAATATGACAACTTCAATCTTTTTTCCATTTATTTATTTATTTATGCTGCTTATCGGTCCAGTTGTGAGCATTTTCATTTTCTTTATGTTTAGGTGTCATCCATACTGCAGATTATAGTCTTTGATCTTCATCAGTAAGTGTTTCAAATCATCTTCACTTTCAGCAAGCAAGGTGTGTCATCTGTTTATTGCAGGTTATTAATGAGTCTTCCTCTAATCCTGATGCCTTGTTCTTCATATAGTCCAGCTTCTCAGATTATTTGTTGTGAAAGGATACAACCCTGACACACTCCGTTCCTGATTTTAAAACATGCAGAATCCCCTTGTTCTGTTAGAACGACAGCCTCCTGGTCTATATACAGGTTCCTCACGAGCACAATTAAGTGTTCTGGAATTCCCATCCTCCTCAATGTTATCCATAATTTGTTATGAGCCACAGAGTCGAATGTTTTTGCATAGTCAATGAAACACAAGTAAACATCTTTCTGGTCATTTTTTGCTTTCAGCCAAGATCCATCTGACATCAGCAATGATATCCCTCATCCCACATCCTCTTCTGAATCCAGCTTGCATTTCTGGAAGTTCCCTGTAAATATATTGCTGCAACTCTTTTTGAATTATCTTCAGCAAAATTTTACTTGTATGTGATATTAACGATACTGTTTGACAATTTCCACATTCTGTGGGATCAGCTTTCTTTGGAATGGATAAAATATGGATCTCTTTCAGTCAGTTGGCCATGTTGCTCTCTTCCAAATATTTTGGCATACATACATTTTTCACTGGCCAATTGTCTGAGAAGTGGATAGCCCCTTCCTTCTTCTGAGTCTGTCTTAGTCTGGGAGCTCCACTGAAACTTGTCCACGATGGGTGACCTTGCTGGTATTTGAAATGCTGATAGTATAGCTTCCAACCTCACTTTTACAGTTTAGGAGGCTAGAAGTCTGAATTCAGAATGCTGGCTCAAGGGGCTGGGTGAAGGCCCCTTGATCTTCGGCTTTAGCTCTGCATCTTGTTCCAGGCCCACTGGAGTTAGAGCCTTCTCCTAACTCATGCAGCTATTGGCTGCTGAGGCTGATGAACCCAGGATTGATAGGTAAAGGGGTGCAATCCCAAGGCCAGCAGGGAACACGGCAAGCCACGGGTGTCCAAGTCCAGGAACAATGCCAAGATTGGCAGGCAACATAGTAGGCCACTGGTTCAAGTCTAGGAATAGGAGATGAAGACTGGGCCAATGTAGGATCCAAATGTGCCAAAAAGCTAGAGCCCTTTCCGGAAACTTCTCTGTATATACCAGAAGCAGGCCACACCCAAAGGTAACTCCCCTTCAACTGCTTAGCTACTCATAGCAGAGACGACCTTCAGGGTGATTACAGTCTCATCATGGGGAATAAATACATCCAGCTGCTAAGCCACTCAGAACCACAGCCCAGCCAAGTGGGCACACAACCTTAACTACCACACTAAACAACAGGTTAGGACTAGTGCAGTAGTTATGTTGTCTTTAGAGAGACAGAAAGACACACACAGAACACAAAGGGGTAAAGCCATTCTGTCAATTCGTGCAAGGTCAGTGGCCCTAGTTTGCAAAAAGATCAAATCATGGATCAAATCATGGACCTGAGCTGTAGGGGCAATTAATCCAGTGAAGACTGAGAGCAAGCTACTGGGAATCCTGAAAGAAACCGATGGTGGAACTCAGACAGATGGGATTGCCCCTTCGCTCTTTGCTTTGTTAGGTTCTCTGGCATTTGGTGCCCAGAAGAACTCAGAAGTTGGTGGCAGAGAACAGCCACTAGAGTTAGCAGATCTTCAAAGGAGAGAAGGTGGGGGGGTGGTGTGATGGACTGAATTGGGTTCCCCAAATTATGTGTAGAAGTTTTAACCCCTGTACCTGTGACTATGACCCTGTCTGGAAATAAGGTTTTTTTTTTTTTTGTCATGTCAATGAGAGCATATTGAAGTAGAATGGGTCTGAAACCTAATCCTTTCTGAGTGGTGTCTCACAAAAAGAGAATACAGCACAGAGAGACACACTCAGGGGATGAGACCACATGAAGTTCCATCTGCCAGCCAAGGAATGCCAAGAAATGCCCAAGGCTACAGAAGCTGATAGAAAGGAGTTTTCCCTAGAGCTAACAGAGAGGGAGAGAGAGCATAGCTCTGCCCACAATGTCCTGAATTTGATTCCTAATTTCCAGACTGTAAGACACTAAATTCCTATTCTTTAGAGCTACCCATTGGTGGTTTTGTTATGGCAGCCTTAGGTAACTGAGACAGATGGTATGAGCAAGTGGGTAGGGAAGAGGTGCTCCTCTCTGGCTCCTGGCACTCTTGGCAAGGCTGTATTAATGGCCGTGTACTTGGGCCATGTTGAAACTCTCTGCATCTCAGGCGTTGGAGAGCCTGGGAGGCCTGACCTTGCCCAGGGGCCCAGAGCGTAGAGGCCTCTGCGGCCTTGGGCATGAAGCTGTGGTAACCTCAGGGGCCCAGGTTTCTGAATACAACCAAAATGGCTCTTACTTAGGTTTTGAAATTTGCCATCTCCTGCTGCTGTTTCTCCCCCAAGCATAGTCTGGGACCGTCCAAAGCTGGCAGAGATGCCTCTCAGCTGTCGGGTCAGGCCCCGTGAGCTGGCCATCCGTGTTGCAGCACCTTCATAGAGGGAAAGAAGAAGGAGTCAAATGAATACAAATGTGTTGGTCCTTTGCATCGTTCCTAAGACCAACAGAAATGATTTTGGCTTTGATCTTTTTAATTATCCAAAGGCAGGAAGACATTGTAAAAATTAGGTCCATAAGCTTTGGAGTCAGAAAGACCTGGGTTTGAATTCTAGCCCGATGTCTCACTAGGTAGGTGAGGCGATTAATGACTCTGAGCCTCAGTTTCTTCAGCAGGAAAATGGGGATAATAATATCTATCTTGCCTAGCCGATACTGTTGTTGAGACAATTGTTCAGAAAGCAGCAGTGTTTTCTAGTTAGTTAAAAGGCTGGAATTCTCAGGGACACCCCATTCTCCTTCTGTCCTAGTTTGCTGTCTCAGAGACCTGGGTTCAAATCCCCTGCCCACCAGGGCAAGCCACTGAAGACCCAGGGCATCACCAATGGGGGACAGATAGAAGAGAGATAAAGCTACAGCACACAAAACATGTTTTGGGGAACCCTACTCTTGGAGAGCAATAGTTCTGTAAACTGCTCCTTAAAACACAAAGAGTTTGGGTGGGAAATCAGTTTTGGAAAATCTGTATACTGTAGTCCATTCTCTGAGCCTCATTGTTTATTAATGCACTAAAGGCTCTGAGAAGTCAGGCAGTAAAGAAAACTTTCAAACTTTATTTTGTCCACTGTTTCTGAAGGAGCTCTGGTGGCGTAGTGCCTAAGGCATTTGACTGCTAACTAGAAGGCTGGCAGTTCAAACCCACCAGCCACTCCTCTGAGGGAAGGTTGGGCAATCTACTTCCATAGTGATACTGTTTCGGAAACCCAAGGAGGGGTTGCTACGAATCGGATCCGACTTGACGGCAGTGAGTGAGTGTTTCCTAAATGTATTTCCTATGCTTGTGCTGAATGATTGTTAATAAGAAACAAGACCAGGGTTCTAGTTCTGTGGAATACTTTGGAAAGTGCTCATCCAGATCTTGGGGAGCTTTGGGACTTGGTTAAGATATGGGCCAGGTCCTTCAGTCTCCCAGGTTGTAGCTACAGATGCTAACAGACATGTCAGAGATGGGTGGAAAGGAGAGACAATGAAAATGCAACAGTCCCTGCTAGAGAGCTGCTGGCCTGAGCCTGAAAGGAGAGCACTTAAGGGTGGGAGAGAGGGGCGTGGGTCATTGACTGTTTTGTTAGGGGTTGATTCATATGCACCCTTGACACCTGTGAATGCTATCTTTTTTGGAAATTGTATCTTCTCAGATTTAATTGATTAACACGAAGTCATACTGGTGTAGAGTGAGCCCCACCTAATCCAATATGACTGCTATTCTTATATAAGATGAAGGAAACAGGCACCAAGGGAAGATGGCCCATATCAGTGTGGAGGCTGAGATTGAGTGCTGCTGCCACAAGCCAAGGAACACCTGGGGCCATCAGGAGCTAGAGGAGACAAGGAAGGACCTCCTCCTCTGGAGGCTTTGGAGGCAGCCTGGTCTGGTTAACACCTTGATTTCTGACTCCTAGCCTCCAGAACTGTGAGAATAAATTACTATTGTTTTAAGCCACCCTAACTCAACTCCCTGTTGTCAAGTTGATTCCACTCATAGCGACCCCTCTTTGGGTTTCTGAGGCAGTATCTCTACAGAAGTAGATGGCCCAACCTTCTTTCCGAGGAGTGGCTGGTGGGTTTGAACCTCCAGCCTTCTGCCTAGCAGTCAAATGCCATAGGTACTGTGCCACCAGAGCCTCCCAGTTTGTGGTAATTTGTGACAGCAACCCTAAGAAAGGAATATAGCACTACAGATATGAAGAGGGGGGCAGGAGGAATGAAGAAAGGGCCCAGTTTGTTTTCAAACAGGATTCTTTCAGGTCCCTAGAAAAGGGACCCACAAGGACAGGAAAATATAACTTAGCAAAGAGGTACAAATAGCTCATAAACATATGAAAAGTGTCCCACAAACAAATTCCCCAAAGAAAAATTCTCTTCTCACCCATCAGACTGGCAGAGTTTAGAAGGACAAACAATATTCAGTGTTGTGAGTTTGGACATTGGAATAACCTTTGGGTGGGGGAAAATTTGGTGACATACATCATGATTTTAAATGGGCCTACCCCTTGGTATTTCAATTCTAAGATTTAATTAGCCCTGAGAAGATGACCAAACAGGAGCATGAAGATGGTCTTTGCAAGATGCTTTCTCATTCTCAAAATGGGAATAAACTGAAGGTCTAGTAATGGATGGTTAGAGAAGTTGTGATCAGTCTTAAGAGGCAGTGGAGTGCAGTGGTGAAAGCCTAGACTCTGGACCCAGGCCACTCAGATTCAAAGCTTGACTCTGCCCTTCAGTGGGTGGGTGACCTTGGGCAAGTCACCTTACCCATCTCAGCCTGTTTCTCCATTGGTAAAATGGAGGTAATAACAATACCTACTTTGCAGAACTGTTTGAGGATGAAATGATTTAATCTATTAAAAGTGCTTTGGGATACTATCTAATTGACCATTATTATGATGACACCCCTCCTATAAGAGAATATGCTACAGCCATTAAAACGATGATACAGATTCATCTTCATAGCAACAACTTCCACATCCATGTTTTGTAAAATATAGCACACATTGGTATGGTCCAATTCACACACAACTGTCTGTCTGTTTTTTGGTATCTCTACATGAGGACATCCATAGGGAGACGTCTGGAAGGACGATCACACCAACACCAAGCAGGTAACTAGCTGTCATTTCTGGATGTCTGCTACTTCCAGTCATTTTAATTTATTTTACATATTCATACATTTTGGAATTTTCTACAATGAGGTCAATGTCCCAACTGGAAATATACAGTAAAGTCACTCTCATCTGGTGGGAAAATGGAGTGGAGCTATTTCACACCCTTTTGCAGAGCAGTGGTATGGGGCCCATGTGCCCACCACCCTTTAGTGGCCACATCATCCACTGTGGGCTTTTCTGCTTTTGGGCCTTTCCTTGTATCCCTCCCTGCAAGTCTGTGTTCCTTCCTATCTTAGCCCCCTCCGTCAGCCCACGGGGGCTGCTTGGTCCTCAGAAGTACTACAGCTACCCACATATCTTACCACAGTTGGGGTACTCCACCACAGTGGGCAGGTACCGACGCTGGCTCATGTCCACAGGTACAAAAGTGGTATATTTGCTGATGACATTGCAGGCCCTGCTGGTGTGCACGGCATTCACCTGGTAGCGACGGCTGGAGCCTGCAGCGAGGAGAAGCCGGTGGGTCCTCCCTAATTCAGAAAGTCCTCGCAGAAACAGAAGCTCTGGAGGCTAAAAGTTCTCATCTTTGGGATTAAATGAGTCCTTCAAATCAAGGGGTTGCCAACTGACCAATTAAGGACATTATTATTATTATTATTTTAAAAAGAACCAACATTATTAACCTCCATCATCATTTCACATCATCATTAAAGGACCTTTTAATATAAAATGGTAAGGCATTATCTCAGAATAAAGGACAGCTGCTTTCCTTAAATAAGCTTTGCACTATAAAAATAACTCTCTGTGTGGTCTGTATTGATTTTTACATTTTGCAGCTGCGTGAGGAGAACTTTGCTGCAGGACTTCGTTGACCCCTGGCTGATGACCGAGCTCACTGCCATCGAGTCAGATCTGACTCATAGAGACCCCTCCTTGGCTTTCTGAGATGGTATAACTACAGAAGTAGATTGCCCAACCTTCTTTCTGAGGGGTGGCTGGTGGATTTGAACCACCAGCCTTCTGGTTAGCAGTCAAATGCCTTAGGCACTACGCCACCAGAGTTCCCCCTTTTGGACTGATGGGTAGGGATCATTAATGTGGTCCATTGAATCAGTGAGAAGATTGAAAATCAGAGAGGGAGGATGACTTGTGCATGGTCACACAGCAAGTTAGTAATGAACTTGAGGGCAGGCCTCAGGACTGTCTGCCCACAAAGCCCAAACTCTTTCCATTTATCAAATAAGCTGTCTCCTTGGCTTGCTGCCTCCCAGAAAGCTGTGAGGAGCCAAGGAGATGAAGGATGGACAGGTGCTTGGCAAGCTGCAAGATGAGGTGATCATGAGGAAAAAAAGAAATGTACATATTATACTAAAATATAAATATTATATAAAGTATGTATTATTTTTATAAATAAATAAATAATAATATTTTAAATAAATAATATAAAATATCATACCTGTCTGTGTGTATATATTTCTACCACCCATCTATCAGTTAGGAGCTCTGGTAGCCTAGTGTCTAAGGCACTTGACTGCTAACCAGAAGGCTGGCGGTTCAAACCCACCAGCCACTCCTCGGAAGGAAGGTTGGGCGATCCTACTTCCGTAGTGATACTGCCTCGGAAACCCAAGGACGGGTCGCTATGAGTCGGGGCCGACTCGACGGCACATAACAACAACAACAACGTCTATCAGTTTGTCATACTCTGGTGGCTTGTGTATTGCTAGAAACTATGCCGCCACTATTTCAAATACCAGCACAGTCACCCATGGTGGACAGTTTCAATGGTGTTTCCACACTAAGATAGACTAGGAGGAAAGGTCTGGTGATCTACTTCCAAACATTAGATCACAGCAACCTTAAGAATCACAACAGAACTTAGTCTAACTCGTTGGCTTTGGACATGTCATCGGGGAAACCAAGCACTGGAGGAGGACATGATGCTTGGTGAAGCAGAGGGCTAGCGAGGGTGAGGGAGACCCTCAGTGAAATGGATGGGCCCAGTAGCTACAACAATAGGCTTGAACATGCTGGCAGTTATGAAGACCGCCCAGGACTGGGCAAGGCCTCATTCTATTGTCTCCAGGGGTTGCAGTCCATGCAAAGGCAGCTGAACAATGGACACTGCTATTGTTGTTCTTAGTTGCAGCTGAGTCTATTACAACTCATGAAGACCCTGGATGTGCAGAGTTGAACTGCCCCACAGTTTTCAAGGCTGTAACCTTTTGGAAGCAGATCACCAGGCTAGTCTTCCCAAGTGCCTCTGGGTGGGTTTGAACTGCCAACATTTTAGCTAGTAGTCAAGCGTAATGGTTTGCACCGTCCAGGGTCCTACAAGGTCTAGATCTAGATCTATGTATTCTCCAAGTGAACTCCATCTCACATATGCTCCATTTGCCAATTCCTGGATGAAATTAGCTCCCTCCATCACCCGGTTATGTAATCTTTTGAATGTGCTAATAGCACTTATCCCACTGCCATCCAGTCAATTCCTATTCATAGTGACCCTATAAGACAGAGTAGAACTACCCTATAGGGATTCCAAGGCTGTAAATCATTTCCCAAGTGGACTGCCACATCTTTTCCCTGCAGAGCGGCATGTGAGTTTGAACCGCCCAACTTTCGGTTAGCAGCCAAGTGCTTAACCACTCCCAGCATTATTTGATTAACGTCTACTTCACTGATGGTCTGGGTCAAGCACTCATGGTAGGGGCTCGGCCTTCGCTGCTCACTGCGCTGTACAGGGCCCATTGTGAGCCTGGACCCTAGACCATCCACAATAAGTAATGGTGCTGCTGAGTGAGTGAATGAGTGAGTGGACCGACTAGGTAGAGGGCTCTGTGGAGAATCGTGGTCCCAGGGAAGCGGGGAATGTGAAGAGGGCTGTTTATGCTGTTCTAGCGCCTGGAGATCCTCCCCGCTGAGTCCCTACAGGAAGCACTGCAGAGGAGAAGCCTGGAAAGTGAGGAGGAGGGAGACCCGGAGGAGAGGGGAAGGAGGATGGGGGGGGGGGAACTGTGGGGTGAGTGTGGAAGTGGAGGCGCCCTGGCGCCTTCCAAGTGTTGGGAGCAGGGGGAGCCTGTAAGCCTAGGGAGGGGGGCTGATCCTGGGGGCGTGGCGCACTGGGCTGGGGTGAAGGGTGGAGAAGAGAGAGGGCGGGATGGGAAATGAGCCCTGGCGGCGAGTGGGGAGAAGCTCTGTTAGCGTAGTGCCTAAGGCACTTAACTGCTAACCAGAAGGCTGGCAGTTCAAACCCACCAGCCACTCCTCGGAAGGACGGTGGGGTAATCTACTTCCGTAGTGATTCCGCCTCGGAAACCCAAGGAGGAGTCGTTATGAGTCGGGTCCGACTTGACTGGACATAACAACAACAGTGAGTGGGGTGGGGTGGGGTAGGGTAGGGAAGGGCCAGCCCGGAGGCAGCAAGAGGAGAGCCAAGAGGGGTCGGGGAGCCCGAGCTGCTAGGGGCTGTGAGGAGGGGACAGCCGGCGGCGCTCACCTTGTTCGATCTCGCTCTCGCGCTCCGCCAGCTGCTCGAAGTCGCGGATGATGGCGCGGGCCGCCAGGTGGTGGAAGGTCTCATTCCAAAGGTCAGCATCGCGGTCGCCATCCTGCTCCGGGCCTGGGGGGCCCAGCTCGAAACTCACCTCCCACTGCACCCGTTGACTGTTGCGCAGGCCTTTGACCACGGCCTTGCCCAGCACTGGGCCTAGGGTGGCAGCTCTGCCAGCGCCGGCCCACTCCTCTAGTTCGGTCAGGGGCTCCCAGTCAGAAGTCTCGGTCTCCAAGGTGGAGGAGGGGTGATGGGACGGCTCTGTGGGCGGAGGGACAGGTGGACCATGCACGGAGTATGGAGACAGATGGCCATCCCCCAGGGGACATCATCTTTCTCCATGGAGCAGACACTCCTAAGCAACGCTAGCCCTCGCCCCCAGGGAACAGAGGACAGATGAGGTGTTGTGAGATTGTTCTCAAGAGAGGGACAGGCCCACAACCAAGGAAGCCATTCACCTGAGGGAACCAGACAGGGTGGGGTGGGGACACCCGGAAGCAAGAATGCAGCTCTGAGGGTAATGCCTGGCAGCCTCACATACAGCCCAAGCACCTTATTGATTAGGGAAGAGTGGAATTGGTGAGGCTGTCAATAAGGGATGGACCACAGCAGACTCCCGAGGATGACATGGGCATCTGCCTTCTGCGTCTGTCACCTGCACCTGAGCCACAGCCAAGCATTCCTCCCTGTCCCCAGTCAGTTTCTGGACCCTGTGGGCACTTACCCAGGTCCCCAGGGCTGCGGTGGTCTGAGGCAGGTTTTAGGCTAGACTCAGGATTCATGGGGCTCCAGGCTTGGGGCTTCTGGTCTGAGGGCAGGAAGGGCTGGCAGCCTTGGGGCAGCAGGGAGGGCCTGCGGGCCCCTGGACCCTGGATTTTGGGGCCCTGACTCAGGTCATGGCCACTGTTCAGCAAGGGCTAGGAGGACAAGAGGAGGAGGAGACATCTGAGCTCAGGTGGCTGGAACCCCCTGTCCTCCACCCCCGGCCCCTAGCCCTAGCTCCTCCCCTGGGCACCACAGCCCTTCCTCGGGCATTGCCCCTCCGGTTCCCAGGGACACATGGCCTACCGTCATAACTCATGAGAAACATCAGCATGAATAATCCCAAACTATGGATAAACTCCAAACCATAGAAAACCATGGCATATCACACAACAGATTATTCTAACACAGTTTATTTTTGCTATGAAGTTTAAGACTTTTTTTGTGTGTGTAGTTAAAATTATCAATCTTTTTCCTTATGTCTTCTCATATGTCATGCTTAGAAAGATCTTCCCTACTTAAAAAAAAAAAAATTCTTCTAGAATTTTGTGATCTTATTTTTGTATGGTTATATGTTTAAATCATTGATTCATATGAAATTTATTTCTGGTGTAAGGAGATTGTTGTTGTTGTTATGTGCTGTTGAGTCAGACCTGACTCATAGAAACCCCTCCTTGGGTTTCCGAGGCAGTATCACTACGGAAGTAGGTTGCCCCATCTTCCTTCTGAGGAGTGGCTGGTGGGTTTGAACCACCTGCCTTCTGGTTAGCAGTCAAGTGCCTTAGGCACTATGCTACCAGAGCTCCTGGTATAAGGAGATAGGAACCAGCATTTTACTTTATTTTCTAAATGGTACAAATCTCAATACCATTTATGTGCAACTGTCCGTTCCTTGAGTCTCTATGGGTTTGCAGTTTCCCCGCTAACCTGACAAACCTTGCAGGCACATTTGCTTTTATTTCCAGACTCTGTTCTGTTTTGTTGATTTAATCTGCTAGAAGAGCTCTGGTAGGGTAGTGCCTAAGGCACTTGACTACTAACCAGAAGGCTGGAGGTTCAAACCCAGCAGCCACTCCTCAGAAGGAAGGTTGGGCAATCTACTTCCGTAGTGATACTGCCTCGGAAACCCAAGGAGGGGTCGCTATGAGTCGGGGCGGCTCGATGGCACATAACAACAACAACAGCCATGTGCTAAGGAGCCCTGGCGTTGCAATGGTTAAACACTTGGCTGTTAGCCAAAGGTCATTGGTTTGAATGCATCAGTTGCTCCTTGGAGAATGATGATCTGCTCCTGTAAAGCTTACAGCCTTGGAAACCCTGTGGGGCAGTTCTAATGTGTCCTGGGCCACTAGAGTGGGAATTGACTCTATGGCTTCTAACAACAACAGTCTTATGCTGGTACAAAAGAATCAAAAGGCAAGCAATAAACTGGGAAATGTATTTGCAACATGCGTGATAGATCAGTTTCAACAAAATGCTTTTATAAACCAGTGGGGGGAAAGATAAACTCAATAGAATAGCGAGTTACGGGCGTTTTGTAGAAAAGTGTATCCAATAAACTCATGAAAAAGTGCTCCATCTCTGAAGAAAAATTTGTTGTTGGCTGCTGTTAAGTCGGCCCCTGACTCATGACGGTCCTGTGCACAATGGGATGAAATGCTGCACATTCTTTGCCATCCCCATGATCAGTTGCAAATGGGACTGTTGTGATCCGTAGGCTGATATTTGGAACTAGGTAGCCAGGTCTTTCATCCTAGTCCATCTGAGTCTAGAATCTCTGCTGAAACCTGTTCAGCATCATAGCAGCATGCAGGCCTCCACTGACAGGCAGGTGGTAGCTGTGTATGAGGTACGTTGGCTGGGACTCAAACCCAGCTCTCCTACATGGATGACAAGACCTCTACCACTGAACCACCTCATCAACGAATGCCTCATCAGTGTAGATTAGAACAAGTTACTGTTTTGGTTGTTCATCTTGGAGACTGGCAAATATTTAAAACTTTGATGACATTCAGTGTGTTCAGTTGGGAGATAGAAGTCTCTCATGCACAGTTGGTAGGAGTATAAATTGGCACACATTTGTGGGAGAGTAAGTAACTTAGCAATCTATGTTAAAAATGCACATACCCCTTTGACACAGCAATTTCACTTTTAGAATTTGATTTTGTGGAAATAGTCACGCAACTGGGCAAAGATCTATGTGCAAGAGTATTTGCTGCAGTATTGCTTGTAAAACTGAAAATCTGTAAACTGTCTATCAGCTGGACAAATCTGCTGCCAAAGACCTCTCTTTTAAAGTGTTAGAAAGCAAAGATGGCTCTTTGAGGAATAAGGTGCTCCTGATCAAAGCCACGGTATTTTCAAGAGCCTCATATGCATGCGAAAACTGCACAATGAATAAAGAAGATGGAAGAAGAAGAATTGACGCCTTTGAATTATGGTGTTGGTGAAGAGTATCGAACATACCGTGGACTGCAAGAAGACTGAACCAATTTGTCTTGGAAGAAGGACAGCCAGAATATTCCTTAGAAGCCCGGCTGAGACTTCGTCTCACGTACTTTGGACACATTATTAGAAGGGACCAGTCCTTGCAGAAGGATATCATGGCTGGGAGAAGTAGAGGGTCAGTGAAAAAGAGGAAGACCCTCAACCAGATGGATTGAGGCAGTGGCTGCAACAGTAGATTCAAGCACAGAAATGATTGTGAGGATGGTGCAGGACCAAGCAGTGTTTTATTCTGTGGTACATAGGGTCGCTATGAATTGGAACGGACTCGATAACACCTAACAACAACAACATCTAAATGCCCATCAATTTAAAAGAAAAATTCCAGTTGCCAGTCATTTCTGACACATGGCAAATGTCAGGTGTGTCACAGTAGAACTGTACTCCATCGAGTTGCCCATATGCGGATTTTTCAAAAGTAGGTCATGAGACCTTTATTCTGAGGCACCTTTGCATGGATTTGAACCTGCAACTTTTCTGTTACAGCCAAGCTTGTTAACTGTTTGCACCACCCAGGGACTCCATGTCCGTCAGTTGGGGCTGGTGAATTATATTGCAGCCACGCATTATGATATCACGCAATGCTGACAGTGAGAAGGTAGATCTCATTGTGCCAGTAAGGAAAGGTGTCTCAGATAAGACTTGTTTTAAAAAAGGTAAATTGCAACATTCTGTATCTTGATTGTGGTGATGGTTACATGGATATATGCATGTGTCAAAACTCATAAAACTGCTCAGTGTATAGAGTAATTTTACCGTTTGTAAAAATAAAAGAATAAAATTTTTTTTTTTGAGGTGCTTACTCATTTATTTTTAATTTATTTATTTATTTTTATTTATTGTGATTTGGGTGAAGGTTTACACAGAGAATAAAAAAATTTTACAATGTTAATTGAAAGCAGCATTCATGTATAATTGTTAAAACCACATATGTACCTCTGTGTGTGTGTGTGCATTTAGTATTTCTGGAAGAAAACTGGGCATAGGAGGGAAGAGCACTTAATTTTACTTTATGCTCAGCTAAGGTGCTGTGGTAGTGTAGTGGATAAAGCATTCAACTACTAACCAAAAGGGTGGGCATTTGAACCCACTGGCCACTCCATGGGAGAAAGATGAAGCAGTCTGTTTCCATAAAGCCTTAGAAAGCCTATGGGGCAGTTCTTCTTTGTCCTACATGGTTGCTATGGGTTAGAATCCACTCGATCGCAGTGGGTTTATACACTGAACTCTGTGAGGGGTTTTATTCTAAACTCTTGAGTATATATGGGTTTTGTAAATAAAGAATGTTAAATTAATTAAAAATGAGTTTAGTGCCTCTAGGAACACATACATCCTCCTGGTGGAGGAGGGGGTGCCGGACCAAAGGCACTTAGTAGGGGTAACAGAGAGAAAAACAGCTCCTCTAGATTTTTAGGCAGATATTTAGATTTGTATTAGTTAACCGTGGGGCTTTTTGAATCCTATCAAGTCGTGCTTGGGAGGATCTGGGGATGGGAGAAGAGGCCTTGTCACTCTCAGATGGCCTCAGTGAGAGCTGGTTCCCAGCTATTTAACTCCTCTCTCTTCTCCCTCTCCCCATTGAGAGACTGGGAGTCTCCCCACCCCTGCCGCACCATCATCACCACATTGGATGAGAAAAGAGAGAGACCAAAGCTGCTACAGTTTTCATGGCAACAGATTAGCCTAAGATCCAGCCCTTTACCTTGCCAGAGGCACCAGTGACTCTGTGTGTCTATGTGTGTGTGTGTATGTGTATGTGTGCATGCCTATATGCAAATGTGTTGGGGAGAATCAGAGATGGAGAGAAGAAGCCAGATGGGATGAGGAAGCGATGAGCGAAGACTGGCCAAGGAATGATCAGGAGAGAAGTAGAGAAGTCAGCCTGCTCAGAACGCTCACCAAGGTAGAGCTGCCATTTATAGGACACCTATCGTGTGCCAGGCTGGTGCAGATGGTGAATGTTCTCAGCTGCTCACAGAAAGGGTGGAAGTTCAAGTCCACCCAGAGACACTTCAGAGGAAAGGCCTGGCAATCTAACTGAAAACTCAGCCATTGAAAACCCCATAGGACGCAGTTCTACTCTGACTCACGTGGCGTCATCATGGATTGGAGTCAACTTGAAACAACTGGCGGCTGTGCGTCAGCGCTGCACCAGCACTTCTTTCTCCCCAGCCGACCCCTGGGACAGAGCTCCACTGAGAGTTGGCTCCCGTGGATTGCTGCACAAACTATTCTTCCGCTTTCATGGCTGTATAGGTTGGGGCTCCGAGAGGTTTTGTAACATATTTGAGGAGCAGTGTTGGCCTTACTTCCATGCCAGTGTCTTCCCTTTGCATCGAGGGGTCGCTGCATAAGCAGGGAAGTCACCCTCGGAACCAGGTGGCAGTGTCCCTGCCCTTGGGGACTTAGAGCTTCATTACCATGTATATATGTGGCAAGATTGGGGGAGAAGGGCTGGGGACGGTAGGTGGCGGTGGGAGGGAACACAGAGAGGAGAATGAAAAGGCTGCTGTTATAGAGCCATGGAGTCTGCAAGATGAATCCACATGAAGGCTGCACTCTAAGAAAATGGGGTAAAGTCTGAAGATAATACCAAATGCAGTTTGGTTTAGGACAGTGGTTCCCAACCAGAGATTTTGCCTCCTTCACCTAGGGGTGACATTTGGCAACATCTGCAGACATTTTTGGTTGATACAACTCAGGGGGAAGGTAGTGGTGGTAGTAGTAGTCCCACTGGCATCTAGTGGGTAGAGGCCAGAGAAGCTGGTAAATAGGAAAAGCATAGGATGGCCCCCACAGTAAAGAATAACCCAACCAGTTGCTGTTGAGTCAATGGTGACTCAGTGATCCCTTGTGAGCTGGAGGAGAACTGTGCTGCATAGCATTTTCCGTGGCTGATTTTTTGGAAATAGTTTGCCAGGCCTCTCTCCCAGAGTTCTTTGGGGTGGACTCAACCTCCAGTCGTTTGGTTAGCAGCTGAACATGGTAACTGTTTGCACCACTCGGGGATTCTGAACAAGAAAATTTCTGCCCCAAATGTCAGGGTGCAGAGGCTGAGAAACCCTGGTTTAGCATGACAGTGGATGACCATTTCTGCTGGGGCTCTGACTCTCAAATCAGTGCTGCTCTGGGTGACTGTATAGCTCCTAGGATTTGCAGGAGTACAGTGTAATGTGGGGGGAAGCGAGGGCTTTGAAGGCAGAGACATTCTCTGTGTGACCCTTGGTAACTCACATTACCTCTCTGGCCCTCAATTTCCACATCTGCATCAACCTCCACATTCTCTCCTCTCCCAGGGGTACTGTAAAATCCAGTGAGTAGGTGGGGATGCTCTCTGTTAACTGGGAAGAGCAGCCAACCTTCCCAGAGTTCTCACCAAAGTAAACTGGCCAGTTTATAGGACACCTACGCATGGGATCTGATGGGGTCACCATGAGGCAGGCCAACTCAACAGCAACTGGTGTGGTATTTTGGTTTACTGTATGCCAGGTGCTACCCCAGGTACTTTATCTCTTACTAGTCAACCCCTGGAAAAGTGTTCCACTTAGAGCTAGCTCCCAAAAATATCTGTGCCCAAGGAATAGTGAGCTCATTGACTGTTGAGTATCGTTATTATTAGGGGTCAGGTAGATGAAGGTCCAGAAATGGGATAGGGGAGTGGCTCACTTCCCAGTAAAAGTTGTGGATAAACTTGTCCTTGTGGTTGGAGCAGGAGACGCAGCTCTCCCCATCTCGTGGCCTCCTCCAATCCCTCCCCCACCTGCCAGGCTTGGGTACCTGTAAATCAATCTGCCAGTGCTGGGCGTCCACACTGGTGTGGTTGGTAAGGTCCTGCTGCTTGGCTTTCCATATTGGGTATCTCCTGGCAGCTGCTGTGGGGTCGCTGGTTGTGGTGGCCCTTGGAGAAGGCTTGGGGTTGGAGATCTGGTTGGTGCTGTATGCCCTCCGTCGCTGGGAGAGGCTTAAATCTGGGGAGTGGTAACAGGGAAGCCACCGGGGTGGAAGACAGTATGAAAAAGAAAGCAGGGCATGCATGTCCCTTACCTGCTTGGAAATTTCCAGAATTTCCCACCGCTTGAAACATGTGTGGTGCCTCACCTGGCATTCGAAGCCTTGCCCTCTCTGTCAATCTATCTTTCCAGGTACTCCACTTTTGCTCCTTTTTCAGAGTTGCTCTGAACAAACTAGATGAGCAACTATTTGTGTATGTGTCTTCACCCCAACACCTCTCCCCAGACATTGTCTGCAGCCTGGGACCTCCTCTCCCCTCTTTTCTAAGGACCAGACCCTTCATCAAGCCTCTGTTGATTTCTTCTACCAAATGCACCTCTCTGGGGCCCCCGTCACTCTGCTTTCTATCACAGTCAAGGCCAATCATATCTCTCACTAGATGGAGAGCTCCTGAAGGGCAGGCGCCATGTCTGAGTCACCCTTGCTTCCTATGGTGTGCTCAGTACGTAGCCTTAGTAAATAACCAGTCACTACCTTCAAATGGAAACTAACACCATAATGAGGCTTTGGAGTCAGACAGTCTAGACTCTGTCTGGGTCAGAATGCTCTAGAGAACTGAGAATGGTAAGACTTCTGCTCACTTATTTGGACATGTCATTGGAAAAGACCAATTGCTAGAAAAGGTCATTGTGTTTGGTAAAATGGAAGGTTAGTGAAAATGAGAAACGCTGAATGAGATGGATTGACATAATAGCCACAACAATGGGCTCAAACAGACCAACAATCATGAAGGGCAACACTTTGTCCTTTTATACACAAGGTCACTGGAAATCTGAGCCAACTCAATGGCAACTAACAACAGTAACAACTTCTTTAAAACTCCATGAGTTTGGCCAAGTTTCAAATTCTCTACGTCTCAGTTTACTCACCTATAAAATGGGTATCCATCTCTGCAGCTGCTAATTACTCAATGAGATTGTTTTTATAAAGTATTTAGCACATAGTAAGTGTTCAATAAAAGGTAGCAATCAGTGTGGCCTCCCTGCAGAGGAAAGGAAGCACAAAGAACAACAGACTCACTGGCGTTGGTGGTGGAGTCTCTGCTGGACTGTCGGGCATCTTTGCTCTGTGAGCTGAAAGATGCCCTTGAGCTCTTGGTGCAGTCCCTGCTGTCTGGGCTGGGCCCCTCGTCCTGTGAGTGGTAGAAGACGGAGCTGCCAGACTCCTGAGAGTGCAGCATGCTGTACTGTCGCCTCTTGTCCTGTAAGAGGGAGAAAAAAAATGGGGCTAGGAAGGAGGCTAGATGTCAAGAAGGACTTTCAGGACACAGCAAGGGGTGTGAGAGGAAGGGATGGTGGTTCCATCTCTAAAGAACTGGCATAATAGGCTAGTTTTTGCTTGCTTGAGGAATTCAGGCAGCCTTCTGCTCAAGAGATAATGAATGGAATTGTCTTTTCATATAACTTATGTTGCTGTTTTCTTTTTTCAATAGGGCTAAATAATTATTTAGAGATTAATTAATTAATGTATGTTTTGATGAAGTGACTTTGCAATAAATACATAGCATCCCAAGAGTAATTAGGCTTTTTCCCCTGCTAACTCCCTATTCTTGCCCCTCTCCAGCCCCTGTTGTTGTTGGGTGCTATTGAGTTGATTCCAATGCATAATGACGCTATGTGACAGAGTAGAAATGCCCCCATTGGGTTCCCTAGGCTCTAATCTTTATGGGAGCAGATGGCCAGGTCTTTTCTCCCGCAGAGTGAGAGGAACCACTGACCTATCAGTTAGCAGCCGAGCGCTTTAAGCAGCCCCAGATCCCTGTCACCACTAAACTTTTTTTATCTCGATAGATTTACCTATTCTAGATATTCCATATAAGTGGGATAATACAATATTTTTTTGTATCTGAGCTATTTCACTCAGTATAATGTTTTCTTTATGGTTGCATAATGCTCCATCGTATGCATATACCACATTCTGATTATCCATTTATCTATTGATGAACACTTGGATTGTTACCACCTTTTGGATTTTGCAAGTAATGCTGCATTGAACATTGGTGTATGTGGGTCTGTTTGAATTGCTGCTTTCAATTCTTTTGAATATATACTTAGGAGTGGAATTACTGGGTCATATGGTAATTCAAGGCAGCTCTGGTGGCATAGTGCTTAAGCCAAAGTGCTAGCCAGAAGGCTGGTGGTTCAAACTCACCAGCCACTCCTTGGAAGGAAAGTTGGGCAATCTACTTCTGTAGTGATACCGCCTTGGAAACCCGAGGAGGGGTCACTATGAGTTAGGTCCGTATTGAGGGCAGTGAGTTTGGTTTGTTTTGGTTTATTTTGCTTTCTAAGAGAGCTGTGACAAGTTATGTTTATACCAACAATGAATGAGTATAACCTTTACCTAACATGCCTACCAGTAGCAAGAGAAAACTTTGCCAGTCTCATGGGTAAGAAAAGGAAAATGGATTTGATGACTGTCAAGTGGTAGGGTCTGTTGATGATCTATTGCCTCCTGACCCTGTGAGGAAGTCCTGAACTATTGGCCAGTATTTTGTTTAGAATTTTCTCCCTGCAGTTGAACACCTCACTCTCCATAACACATACATTGTTATCTTGATCATGATTCTTAATATTAGAAACTCTGGAAATTTCACATAAAATTTCAACTTCTCTTGAAAAATTGGAAACATATTTAACACAGGGCACACGTTCCTACGTGGCAACAGTTTTTTGGAGCCAAATAGGACCTTCCCAATTTAGACAGGGAAAATACCATCCAGTTTGCCATATTTCCCACTGCTCCTTATTGTCTTTCCAATTATGAGCTCAGTGATAATAGCTTTCATCATGGAATCTGCACCTTTAATTTTTATACTGATTTCATACCTGCCTGATCCCTCTAGGCATTTGAGTTTGTGGCTCCTGCTGAAAAATAAAACAAGGTAGGCAATCTTTCAAGGAGAGAGTAGAGATTCACTAGCTTCCCAGGTAGTCTCCTATATTTCAGCATGAATTCCTCTTCCTGTTGAGAATTTCCTTACTTTTATCCCACTTCTGCCACCACATGAAAGGGAATTATTTACATAAATAAATAAAGCACAAACTCATCTAAGAACATATGAGCATTTAAGAAGATGTGAAGTATGCATCAGTATTATTTAGAGGAGATTATGTAAAATGCAGGTTCCTGCACCTTACCCTTAGGGATTCTTATTCAGTAGAACTTGGTTGGAACTAGGACTCTGTTTTCAAACAAATTGTCCAAGTTATTCTGCTGCAGAGATCCTGAGATCCACACTTCAAGATAGTGGCATCTACCCAAGAGGTATCACCATGATCAAATGCCCATTGTCTGGCAACTATACTCCACAACTATAAACCTAGTTCCAACTCATTCCTAGATGCCATGAGTGGAGTATTTCCAGCTAAAGATGGCTTTATGGGCATGGTTTCTGGGTCCCCATTAGCCCCTGAAATTTCTAGAATACTTACAGATCTGAGATTGGAGATGTATAAAGAAGCATCACACACAATGCCATACCCCACCAGCCGTTCTCCAGGGAAGAGAGAGCTGGTGCTGACAGGTGAGATCAAGACTTCAGTGGTCTCAGGGAAGATCCACTCCACAGTCACATCACTCAGGACTGGGGCCATAGCCTTCTTCAGGGATTTGACCATCTGTTGGGCAGGGTCAGAAAGTAGGTTGGGAATATTGTGAACAGGGGTGTGTGCAGATGAAGAGCATGAAGACACTGTGACCATGACTTTGAAGGAGTGTGAACAAGGAAAAAGGGATAAAGCCTGAAGGTGGCTTGCCAAGTAGTGAACATGCTTCTGAGCTTTAGACTCCCAGAATGTCAGAATTGGAACAGATCTTTGTTATCATCTCCTCTAAGCTTAGCATCTTACAAATGAGAAAACTGAGGCTCAAAGTAGGGCTGTGACTTGCTCAAGACCTCACATAAAGTTTATGTTAAAGCATAGACCAACTAGTGATCCTGAGCAAGTTATTTGCTTCTCTGGGCCTCAGCTTTCCCTTCTGTTAAAGTGGGTTAGTAATCCTTAATTCTCAGTATGGTTGGGAGAATTATCTGAGATACTGGATATGAGGTATCTACCACATGATAAAGAGCTCTGGTGGCATAGTAGATAAGGCACTTGGCTGCTAACTAGAAAGTCAGCAGTTCAAACCCACCAGCCACTCCACAGAAGGAAAATGGGGCAATCTATTTCCATAAAGATTTACAGCCTCAGAAACCCAATGGGGGTTGCTGTGAGTCTGAATCAACTTGATAGCAGTGAGTTGTTTTTTTTTTTTTTTTGGCCATGTGAGAAATGTTCAATAAATGATAGCTGTGATTTAGCATCTCCTAGGTTGATTTCCTCTGATGTATTGGAAAGCTGCAGGAAAGTGATTTAGGAATGTGGTAGCCATGGAGGCATGCTGCTCAAATCTCCCTTCAAGAAAGGACATGCCTTTATGTTGCAAGGAATGCAGATAGGTGAAGCCTGCAGGTGCCCAAGTGTTTGAACCAAGACCACATTTCTTCCTTGAAGCCCCCAGCCAGTCACTGAGTACAGCAGAGATACTAGTACCTGGCCATTTCAGCCCAATGAAACAGTCTCCTCTAAGAGGCAGTCTGATCCAGAGTGCCCTGTCAGGTTGGCCGAGACTTTGTCAGGTCTGCATCACCGTCTGAGGTTCTCCTTGCCCAATTCTCCTTCCCTCCCTTTCTTTTAACGGTTGTTGGATACACATCATGGATTGAAGATGTTTCCTTCTTGCTTTCTCATCTTTTATCATTCACAGACATATCCCCCTATAAACCTCTTGCACTCTCAGTTCCAGCTCAGTCTCTGTTTTCTGGAGGACTTAGACTAACAGAGATTTTCTAAGGGTTGAATAATTTGTGCCAATTGCACATGTAATGGAAGGAAGACTATAGGCCGCTTAATTTCTGGGCCCTATAGATTCTCCTGAGCCACCATTTGTCATCACCAAGAACTTGGCTAGAAATGATTCAAAACACAACTCCCTATCTATAGAGGCAGTGACTCCTTCAGGGACACAGTGGATGGAGCCTGTGATCCCATGGTTGGAGACCAGGAGATCCAGTGTTGTGTACTAGCTCCTAGGGTAATCTGTTTTGTGACCAGCACCTCTCTGGTTCCAGTATAGTGTGGCCTAGTGGAGAGCTCAGCTTTGTGGTGAAATCCAAGCTCCTTCACTGGCCTGTCATACGACCAGTCTGGGCCCCTGAAGCTTTAGAACCAGAAGGGACTGAGGCCCTTCTACCTACCTTGGGCTGCAGCCGCTCTCCCTCTACCAGGAACTCAGCACTGCCCTTGGATAGAGATGCAAGCCTTTGCACCAGTCTGTGGCAGACATTGGGTCCAATGCCAAAGCTATAGCACCTGGGGGAAGGGTAGGAGAGAGGCTGGTACTTCCCATCCTCTCTGCCATCTTCTGCCCCTGATAGGGAAAGGGACAGAGCATGATCTATCAGCGTTATCTCAGAGCTGGCCATATATTCAGGCAGGGAGTGAGGGAGAAGGAAGAAGGGCTATCATTGGACACTCATATACACACATACACACCCCATCCCAGTCAGAGAGTCAAAGCAGCAGGAAAGACTTCCTCTCCCCAGGTTATGCAGGCTGTTCTTTGAGGGATGTATGCAGAGGCGTGGGCAACTCATCCCTCCTGAACTTTTCATGGGAAAAGGCAAACTTTGAGGTCAGCCCACACCATCCTGAAAACAAAGCACTATAGGAATTGTGGATCTTCTCTCCTTCTTCCATTTTCCACATTTTGCGCTCTAGTTTTGGTATCCTCCCAGCCCAGGGACAGCCTAAGATGACTGGGTCCTGGGCCTTCAGCCCGGGCTAACCTGGTGGAGAAGGCATGGTTGCGCACCAGCTCCAGCACCTTCCCGGTGTTGCTGACAGCACCATCCGTGATCAGGAAGAGGAGCCGTGGGTGGCCCTGGTGCACTGGCTGCCGGATGATCCACTTGAGAGGGGCGAGGATGTTGGTGCCACCCATGTCAGCCCTCATTCTCTGGATGTTATCACAGGCCAAGGCCAAGTTCTCCTGCAGGGAAAGGACCACTGGAGGGGCAGATTCCCCAGGATCATCATACCAGGGGGAGACTCTAAGCTTCCTGGAAGACAGGCTCTTTGTTTCTCTAACTTCTAGTTCAGCCTCAGTGGAGTTGACCTGTGTTCCCAATTTCATCACTGCCCCATTCCCTGGAAGAGGAGGTAGTCACTTATTTGGTGTGATCTTATCAAATGACATCCTCCCTACCAATGCCTGAAATTCTACCATTAGTGGTATATCAATTTACCATTGTCCTTTCTGGATTTCTCTTTAAAAATATAAACGCTCTTGGAAAAGGTTTCCCATTCAACCTGTGATTCCTCGACACCAATAATGTTTCCTTTTCTGATGAGGGAGGCAGGTGGATAGTAGAAAGAACACTAGACTAGGAATGATAAGGTAAATCCTGGTCCTCAATCTAGCACTAACTCCCTACAATACTTTGAGGAAATCACTCCTTCAATCTGAGCTTCAAATTCTCTCCTTTCTGGGTCAACCCTGTGGGACTCAGCTGGCCAGGAATTACTGGCACTGGATAGACATCATTGCAGCAAGGCCAAGTTATCACTGGACATTAAATGTCCTCCTGTTTCTAACTCTAACATCCATGACTGGAGGGGACTTATAAGTAATGGGATACATTAAGTCTTAAGATGTACATGTACCTTTTATACTCACAAGTCTAGGAATTTATCCCAAGGGAATAATTAAGGATGTATGCAAAATTTTTCCTACAAAGATGACTTAATAGAAAAAAATGAAAAACAACCTAAGTATCTAACAGTAGGGGAAAATAAATCACTATCTCTTGCATAACAAAAACTAGGCAGCCCTTTAAACTATGTTGCAGATGAATGTTTACTGGCATGGAAATATGTCCAAGATAGACTATTGTGTCAGAAAAGTAGGTACAGAACAGTATGTAAGGCCTAATCCTATCTTTCTTGAAAATGTGTGTAAATGCATAGAAAAAGGTCTAGAGGGATTTGTACCAAGTTATTGACAGTTTTTTTTTTTTTTTTTAATTTCCTTGACTGATGTAATCGTGAGAGAATTTGTTTAATTTTTTCTTTTTGTTTATCTGGATTTTAAAATTTGGGGATAATCAACATATAGTATTTTTGTATAAAAAACCCACAAAGTCATTTTTAAGGGAGAAGTGGCTTCCTTTTCTCTCCCCTCCTCCCTGCCTTCCTTCTCTTTTCTTCTCTGCCTTTGCACATTATCTGGGTTCGATTTGGGTGGACAGCTTCTGAGGCAGGCCCCAGGGTGACTTCTCCTTTCCTTCTTCCCATCTGCTCCTAGACCTGGGTAGGAAGCTCCAATTTGGAACATGCTTTTGGGCCCACTGCCTACTTGTTCCAAATTGTAGCTTGAGGCTTGTGAGTTGGATTCTTTGTCCACTTCCACCCACTTACCCACCCATCCCCTTCCCACTCCTTCCCATTCACCTTCTTAGCTGAACTTTGCGTGAGTCCTATAGTCCTTGTGAATCAGAGGCTTTGGTACATGGCAAGGCTAAGCTTTTCCTCTCTCTTTGCCCTCTTGGTACCCCATCTCTCTGCACTCACCTACTTTGCCCAACATACTATTTTATTTTAAAAATAAAGCGGTGGTTATCAGAAAGCTGAGGTGTCAGAAAACTGCCTAAACAGAGAGAATGCCTCTTCACTTCTCTCCCTTTGCAATGATAGGGGTTCAGTTTGAGTGGGTAACTTCTGAGGCAGGCCTCATGGTGACCTCTTCTTCCCTCTTCCCTTTCTTCTGATCCCCACCACACACACCCTTGTGGTCTCAGCCCTCCTAACCCCTCCTTACCTCGTTGTAAGTCTGACTGGAAGGAAACAGAGTCTTAAATGTGGATCCAAACCCAATGACATTGAAGAGGCAGGCTGGCAAGAGGCTCTTGAGAGCCACCAACATAGCATCCTGGCAGGTGAGAAAGGGATTTTTGGGAGTCAGGATGGTGTGGGGAGGGTTTACCACCCTGTCATCACATACCAGCATTCTCATTCCAAAACTGAAGCAGCTTCTAAAAAGGCTGTTGCCCCATTGTCTGCACCCATCATTTCCCTCTCCCGTAGACCAAGAAATTTGCTGACCAAAGACTGGACCAAAGCCATCGTCATAAACCTTCTCATCTGTGCAGCAGGTCTGACTTCTCAAAGCTGTGTTATTATGGTGTTCCAGTTCTAGCCCCCGTCTTGCTGACCTTGAGAGGCAGAGAGAGCAGGGATCACTTGCTCTCTTTACCAAAGCAAAATAGACATCTAAGGCAGGAATGTTTTCTGGCCCAGGTCATACAGCTGATTGAACAGGCTTCTGGCTCTCATCCAGGGCCTTTGCATTGAATTCAACCCATTATTATCTAGGGACAAATCTCTTAGGGGCAGTCTGTTTAGCTCATATATGTTGAGTGCATGGGATGTACATTACATGCATCACCTCATGTCATCTTCACAATAGCCCTGGGAGGCAGGCACAATGCTATCCCCACTTTATAGAAGAGAAAATTGAGGCACAGAGAGGTGTAGTGACTTGTCAGTGAGCATCCAGAGAGTAAATGATAGAGCTAAGACTCAAAGATATGTCACTTTATCTCTAAAGCCTGTGAATATTAAAAATCTTAACCTATATAACTATGTACATCCAGAAAACCTTGACAAAGGTATATTGGAGGAAAAAAGAATGCTAAGGAGGGAAGGTGGAGATGGTGGCAGAAACAGAAATGATCATGACCATGATGATGTTGGTATAAAGCAATGATAAATACATAATAAGCAGTTGCTGTGTTCCAGATACTATGCTTAGTACTTTATTTATAATTTAATTTCATCCCTTTAACATGCATTGTAGTATGGTGGTTAAGAAAATATGCTTTTCAGTTAAACATATTGTTGTTGTTATTATGTGCCCTCGAGTTGGCCCTGACTCATAGCGACCCCTCCTTGGGTTTCCGAGGCAGTATGACTACGGAAGTAGATTGCCCACCCTTCCTTCCGAGGAGTGGCTGGTGGGTTTGAACCACCAGTCTTCTGGTTAGCAGTCAAGTGCCTTAGGCACTACACTACCAGAGCTCCTTCAGTGAAACATATCTGGGTTTAAATCCTACTTTACTAACTTGACCTTAAGTTAGTTTGTCACCCCTCTGAACCTTAGCCTGTCACATAGTACACATTCAGCAAATGGTTATTATTACCAGCCCAATGAAGTGCATATCAATATTACCCCCATTTTACAGATAAGGAAACAAAGACTCAGAAGGATTAAGGAATTGTGCTGGATCACAAAACATAAGAATAAGACCAAGACTTCCAAAATCTAGCTCTGGAATCTTTATTTATGTTGGTTTTGCCTGGGTACTGAGTTCAGGAATGATGCTCTTCATCTCCCCCACCATGTAGTTTATTGATGGCACCCCAAGGATCTCAGCATGGCTTCAGGGAAACAAAATTTTTACTCCAGAGTTCAGAAGGAAACAGCTGTAAGAGGGTCCTGGCACTCTCACATCATTTGTTTTCTGTGCTCCACAGACCTGTAGCCCCTCTCTCTATCCCCCACTGTAAACATAAACTAAGTGTTTTCTTGGTCTCTTTTTATTGCTTGTGTCAATACATTTTGTTTGTCCACATAAGCCAATATCTGATTATTTTTTCAACAGCCACTAATGTATATTCCTGCTAGCAGGAGACTCTGCTGATCCATACAGATTGCCTCTGCTCACACCTATTAGAAATTTTTAAGCCATGTTTTTGGCAGCAAGTGGCAGCTGAAGAATGAGACCAGCTGCAGGAAATCAAATTGTCTGCACTTAGCCCTCTGGCATGGGTTATTTGGATTTCTGTTTACTTCCACCTCCCTAAGCCCAGTTTTCCCTAAAACTTGAACCCAATGGGCCAGAATTAATAACCCTAGCAACCCCCAATGGCCTCATTGTCAATGGGGAAAGGAGTATGTGGCCTGAGAATTTCTGTGCTTCTATCTAAAAGGGGCATGTTCAGCAGAATGGATTTTGTGCCAATGCCAAATCATTTATCAAGGAGTGACCTTGGGTTCAGTTTGCTGAGCTGCCAAAGAGCAAGAGAGGGAAAGCAGGGAGAAAGCAGATGGAGAGGGGGCCCAAACAAAGTTATTATCAGAGAATTCTGGAATGGAAGGGTTGGAAAGGTCTTCAGTTCAGGAAATGGGTTTCCACTCATATAAACCAACTCCTTTCAACTAGCAGTAACTCCCTGAAACACTGACATGGGAAAGATGTGGAGGCTAAGTCCATGCTCAGCAAGAAAAAAGAGTCATGATCAATTATTGATGTCTGCCTGGGCTTGGGAGAGGGGAGCAGAACAACATGTGACATGTTTGCGCCCTCCTTGAAATCCTTCCTTCTCATTTTACAGAAGGGACAAATGAGGTCTAAAGCTGAGAGTCAACCTGTTCAAAGTCACACAGCAAGTTAGTGGCAGAACTGGTCCTGGAATCCAGACCGCTTATTTCCCAGGAATTTTTGTCCTCAGTATGCCATGATGCAGCAAGAAAAACATCATCAGAGAGGAGAGCTTTTCTTAGTGGGAGAGTATGTACAATCCCCAATCAGCAATACAAATAATACTAATAATAAAATAAAAGCACTGAACCAAGAAGGTTCTGGCTCCCTCACCAGTCCTGTGATATTGGGAAAAGCATTAGTCTTTCAGGGACTCAATTTCCTTACTTGGAAAATAGAATTGGGCAAATATGTTTCAAAAAATCCCTTTAAAGTTTTAAAAAGCTAAGATGTCACTTTGATGACTAAGGTGTGCTCAACCTAAGGCATGGTCTTTTCCATTGTCTCTTATGCATGCAAAAGCTGGGTAATGAAAAAGGAAGACAGAAGAATTGGTGCATTCAAACTATAGTGCTGGCAAAGAATATTAAATATACTGTGGACTGCCAGAAGAACAAACAAATCAGTCTTAGAAGAAATGCAACCAGAAAGCTCTTTAGAAGTGAGGCTGGCTAGACTTTGGCTTGCTTTCTTGGACATGTCATGAGGAAGGATCAAGCACTAGAAAAGGACATCATGAGTGGTAAAATAGAGGGCCAGTGAAAGTAAGAGAAAGCCTCCTTGAGATGCATTGACACAAAAGCCCCAACAATGGACTGAAACATACCAATGATAGCGAAGATGGGCAGGACCCATTCAGTGAAGGAAATGCTTCATTCTGTTATGCATCGAGTCCCTGTGTGTTGGAGTCAAGTAGATGGCAACTAATAACAAGGAATGTTTTGGGCTTATGATCCCATCACAAGTTGGTAAGGCTGCAGAAAGGAATATAGGTGGCTACACAGAGCTGAAGGAGCCCTGGTTGCAAAATGGTTAAGCATTTGGCTGCTAATTGAAGTCAGCAATTCAAACCCATCAGCTGTTCCACAGGAGAAAGATGTAATCTTTATAAAGATTACAACCTTGGAAACCCTCTGGGGGCAGTTACTCTATCCTATGGGGATATGAGTTGAAGTTGACTTGACGGCAGTTAGATGGGACACAGAGGTCAAGTGTGGTTCAGCACTCTGGAACTGTGGACAGAGCTGTCCAAGCTTTGCCTGTGATTGGGGGTGGGGGCCTGAGGTGGGAGAAGGTATCAACAAGTCCTGCACTCCAGTGTCAAGCAGTCTAGGATCTCATATGATTCTTCTGTACTTGAAAACAAAACCCAGTCATTACAAGCCTGAGGAGATAGCTGGCCTTGCAGGCCCCATCTAACTCCTCTCCTTGCTGATCCTTTTGCCCTGGAAAGAAGCTTTTGCTCCAGGGACAAACTAGAGGAAGGGATGAAATTCTAAGTGACAGCAGAATCTCTTTCCCTTCTTCTTCCCTTATCCCTCGTTTTCCTGAATTATGATCCTTGACCCATCTCAATAAATAGCAACTATGGGCTTTCTATGCATAAACACAAAGGTAGGTCCTGCAGGGAGAGATGAGTGAGGAAGATCTGGCTTTCTCTTTAATAATGAGTTCATAACTCCAGAGGAGTGAGCAGACATCCGCACAACTAACACTACAAGGAAGAGTGGGATAATGCCATAATCAAGGCAAAAAATCTCCTGAGGGCAATGAAATTCTCCTGGGTGTGTGTGTGTGTATGTGTGTGTGTGTGTGTGGTGGGGGTAATCACTCTTCTCTGCATTCCTGCAGAGCTCTTCTTAGCACGGAGATCATGCTCCCAAGTATTCTGATTGGTTAGCTGGAATGTTTTTCTCATTCAACTGCAAACTCCTTGAGAGCAGGAACTGCTTATATCCTGCTGTCTTTCCCTATGACCCACAAATGGACCTTGTGTTTAGGACCAGATGTGACAACCAGGCTTTGTGGATGGGATGAGTGTGTGGGCTAATCCCCTTCTTCTGGGGTACCTTGACCCAAAACACATCCCATAGCAGCTGGTGGGCTACCAGCACATTCTTCTCATCTTGGCCTGAGCACATGTCAACATTCCTAGAAACTGCTTAGCTAAGTGTGTGTGCTACATAGCACTTGGCCAAGCCTACTTCTATAACTATTCCCAGTGGGGAGGGAATGAGGTCTCTCTTCTATAGCACAAGATGGGTGCATGAAGACCATCATCTCTGCTTTGGCTGCTATGGGGAGTGACCCACTCACCATGGGGGACTGACTCCCACTGTTCGAGCTGACCTTGCTTTGTCTCTATGTGAGTAAAGAGTTATTCCACCCAGTGCTTATTTAATTCACAACTTGGTATTGGTAAACTGTGTCATTCTTGGTGACTTCAGATGTTGGCTTGACATTGGACATTAAAAAAATGATGACCCTAATATTTATTACTGGATTACACATTTCTTGATAATGGGGCCACATTAATATCTAATGTTTAGTGGTGGGAACTGTAAGACAGACACATGTTTAATCTTAGATCATGTTAGCTATGTGACTTTGGATAGATTACTGACACTCTCAGTATCAGTTTTCCCATTTGGAAAATGGCGCCAATAGGACCAACCTCATAGGACTGTTGTCTGAATTAAATACTAAGTTGTGCATTAAATGGCTATTACAGTATCTGACATATAGTAGGCCCTCAGCAAATGTTAGTTGCCTCCTCTTCTATCCATCCCTCTCCACTAGGTCCACAGTGAGGCATTTTTGCTAGAACAGGCACTCAACCAAAATTTGTAGAATACAACGGACAGCCATTGAAGACTTCATTCTGTGAAAATGGACAACAGTTCTGCCTCTGCTCACACTGCTTCAGGGTTTTATTTTGGGAGTGACTTGAGTTTAGGTGTCTGTTTGAACTGATAACAAATGTTTTCACTGCTTCACTTTTACCCATGGATAGTTATTAAGGAAAGAGGATCAGGTGTGGAAGAAGGCTGCTTGGAACAGAAAGTGCTGAGGAAGCCAAGTTGGGGAAGCACAGCTGATTTACTCAGCAACCCTGGACCTCAGGGGAGGGAGTCTGTTATGGATTGAACTGTGTCTCCAAAAAAGAGAGCTAAAGTCCTAATCCTTGGTACCTGTGAATGTGACCTTGTTTGGAAATCAGGCCTTTGAAGATGCTATTCAGTTTACATGAGATCATAATGGAATAGGGTGAGTTCTAATTCAATCTGAGCGATGTCTTTCAAAAGGAGGAGAGAAGACAGAGAGAGACGGAGGGAAAATGGTCATACAACAGTTATGCTATAGCTGCAAGCCAAGGAACACTTGGGCTACTAGAAGCTGGAATAGAGAAGAAGGGCTCTTTCTCTAGAGAATTCAGAGAGAACATGGCCCTGCCAGCACTCTGAATTTGTACTACTAGCCTCCAGAACAGGAGCTCTGGTAGTGTAATGCCTAAGGCACTTGACTGCCAACCAGAAGGCTGGAGGTCAAACCCACCAGCCACTCCTTGGAAGGAAGGTTGGGCAGTCTACTTCCATGGTGATACTGCCTCGGCAACCCAAGGAGGGGTCGCTATGAGTTGGGGCCGACTCGACGGCACATAACAACAACAACAACAGCCTCCAGAACTGTGAGATAATACATTTCTGCCATTTAAAGCTACCTACTTTGTGGTACTTTATTATGGCAGCCATAGGATACTACTGGATTTGTGAAAAGTCGCAAAGATAGACTTGAACATGCTGCAACCATGAGGCTGATGCAGGACCAGACAATGCTTTATTTTGTTGTACTTAAGTTTGCCATGAATCAGAGTTGACCCAACAGCAACTAACAACAATAGGAAACTACCACAGGGCCCTCTTAGCTGGTACCTTGACACAGAGGATGTTGGTCCCACTCATGCTGCCACTTCTGTCGATGAGGAAGATGAACTCCCCGTGGGTCTTTCTCAGGTTTGGCTGGGATGACTGGAGGTCAGGACAGAAATTGAGCATGATGACAGAGTGGTGGGGAATGTCCTTGTGGAGACGTTTCCGGATGATTTCTGTCTGGAGGAGAAAGGTACACTCTCTCACTTGGGCAATCAAGGAGTCCAGAGATACATCCAGAGGCCACATGCTGGAACCCATGACTTCATCAAGTATTATCAAGATCCACTCATACTCTGCATGAAGAGAATTCTGCTTGACTGTACGTGACTCCCATGTTTGCTAGATGTTCACAGAGTGCAATGATAAACATGGGATTGAAAGCAGAATGATCTGGGTTTGAATCCTAGCCATTCAGCTGTGTGATCTTGGGCAAGTCCTGTCTCTTGGTCTTTTTCCATTCATTTCTCAGGGTGGTTGTGAGAATGAACTGAGCACATAGAAAGGAAGCCCCTGGCACACCTGCAGGACCTCAGTTAAGTAGTGATCTCTTGGCTTTTACCAGTTAGCACTACTGCCATTGGGTTGATTCCTACTCATGGGGACCCTATGTGTGTCAGAGTAGAACCATGATCCAAAGTGTTTTCAGTAGCTAATTTTTTGGAATTAAGATCTTCAGGACTTTCTTCCAGGGCACCACTAGGTGAACTTGAACATCAGCCTTTTGGTTAGCAGCCAAGTGCATTAACTGTTGGCACCACCGAGGGACTCCTTCACTTCACACTCAATGTGTAAACCACTAGAGTTCATCATGGCTGTGAGCTTTGTTTCCCTGGTTTACTGATTCTCTTCCACTGATAAATTCCTACTCATTCTTCAACTTATACCTGTTTGGAAAGCCTGCCTCAATGTTCCGGGTGGACTTAATTACTTCATTTCCTCATCTGTGAAAGGAGGATAAGGATATAGACCTCATAGAGTTGTGTGGATTAAATGCAATGCTTATGAAGCCCACTGCTGGGCAGAGAATAACTGTCTCTAAACAGTAGCTAGGAGCTCTGGTAGCATAGTGCCTAAGGCATTTGACTGCTAACCAGAAGGCTGGCGGTTCAAACCCACCAGCTGCTCCTCGAAAGGAAGGTTGGATGATCTACTTCCGTAGTGATACCACCTCGGAAACCCAAGGAGGGGTCGCTATGAGTCAGATCCGACTCGATGGCAGTGGGTTTAGTTTAGAAACAGTAGCTATCATTGCTTCCATCGTCATTAATGTTACTTGTTCTGGGGCTCCACATTTCTTACACTCCCTGGCAGTGTTTTGCTCATATTTCTCCCTCCTCTGTCACTTGTGAGCTACTTGAAACAAGCCATGCCTCATCTCTTGCATTTCCAGAACTTAACACAGGGCCAAGGACCCTGTAGCACAGTGGTTAAGCACTCAGATGCTAACAGAGAGGTCTGTAGTTTGGACCTACCAGTGGCTCTGCAGGAGAAAGATGTGGTAGTCTGCTTCCATAAAGATTTACAGCCTAAGAAATTCTATGGGGGCAGTTCTACTCTGTCCTATAGGGTCACTGTGAGTTCAAATTGACTCAGTGGCAATGGGTTTGGTTTGGTGTTGGTTTAACATAGAGCCTTATACAGTGAATTTTAAAGAAAGAGAGTACCATAGTTCTTTATCTTTTTGTGTGGCCTTATGGCTAGCCCTGACACACTGATGATGAACTTGACCCTCCTCCATCCACTGCCATGGAGTTTATTCCAATTCATAGGGACTCTATAGAACAAAGTGGAACTACCCCATAGAGTTCCCAAGGCTGTATAAATCTTTATGAAAGCAGACTGCCTCATCTTTTTCCCATGGAGTAGCTGGTAGATTTGAACGACTGACCTTTTGGTTAGCATCCCAATGCTTTAACCACAGCACCACCAGAGCTCCTTTTGACCTGCCTTCTCCATATTAAATCTCATTTCCACCATCCTCACTGTGCCTCTACATCTTCATCTCTCTGTCTCTGTGTGTACATGTGTTTCTTTGTGCCTGTTTCTCAGTTTCTGTCTATTTGGGTCTCGTCCTTATCTCAATAGATGACATCACCACCCACCCAGCTGTTCAAACCAAAAATCTAGGAGTTGCACTTGAATCTTTTCCCCCACCCCCATCTAAATTTTTAGCAAAGGATTGTCAGTTCTACACCCAAACAGCTCTTGAACTTGTCATCATCTCTGTCCACACTGCCATCACCCCAAGTTCAAGACAGTGTCATCTCTTGCCTGGACCCTTGTGGTAGCCTCTTACTGACCTCTTCCTTCCACTTTTATCTTCCTGCTGTCCAGTTTACATAGAATAGCCAGAGTAATCTTTCTTGTCATTTTCTTCCTTAAGCTTCCACTCATGCTCTGCGCCATGGTTTACAAAACCCTACAAGACTTGCTGTCTGCCTACCTGTCCACCTCGTCTCTGCCCACCTGTTCCCTATGTCTCAGCCATGGAGGCCTTCTTTCTGTTTCTCTAATAGGTCACCATTACTCTGCTTTTCAGGAGCTCTGGTAGCATAGTGCCTAAGGCACTTGACTACTAACCAGAAGGCTGGCAGTTCAAACCCACCAGCCACTCCTCGGAATGAAGGTTGGGCAATCTACTTCCGTAGTGATACCACCTCAGCAACCCAAGGAGGGGTCACTATGAGTCGGGGCCGACTCGACAACACATAACAACAACTCTGCTTTTCTGTCTTTGCACATAGTGTGCTTGCTGCTTGCTCCTTGTATGGTGGGTTCTTTGCTACCTGCCAAGTCTCCTTCTCAGACATTCTCTGAACACCTGGCTACACTCATTACCCTATTACCCTCTTTTACTTTTTCATGGTCATCACCCCTCTCTGAATTGCTCTTATTCATTTGTTTACTTCTTGTCTGTCTCCCCATTCTAGACTGAAAGCTCCATGAGGACAAGAAATGTGTCATTTTCCATGTTGTAATCCAGTGCCTAGAACAGAGCCTGCGTAGGCTCTTGGTGGTTGATGAATGGATAAATGGAAATGAATCTGGGTGGGTCTTTTTATTGGTCAATGACCCTGTGTGTGCATCTTTTTAATTTTTTTTCAGTCTTGCTATCTCCTTGTCTCTGCATCTCTGCTTCTTGTACATGGTGTTTTCCCCTGTGTCACTGGCCCTGCCTTTGCTGAATCGTGGTTTTTGACAGCTTGCCTCACCCACTCCTCTTGATTGATGTTTGCCCTCTGAATGTCCCCAACCCACCCCTGCCTTCCTCCTGCATGGAGCCCCTTTGCCCCAGGCTGCCCTACCTGACCTGGCTCTTTTGATAGAGAACTAGAACAGCAGCAGCCCCATCTGCCAAGGAGAGAAGCCACCTCCGGGAATGTGATTTCTGCCTCTCAGAGGGGTGGAGTGAGTGCCCTGCCCTGGCTCCTCTAATGGCTCCTCTTGAGCTGCCATTATCCAATTACAATAAACTCATCACTTCTCTGCAGCTGCGGGTTGATCTTGATCGCTGTCATCCCTGGAGCTCGTGAGAATAACAGGCCATTTGCATAAGTAACCCAAGGTGGCAAATTAATTCTCATTTGCTTCAGCGGATCCAGAGCTAATTGATTTAAGGCTTGGCAGGCAGGACAGCCCGCCCCCCACCTGGGAGGCCCATTGTTCTGCTCCCCTCTTGCCCACACAGCACAGTATTCAAAGCTTGGTGGTACCCTGGCATTGCCACTCCCCACTCTGAGAACCTGGCTCCAGCCTCTTCTCCCAGAAGACTCATCTGGATGAGGGGCCACCTTTGGGAGGGCAGGTATTTCCACTGTGTCTCTAATATGGGAGTGACATGAACAGTCAGCCATCTATTATTTCCTGTCCACTTCTCCCCTCACTTTCTTCTACCAGCTGGGTCAGCAGGGAATAGGAGGGGCTGTAAACCCAGCTGAACTACCACCACGTGGCCTATTTTCATTCATTAGCCTCATTGTCACCAAATCCAACCTACAAGATAACAATCCTCCCCTTCCTCCATCTCATTAGTTATTTTTGGATGTCGGACCTCAATGTTCTCATCTAAAAAGGGGGCCAATAAAGATAAAAGTATCATCATTCTTAAACTCATCTTGGCACTCAGGACCTGGCATGGTGTACAAGGCCATGAGTAGAAGGGGGTTGCTGGGTGCACCTTGTGGCTCCCCCTCTCCATCCCCTCCCCCACTGCCAGGGCCTTCTTGCCCCTCAGCTTCACGGGATGAGGAGGGAGTGCAGCCCCTCCCCCACTGCCAGGGCCTTCTTGCCCCTCAGCTTCACGGGATGAGGAGGGAGTGCAGAGGAAAAGGATCTTTCTCAGCCATTCCCTGCTCTGCCTTTATTCTTTACACAATAACAAGCAAGTGTCACAGAGGAAGAGCAAAGGACTCACTTAGAAGGTGGGGAAAGGGAGGCCCAGGAGGTAAAGATGAATCTGAGAGGGCACCCAGCTAGCTATAGAGTCTTTGGGTCTAGAGACTAGCCTGGAGAAGGCCAAAGTTGCTTCTGCCACTAGCCTTGAATTTTGACTGGTTTAGTAGGCACTTGACTGCTAACCAGAAGGCTGGTGGTTCAAACCCACCAGCACTCCTCGGAAGGAAGGTTGGGCAATCCTACTTCCGTAGTGATACTGCCTCGGAAACCCAAGGAGGGGTCGCTATGAGTCGGGGCTGACTCGACGGCAAATAACAACAACAACAATAGTAGGCAATCTGGAGGGGACATTGGTGGTTTAATGGTAGAATTCTTGCCTTCCCTAAACCAAGGCCCTGCATTCCTTTACACCATGACAGTGCTGAGTGTTGAATCCCTGCCATGGGCCTCAGGTGCAGCCACCACCTGTTAGTGGTGTTTTTTGTGTTGCTGTCATGTTTAACAGGTCTCAGCAGAGCTTCCAGGATAAGAGTAGGAAGAAAGGCCTGGTCATCTATTTCCAAAAATCATCCAATGAAAACCTTATGGATTGAAATGGTCTGATCGCCAATGGATTAAAGGGATGGTACAGGACCAGAGAGTGCTTTGTTCTGTTGTGCATGGGGCCACCATGATTAAGAGGCCAACTTGACAGCATCTAACAATAGGTACTTTAGAGGGAGTTGAAGGTGGGACTAGAGGCAAGGTGACCTGGAAGGAGGCAGGAGGACAGAGCCCAAGGACTGCTGCTTTGCGAAGTCCATTTTCCTTATAACCTGTAGTACCCCAGCCCACTGAAGAGATATGTAGGCAAGAGACACTTCTCATCCAGGATCTGCCACCAGCTTGCGTATGACCCAGGGCAAGTCTCCCCCCACCCCCAGTCTCAGTCTTCGGGTTCAGTGAAGACTAAGTCCCCAGTGCCACCCCAGCCCTGCTATCATTGACTCCCTGCTTTTGTCACTCTCACCTTTCGCTCTGCACTGTTGTCCTTCTTTGTTCCTCTAATGAAATCTGTTCTTCCCTTCAAGTGTTGGTCAAACTCTCCCAGGGTCATGTCTCCTTTCTCCATCAGGACATGTGGCATGTGGGGCTCTGCAGAGATGAGGAGACCAACACTCAGCACTGTCATGGTGTAAAGGAATGCAGGGGCCTTGGTTCAGGGAAGGATCTTCTCAGGCCGTGGGATGCCCAGCTGAAAGAGGGAGTGTCATCACTGCCTGCCTGGAGCCTGTCTGCTGTGAAGCAATCTGGGGCCATGGGAAGACTCCTTAGCTGCTCCTCTCTGGGCCTCACTTTACCCATCTGTACAATGGGAGAGGGCCTGGACTAAAATGATCTTTCTAGGTCCTGATGTTCTGTGAATTCTTAGAAAAGAGCTGCTCACTGAGGGTACAGGGTCTCATTGCACTTGGGGTTTTGAAGATGCTCTGCTCAGCTACCCCGGGAGACAAGTGCCTCAGTGGGTGGACAAGACCTTGGGACATTTGGAGCTAGAATCAGAGCAAGAGACACTCAATTCCATCAGCTAGAGCCAAGTTTCCCAGAAGGCAGATAGCTGGCCTCCTCCTTTCCAGTAGTCCTTTGGCTAGCTGCTGGGCAAGGGATCACATGTTGTCTTCCCCATGGGGTCAGCACCTCTTCCCTCCCCCAAGTACCCCAGGGGCCCCACACAGTGCCCCCTACCGCTGGGGTGGATGAGAATCTCCACGGGTCGGTCAAAGGTGTGCTTGCTGGCCAAGGTGATGATGATGCTCTTGGCTGAGCGGGCAGATGGGGCAGCATCAGCACGAATCTCATGGGTGGGACTCTCCACCCCTGAGTGGCACAGAAAGTGAAGGATAGACTCAGGATCCCCAGGAGAGATGGGGGCTTGGTAGGGGACATTGGATACCCAGGCCAGAGACAACTGGCACTCCAGCCCCATCAGGGACTCCTAACCTGCTGTGAGACCATGGATGGGTCTCCTTCTCTCTGGGCCTCTATTTCCCCATTTGCAAAATGTGGACTTAGGTTCTAAAATCAAGCCCACTGTCATTGAATTGATTCCAACTCACAGTGATCCTACAGGATGGAATAGAACTGCCCATAGGATCTCCAAGGCTGTAAATCCCATCAAGTAGCTGGTGAGTTGAAATCACCAACCTTTCCGTTAGTAACTGAGTGCCCAACCACTGTGCCACCAGGGCTCATGGGCTTAGATAGATGGTGTCTAATGACTCTTCCTGTCCTGGCCTCAGGATCCAGTAGGGGTCAGAGGAGTTGCTTTCTCATAGGGCACATAAAGTACCCTGCAAGCTGCCAGGCAAATAGAAAGAGCTCAGTGCTCATTGGGGTTGTGTTTTTGGTGGTGTCTTGCACTGGAATGTAACACCTCTCTAGGAGAACACTCACTAGCAAGAAACCACAGTCCTAGTGCCCTCTGAAAATCCAAGTGGGTTGGGGAGGAGAACCATCAGAGCTACGGTCCTCAACCCTGCACATTAGAATCACTTGGGAAGCTTTTCAATATTCCAATGCCCAGGTCACACCCCAGAGCATTGCATCAGAGTCTTGTGGAGAGAGGTCTGGGTGTCAGTGTTTTGAAAACTCCCCAGGTGCTTCTGATATTTAAACAAGGGGAGAACCAGGAAGTAACCTTAGGGCTGTTGTCTCCAGGAGAGGTCCAAGAGCACACTATTTCTCAATAGAAATTTCCCTAGGAAACCACTGTGGGCCTTGAAAGCTGTGCCTCTGAGGATTCATCTTTGGGCTGCTGTTGGGGAAGTAGTGTGGGGATCCTGAAGTGCTCTCTGCTTCAGATTGTCCTCTGTCTGGGCCAGTTGGCTCCCCTCGCCTTCCCCTTCCTCTCTCCCCTGGTAGCTTTCAGCCTGAAGTTCTCCCCCCCCCCCCCAGGGACCTCAAGTCTTCTTCCCAGCACCTGCCCTGGTCTGGGCAGCTCCTTCTCACCTGCCAGCAGGCAAGGCCCACGTATCTCCAGCTGGAAGGTGAACTCGTATTCCATGGGGTTGGAGACCTCAGTGTCCAGAAGATTCTCCAGGCTCAGCTTGTTCCAGGAGTTTAGGGCTTGGGCCCTGAAGCAATGCCTGTCTTTGCTGGGAAGGGCCAGACAGGAGGAGTAAGCAGATGGCCAGGGCTCAGGCAGGAGGCCAGAGGGGGAAGATAGGAGGGGATGGTGGGTCCTGGACAGGCCTGGCAATCCTGCAGCCTAACCTACCAAGAGGGCTGAGGACTTCCTCCCACCCCCAGACCATTACTTTCCCACCTACCTCCAGGGTAAAGCCCAGGTACCTCTGTGGAGCACCCATGATGGTCTGGCACCATGCACAGTGCTCCACATACATTAGCTCACATCCTTCTCACGATGACTCTCAGAGGAAGGCATCATGGACCCATTTTCCAAATGGGGAAATAGAAGAAGCACAGTGAGGTACGGTGACTAGGCCAAGATTACACAACTGGGACTTGGCAGAACTGGAATCCTTGTCTCTCTGGCTCCACTACATCACACTGCTTCTGTGAGCTGTGAGCCCTTGGATAAGTCACTTCACTTCCCCTCTGTGTCTTGGTTTTCTCATCCATTAAATGGGGATAATACTTAGGTAATTGACTTGAGCATGACATGAACTTGTGTCTGTCACATGCTGAATGCTTGAGTTTCTTAGCTCCCTTTCTTTGTTATGCCGCCTCCGTTTCTGATCCTGTTCCCTCTCCCTCCCCTACATAGGCACCCCTTCTAATGTGTTTGCTAGATGTCCTTCAATATGTTCGTTGCTGTTGTTCATTGCCATTGAGTCGATTCTGACTCATAGTGACCCATGTGTGCAGAGTCAAGCTGTGCTCCGTAGGGTTTTCAAGGCTATGACCTTTCAGAAGCAGACTGCCAGGACTGTCTTCCAAGGTGCCTCTGGGTGGGTTTGGACCACCAACTTTTCAGCTAGTAGTCAGTGCTTAACTGTGCTACCCAGGGACTCCACATATTCTTGTAATACATGGTGATCTCTAGGTGTGATGGTGCCTTAAAATGAACAAGATTGCATTTATTATGAATCTCCTTCAATTTCATACTTTTTTCATCTAGCACTGTTTTTAGGCTCTGCCCATGTGGCTGCCTGTAAACCAAATCCCTTATTGCTAACATGGTGTTGTTTAGGGGTATTCATAACAATGTACCTATCTGCTCCTTTGGTAATGGACAGCTAGGTCACCTTCACCTCTTTGTATCCCTAAAAAACAACACCATAAATATCCTTCTTTGGACTTCAGGAAGAAGTGCTCTGGGATCCCTGGGTCAAAGGCACACAGTAGGTACTACCAGATTGCTTTCCAGTTGCCTGTCTCAGGTTTGACTTCAACCAACAGTGAGAAAGTTTCCTTCTCTCCATGTCTTTCTTCACTAACATTTGTTGCTATCTATCTATTTATTTTTCTTGTGTTTCTCTATCTGAGCAAACTTGAGGTTCATAGGAATTTGATGGAGAGCATCATCATTAACTCTGTCTGCTGGAATGGTTGCAAATGAGCTTATCAGAGCCAGCCCAGGGTCAGGGCCTGCCGAGTGTCTTGTTCCCTGATCTACTGAGGTCCTGAATGTCCCCAGCTCTGCTAGGCCTTGCCTCTCAAATGCACAAGGCTTGGTACCAATGTTGCACTTACAAAGATGACTAACAGGTTGGTATTCCCTGGTCTGAGACCGGTTAGTGCCACCAACTTCTCTGCTGTGCTTACAAATGTCCTCACCCCACCTTTCAAGGTCGTACACGATCTGTTCCTCCATCCCACCACCTCTGTAACCTCTCTCCTCCTGTCTCTCATTCACTCTGCCAGACTAGCCTTCCTGCTGTTCCTTAAACACACCAAGCTTCCTTGGGTTTCGGAGGCGGTATCACTATGGAAGTAGATTGCCCCATCTTCCTTCTGAGGAGTGGCTGGTAGGTTTGAACCACCTGCCTTCTGGTTAGCAATCAAGTGCCTTAGGCACTATGCTACCAGCTATCTCCACTAGGCAGTACAAAAAAATCTGTCCTGGTACTGACTTTGTCTTGATCTCTGTACTGACTGGCTCCTCCCATCCTATAGCTCAGCTTGGGTTTTAATTGGCTGTTTAATTAGCTCCTCTCCTGTGACCTCATCCCCATAATAGTCCATCCTGCTGAGAATCCTGCAGCCTCATCTCATACTGCCCATGCTTCGGGCCGCTCTGATCCTTGCTGCCTTCAGACCTTTGCCCCTGCTGTTCTCACCTATGGAAATGATCCTTTCCATGCCTGTGTCCTCATTGGTGAGATCTCAGCTGAAACATCACATCCTCAGAGAAGCCCTGCCTGTCCCTGGACCCTTTTAATACTCTTAGTCCAATGAACTTCTTCTTCATTGAACTTTTCTCATAATTAATTATGCATGCAAGAATGTAAACAATTAGTTGCATATAGTTGAGCTATTAGTTGTATAGTGATCTCTCCCACCAAGTTCCAAAAGGGCAGGGGCCATGATTTTATTCTCTCTGTATTCCTAACACCCAGCCCAGTGTCTAAGACAGAGTAGGTGCTCAGAAAACACCTCTTGGGTGAACTAAACAATTATTGTTGTTGCTGTTATGTGGTGTTGAGCCGGACACGACACATAGCGACCCCTCCTTGGGTTTCCAAGGCAGTATCACTACAGAAGTAGATTGTCCAACCTTCCTTCCGAGGAGTGGCTGGTGAGTTTGAACCGCCAGCCTTCTGGTTAGCAATCAAGTACCTTAGGCACTATGCCACCAGAGCTCCTAACTAAACAATAAGTCCTGGATATTCTGATCCCAAGCTGTCCAAATCCCAGAACTTCTGGCCTACACCAATATAGGGGTGTGCCAAGGAAATTGCCAAATGCTCTAAAAAAGTGAGCAGGTGAGGAGCTCTGTTCATCTAGATGGTGACAACTATAAGCTGAGCCTCACTTTCCACCCTTCTATCTCCCTAACCCTGCACACCCCTAGCTTTACCCAACTGACTTGACTGACTTTCATCTGGGCAGGGCTCCTTACCTTTGGGGCTGTTGAGTGGCATGGCCAGCACACTCTGTGCAGAACTGCGGCACTGTTGGGGTGCAGACAGCAGGCAGCAGCACCCTCACAGCCCCGCTGGGCAGTGTTGGGAGCTCGGAGGAGGTGCTCACGAAGATGGTCACATTCTCCATGGGACCAATGGTCCCCAGGTTGACCACGAACAAGATCCGTTCCAAATCCTCATCCAAAGTAACCTTTCCTGGTGTGCAGGAATGAAGGGCAATGGGAGCCCCCTCTTGCAAAATATTTCCTAGGAGCCGGGCCTGAAGTCAGGGCCTATGCAGATATTATCCCCAGTCCCTGCTGAGATTATTGTGTGGTAGGTTTGAGAAGCCCCCTTTTGCTGATGGGAAAACAGGCTCAGTATGGAGGTGTGACTTGCCCAAGTTATTCATTGAATAACTAAGTCATTGAACCAGGATCTGAACCCACAGGGACCTGATCCAGGCCTGTGTACTTTCTGCTATACCTTGCTGGGGATAGGAGACATGGGCTCACAAAAACAAAACAAAACAAAACAAACCACCTAACAGGGAGTCACATCTCTATCTTGCTGATTCTACATCCCCCCAAGAACCAAATTCAATCATCCCCCACCCTTGGAGATCCACGTTTTGCTCATGCGCTTTCTCTTATCTGAAAGATTCCTCCTTAGCCAGTCTTACCCATCCATCCAATTTCTCCACGAAAACCTTGCTGGTCCCCTCTGGGCCCCTCTCTTACGTGCTCTAACACTATTTAGTCCTTTCCTGGCACAGCCACATTCTAATTCCTATCATAGTTACTCCTAGGTATGTCCTAACTATTCTTTCAGGATGTATGGAATTGTAGCAACTCAAGGGCAACTTTGACATTGGAAATGGAAAATTCTCATTCAGATTCTTGAATGTCATAATAATCAGGTGAATAAACTTGACCTTGATCATAGATCCAAAAGTAAGAATCATATATCATATAATACTTGTTCTGGGTTCAAGTTCTGGCTCTGCTGTTGGCATGCTGTATGACCTTGGCACTCACCCTTTCCAAGCCTCAATAGCAGGTACCAGCAGTCATGATTTGCATACTTAATCTTTGCCAGAGACTATGATGAGTACTCTGCATAAATACTTTCCATTGATCATCAGATAGGTATAATTATTAGTTCCATTTTACCAACGGGATCTAATTTCTATCTAAGCTTATATCCCTTGTAAGCAACAGGTTAGGGAGTTAAACCCTGGTGTGACTAATTCCACAGCCTCTGAGAGTAAATGATACCCTATTCTTCTCTGTAGGGATATCTGAAAAACTCTTTTGGAACCTCCTCTGATCCTCATCACACTTTTGAGGTGAGAACAAGAATGACTACTTCTATTATACAGGCAATGAAAGTGAGGTTCAGAGAAGTTAATTATTGGCCCAAGGACAGATAGGATTCTATCTCAGGATTCCTGATTCCTAGTCCAGTGCTCTCTATGCTATTCCCTGGCTGACCTTGCCTGACACTTCAGCCTAGGCAGCCTCCAGTCAGACTAGGCCCTGCTGTGGCCCTTTCTGGCCTTCTTACCTGTGACTGCTGACGATCGGACATGGGTGGCATCAACACGGCTGCTCTCTAGCTTGGCTTTGTCTTTGATCTGTACTGTCACAACACGGTTGGCAATGACTGCCTCAAAGCCGATCACTGTGGTATACTCATCTAGGGGGTACACAAAGAGGCCTGCCGGAGCAGGGCTGGCATCGTGAGGTGTCCCAGCACCACCCAACATACCCCACCCTTGGGTAGGAGCCTGAGCCTTTATCCTGTCAGGTGACTGGCTCACACTACCAGAGAGGGCTCTGCAGAAAAGCCGGGCTGGGACCTCCAGTGGGGCCAGTTGGGTAGCTGCAGCAGCAGTTACTGTGTAGGCAGTGGGGGAAATGGAGAATCGACAGCTTCTCTCCAGTTCTAGCAAACTTATTTTGTGGGTGTGTGAGCCCAGTGTGGCCACAGCTTCTGATTTTTCAAGAGCAATTAGAAACTTGGATTTTATGTAACCTCTTATGCAAACCTAATAAAAAACATCCGCACAGTGGATTTGGTCCATGGCCACCAGTTTGCCGCCTGAGGTATTAAGGATCTAGGGCTTTGGAGGAGGAAGATTGGGGTTCTAATCTGGGCCCTGCCTCATTTACTAGCTGGGGGACTTTGGATAAGGCATCTAGCTTCTCTAAACCTCTAAGTGTACCTGTAGAATGGGGATAATACAGTCAAATGCATAGGGCAGTTGTGAGAAATGAGCAATAGGCACCATTTAGTAAGCTCTGTAGCCCATATTATGTGCCAAACAATTTTCTCTCTCAGTGCTTTCCAAACTTTAATGTGCATGTGAGTCACCTGAAGATTCTGATTTAGTACGTCTGGGGCAGGACCTGAGACTCTGCATTTCTGATCAATTTTTGAGTGATGCCAATGACTTGGAGGCCACACTTGGAGTAGCAAGCTGTTATCTATCTCATTTAATCTGCCCAATGGCACTGGGACAGCACAATGCCAGGCCCAGGGTGAGTCCTTCACGAACCCTAGCTTCCTCTTCCTCTGAGCCTCAGTTTCCCTACTTATACAATGAGAAGACTGGTTGTTTCTGCATGTGGAAAGTCAAGGAAGGACTGTCCCAAAGTTGTTCAGTTATTTAATCCCCTGGACGTGCAGGTGGGTCCTATTTTAAGCCACCCTCCCTGTTGTTAGCTGCCATTGAGCCAGGTCCCAACTAGAGGTGACCCCATGGACAATGGAATGAAGCACGGCCTGCTGCAGACTGTTGGGATCCATAGGCCTTTCACTGGGATTATTTTGGAAGTAGATCACCAGGCCTTTCTTCCTGGGTGATCTGAGTCTGGAAGCTCTGCAGAAGCCTGTTCAGCATCCTAGCAACACCCAGGTCTCCACTGCCAGAAAAGTGGTAGCTGTGCGTGAGGTGTACTGAACAGGAATCGAACCCGGGGTTCTCTCATGGAAGGTGAGAATTCTGCCACTGATTCACCATGCTTCTCTCCCTTGGGTTCCTTAAACAGAGCAGCAGGGCCATTCACCCTGCCCAGAAGATTTCTGAGGGGGACAAAGTTTCTCTGCAGGTTCTTTTCGGGTAATGTTGGCTCCCAGGGCATTGAAATGCTTTTAGAACATTGGGGTGAGCTGGAGGGTCGTCCCAAAGGCATGAAATATCCGGGTTAGGAGCTCAGTCACTGTAGTGAGAAGGGCATCCTACCCACAATAACCTTTCTGACAAAGGGTTTACATGAAGCAACCTCCTCAAGAGCCTTTCTGTAACTCCCTTCCCGAATATGAAGAGAAATTTGATTTACACACCACTCTGCAGGCAAACACCTATCCACCTTCCTAAGCACCCCATACTGATGATTCATGTTCGCAGACTGTTTTCCAGTGCACACTGCCCTTCCTTATGCATTACCTCATCTCTCACCACAGCCCCAAGCGGGACAGGCAGAGAGGAGCATCCTGATTTTGAGAGGAGCAGTGGCTTTCCCAAGGTTAGGGACAGAGGCATACCTAGAACTGGGGACATCTGGCTTTGCCCAAATCTTGATACCTCTCCTACTCCCTAGAGATGGTGTGAACTGGCTATTTGACACAGGCGCATGCCTTGTAAGAGGTGTAAAGTGCTGGGACAGTTGGCTGGAATGAGGGACTAGGGCTGAACCCAAGCTTGGGTCCAAACCCTGACCTTACTTATTATTAACTTTGAAGCCCACAGGGCAGAAATGCTATTCCCATTTTATAGATAAGGAAACTGAGACTCAGAGAGATTACAGTGTCAATCAGCCAGTAAATGGCAGGACAGGGATTTAACCTGGAGGATGGGGTGGCCCTGGAGATGCTCCAGCAGGGATTCTTACCCTGGAAGGGTTGAGCTTCCAGGTTACCATAGGTGAGGGAGGCGGTCAGACCCAGGGCATAACCACTGACAAAAGAGGTGATATCAGATGCGGTGAGGGGCAGGGCTGCCCCTGTGGCCTGGTTCAACAGGCCGGGCATTCTGCTGGCTACTCAGCCCTCAGAGCCTGCAAGAAACAAAAAGGGCAGCAAGTGAGGAAAGACCTTCTGTTATGGATTGAATTATGTCCCCCCAAGAGGTGTGTTGTAAATCTAACCCCTACACCTGTGGATGTGATGTTGGTTTGTGAATAAGGCTTTCTTTCTTATGTTAATGAGACCATATTAATATGGCGTGTGTTTTAAGCCAATCGCTTTTGAGATTAAGCACAGAAGCACTGGTGGGGAAAGATTCATGCCAAGTGGAGATCTCCAAGGAATCGAGGAAGAGAAGCTAAAAGAGATGATGATTTTCCCCCATCCTGACAGAGACAGCCTTCCCCGAGAGCCAGCACTCTGAATTCAGACTTCTAGCCTCCTGAACCACGACAGAGTCATTTCTGTTCCCTAAAGCCACCACTTGTGGTATTTCTAGTACAGCAGCACTAGAAAATTCATGTACCTCCCACTGTTCCCCAAAATAGTTTTCTGACCTGAGATCCCACAGGTAGTCGGAGAATCACTTTCTCCAAGGATTTTCCAGTTAGTGATCCCATGATGACTGTCAATCATCCCTGAGAAGTGGGGTTGTTGTTATTTGCCACCGAGTTGGACCTGACTCATAGTGACCCCTCCTTGGATTTCCAAGGCAATATCACTGTGGAAGTAGATTGCCCAACATACTTTCCAAGGAGTGGCTGGTGAGTTTGAACTTCCAGCCTTCTGTTTAGCAGTCATGTGCCTTATATTTCCATTTCACAAGTAGAGAAACCCCGAGACCTGGAGAGAGGTGACCTGCCCTAACTCCCTCAGTGGATTAGAGCACTGGTCTCCAGCAGCCCCTGTTATCTTAACTCTAGATGGGAGTTGAGAGACTTAGGCTCTGTCCCCATCCCTTTGTGAGTTGTGTAATTCCCTGAGCCTCAGATGTGTCCTTTGTAGTATGAGGGGACTGGACTAGCTCTCCAAGTCCCTCTTTCTCTGACTTCAGAGGAGCACCCCAGAAGACCTGGAGTAAAGGAGCTCCCAGCCTTCCATGTGTACAGGTTCCAAACCTGGGAGTTGGTTCTAGTGCCTCTCTCTCACCACCCCTCATCCCCAATCCATCACCAAGTCCTGTGGTTTTGTTTCTGGAAAAGCCCTTGCATTCATCCACTACTTTCCTTCTCCACCACTAGCATCCTTGTTGAAGCCACCACCATTTCTACCTGAACTACAGCTCCCAACTGACCTTTTGAATATACTCTTTTTTTCAAGGGATCCAATTTCCACCCAATTGTCAGAGTGAACATAAAGCCAGTTGCTATTGAAACGATGGGTCTCTCCTCATCCAGAGCAAAGAAGAATGAAGAAAACCAAAGTTGCATGGAAACAATCAGTCCAAGGGACTGGTAGACCATGCCATCCTCAGCCTATATGAGCATGACACCAGAAGAACTAGATGGTGCCTGGCTACTACTTTCAACCACTCAGAGGGGGATCTATGTAGGAGATGCTGGATAGAGAGGGAGAACAATGTGGAAGAAAACTAAAAAATTTATATATATACATACCGGGCTTGCTTGTCTGATAGAGTCTGGTGAAACCCCTGAGATTACGGCCCCTAGCTGCCCTTCAGGTCTGGAATTGAACCCACTCCTATGGCTTCCAGCCAAACAAAAGACAGGTATATAAACATTTACATTGGATAGATACACTCCTTGGAGAGATCAATCATGGGAGAATAAAAGGGCTGTGTATGCACAGGGTGACAACTTAGGGGGCAGGAGGGCATGGGAGGGAAGGACACAGGGAAAAGGTAACTATGGGGAGGAAGTGGGAGGGGAGCAGCTGCATTGTGGGGAACTGCAGTCAATGTCATGAGACAAAATATGTATGAACTGGTGTAGGGAAAATGAAATTACTCTGCAAACTTTCACCCAAAGCACAATAAATTTTTTTTTTTTTTAAAAAGCCAGTTGCCATAAATAGACTACCAAGTATAATTCAAAATGCACAAACAGCAGAAGAGAAACCAGATGATTGGGACCTTCTAAAGATTAAATTTTTATGTGCTTCCAAAGACTTCTCCAAAAGTGTCAAAAGAGAACCTACAGATTGGGAAAAAATATTTGGTAATAACATATCTGACAAGGGAATTATCTCTAGGATCTATAGA
>NW_006921618.1:5134755-5174018 GCF_000298275.1 Orycteropus afer afer | reverse complement strand
AGGTAACTATGGGGAGGAAGTGGGAGGGGAGCTGTTGCATTGTGATAAACTGTGGTCAATGACATGAGACAAAGTATATGTGAACTGCTGTATAGAAAGTGAATTTGCTCTGTAAATCTTCACCCAAATCATACACACACACACACAAAAATTAAAAAGCCAGTTGCCTTGAGTTTGAGTAGAACTGTGTTCCACGGGGTTTTCTTTTCTTTCTTTTTTTAAACTTTTCATTGTGATTTGGATGAAGGTTTACAGAGCAAGTTAGTTTTCCATTCAACAATTCGTACACTTTTTGTTTCATGCTACTGTCCATAGGATTTTCAGTGGCTGATCTTTTCCGAAGTGATTACCAGGCCTTTCTTCCGAGGCACCTCTGAATGGTCTAAAACCTCCAACTTTTCAGTTAGCAGCCAAGCATGTTAATCCTCTGCACCACCCAGGACTCCAGACTGATCAAGTCAACACAAAAATCAGACTGACCCCCATGACCCCTGCATCACCCCTTTACTCCCCCTAGTGGCTTCCTTTTGCTCCTTGGATAAAGATCAAAACCCTTAACATGCTTGGTCTGAGCCCTAATGGTCTCCACAGCCCATCAGTCACCATGTTCCCCGAAACATACTTGGCTGATCTCACCAGCTTCCTTTCTATTCCTCAAATGTGTCCTACTCTCTACATGTCCTTGCCACTCTACCCGAAGGGCTCACCCCATGACTCATTTTTTAAAACTAGTAACTCATCCTTCAGTGTCAACTCTGAGTCACATCTTCGGGGAAGCCTGACCACCTGGGCCCAGCATCCTCCATCATCTCTCACACAAATCTGATCGCTCATCCTCAGAGTATTTCTACCAGTTTGTAGTGATATGTTCTGTTTTCCTGTGATTGTTTTGTGATCGTCAGTCATTCTTTTTAAAGTGTACCCTTTGGGAGGGCAGGGACCATGTCTAATTTTGCTTTCCATTGTACCCTCTATGCTGGCTGACTGAATGATAAAAGAATGAATGGCTATCATTTCAACAATGGACCATCAGTCCATTCCAAGGACTTCATGGCACTTATTAGAACAATGTATCTAGCTCCTTAGAAGTGAGAATGGCAAGACTTCAGCTTGCTTATTTCGGACACATCATCAGGAAAAACCAATTGCTAGAAAAGGATATCATGTTTGGTTAAGTAGAGGGTCAGCGAATATAAGGCAAACCTTCAGTGAGATGAATTAACATGACAGCCACACACTGAATTAAAATATACTGACAATCATGAAGATGACACAGAACCAGGCAACATTTAGTTATTTTATACATGGGGTCACCATGAGTTGGAGTCAATTTGATGACAACTAAGAAAACATCACTGGACTCCCGAGACCAAGTGCCTTTGGTCAAAGAAAGAAGTGAAACACAAGTGTGAGGCCAGCTTCTCCCCACAGTTTTCCTCTCTCTGGTATACAAGCCAGGAAAGACTTCCTCAGGCTGGTAGCCCATTGCCATTTATTTGCAAGGCTGGTCAATGAGTACTGCTTGCTCTGCCCTTTCTTGAAGAAGGAAAAGCTTACCCTCTAGGTCCTGTTCATCTCCCCAGCTAAGATCCTGGGGTGCTCCCCACCCTCTGCGCCATATCAACAGGCTCTTGTTAATTATGTTTTCTTTTGCGGCTCAGGTCCAGACAGCTCTCAGGCCTGGTTTATTTGCTGTCAGGTTGATTGGCAGCAGGAGGTAGATAAGGCACCAGGAGGGAGCAGTTGTAGCCCCAGCTTTTCTCTCAGGAGTTCTCTGTTCTGGTGGCCAGAACAAAGCCTATCTACTCTATGGGGACAGAACAAGATGGCAGACTTAATTTCCTGACTGAGCCATGTGGCCCGACACCCACCTTCTCTCCCTCCCCCTTCTCATCCCGGTTCATTCTTGTCCAGAATGCTGACTGGGGAATACAGCTTCAGGGAATTAGCAGCCAGATGTTTGGTGACTTGGACTTGAGCTTCAGTTCACCAGGGGATTTGTCTGTCTCATCCAACAGTCTTCTCACACTGCCAGGAAGGCCCTTCTCCAGAGAATACAGCTGTTGTTGTTGTTGTTGTTATGTGCCATCGAGTCAGACCTAACTCATAGCGACCCCTCCTTGGGTTTCCGAGGCAGTATCACTATGGAAGTATATTGCCCAACCTTCCTTCTGAGGAATGGCTGGTGGGTTTGAACTGCCAGCCTTCTGGTTGACAGTCAAGTGCCTTAGGCACTACACTACCACAGCTAGGATAAGCAATATTGGGTAACAAAGGGTAGACTCACTTAGACCTGATCCTTTAAGAATACCCACCCTCTTGGAAAGCCAAAACCAAACACAATGCACTGCCATTGAGTCGGTTCTGAATCCATTGAGCATTTATCTCTGGGTGGCGTAGTCAAGTGTATGGCTACCAATCGAAAGGGTGGCAGTTTGAACTCACCCAGAGTTACCTTGGAAGAAAGGCTTCCCAGAAATGACAGCCATAAAAACCCTATGGAGCACAGGACAGATCTGCTCTGACACACATGGGTTACCATGAGTTGCAATCGACTCCTGCAACTGATTTTGTGTGTGTGTGTGTGTGTATGTGTGTGTGTTGTTGTTGTTTACTCTTCCAGGCCCTGAATAAAATCCTGGAATAACAGAGATAAGCCATAGGTCCCAATTCTCGAGGAGTCTGTCATCTAGTGGCAGGAGAAATTTGGGAGTAGGGGAATAGTAACAGAAGTTGGAATTTATTAAACATGGAAAATGTGACAGGCACAGGTATGATGTCATTTAATCCTCACAGCCTTATAAGGTATTATTGCAGATGAGGACAATGAGGCTTCAAGAGAAATGAGTCTACCTGATATGGCTATGATAGGGTCAGAATTTACTGTGTGTTTATGTTCCCTACCTCTTTGCCTGATCTGTGAGACAACCTGTCTTTGCCTACTTAGTTCTTTTGTTTTGGGGGATGCTGAATCTGGAAAATGGGCTGGAGAGATGACAGCAAACAGGAAGGGGATTAAACAAAGGTGTCTGGGGCTGGGGCTTGGAGAAGACAGTGAAGGGTGGAGAATAGGAAGGACCCCCCGCCACACACACCAAAAAACAAACATGTTGCCATTGAGTCAGTCCAACTCATGGCAATGCCAGGTGTTTCAGAGTAGAATTGTGCTCATAGGGATTACTTGGCTATAATCTTATAGAAACAGACCATCAGGCCTTTCTTCCATGATGCTGTTGGGTGGATTTGAATCACCAGCCTTTTGGTTAATAGCTGAGCGCAGACCTTTTGTACCACCCAGGGACAGCTAGAGATGGAGAGAAGGTATTAGAGTCAGGGGCCTTCTAGAGTCCTTAGAGCAGCCATGGAACGTGGGAGAATTCAGATGGGGAGCAAGGATCTTAAAACATGTTGCCCTATGTTATAAATGTGGTCCCATTTAGTATTCACTAAGAGCCACAAAGAAAGATTGGAATTATTTGGGGTGCTGGACTGTGTTTCTTTGAATGAAATGTTGTGCTGAACCTGTACCTGTTGTCTGTAACTGCTTGTCTCCCCACCAGGCTGTGAGCTCTATAAGAGAAAGCAAGTGCATCTTCTTCTTTAAGGTGCCCAGCTCCCAGCACTGGGTTCAGTTCATAGGAGGAACTCAATAGATGAGGGCATCCATCAGGGTCTTGCCTTCTAAACAGAAGACCTAGGTTCAGTTCCTGGCTAATGCGTGTCATGCACAGCCCCCACCCGTCTGTCAGTGGAGGCTCATGTGTGGCTATGATACTGAACAGGTTTCACTGGAGCTTCCGGGCTAAAACAGACTAGGAAGAAAGGCCTGGTGATTTGTTTCCAAAAGTTAGCCAACAAAAACTCTATGGATCACAATGGTCCCACTCACAACCCATCATGGGAATGGCACAGGACCAGGCAGTATTTTGTTCCATTGTACATTGGGTCAAAGAGCTCTGGTGGTGTAGTGCCTAAGGCATTTGACTGCTAACCACAAGGCTGGTGGTTCAAACCCACCAGCCACTCCTCAGAAGGAAGACTGGGCAATCTATTTCTGCAGTGATACTGCCTTGGAAACCCAAGATGGGGTCACAATGAGTTGGGGTCTGACTCCATGGCAGTGAGTTTGGGGTTGTTTTTCTTTTGGTTTACATGGGGTCAACATGAGTCATAGGCAAACTTGACAGTGTTTAAAAACAGTAGACACAGCAACCAGGTTCTAGTGTTTTACATCTATCTTTGCTAATCTTCATACCAACCCCATTTCATAGATGGGAATACTGAGGTTCAGGTGGGAGAAGCCTGGAACCCTGTATTACAAAGCTGGTGAGTGGTGAACCAGCCCTATTTCCAAACCTTGTTCTTTCCATTTCCAGGGCTAACTCCAAGTCTATACTGAGCTTTCAAGGGAGAGAACAAAATAGGAAGGGATGGAAGGAGGAAGTGAAGGAGGGAGTGAGGAAGGACCAGGAACATGGTGGACCCTTACCTACCACAACAGACTCCAGATGCTGCCTCTGGACCTGTGACCTATGGGATGGGCTGGGGTGCAGTGTTCCAGGCTAGGAGCAGAGCTTGGGCAAGCATCATGGTGTGACTTGATTTAGGATATGCAAGTAAAGCCTTAGGGTGAAGGAAGTCCTGGGACTCTGCTTCATCTTCATCATTGTGACAATGGGGGAGAATGCCTGCGTCAGAGGTCCTGGGGCCAAGGAGAAGGGCTTCATGCCAGCCTCACCGGGGGATATTCGCTTTCCAGGAGGAGGAGGTAGGAAAGGAGGAGATGTGCTTATGGGATAGTGGCTTGATCTGGGTCTCAAGGGTGCTATCTGAGGTTAGAGTCCTTGGGCTGCCACTTCTTATGTGGCCTGGGACCACTTACCCTCCTGGGTTCTACCAGTTATGTATTGTGTGACCTTGAGCAAGTTACTTAAACTTTCTGTGCCTTAGCTTTCTCATGTGTGAAATGGGATTATGTGATGGTGCCCACCTCTTAGGAAAATGAAGAGCATAAATGTGATAGCACCTGTCAAGAGATGGAAAAGCAAAGAGGTCCTGCAGGAGCTCATGGACTTCTGTTCTTTGCCTTCTTCCATTGACTCTCCCTTCAAGATTCATGTCCTGGGCCAGGTGGACCCCTTGCAGGACAGCACTGGGAAAGGTTTGTGGACCTCCAAATAAACTGGTCTTATGACCCCTCTGACCCTATTCATGGAACTGAGATCTTTCCTGTCCTCTTCTATCCCAATTCACTGTTGTCTCTGAGAAAACATGTCAGGCCAACACCTTCCCTCTGGAAAGTCATTTTGGAAGCCTCTCAGCCTCCCCACCAGATTGTGCCTCTATAAAGTCAGGTCCCCAAGCTTGAAGCAGAATGTGAGCCAAGCATGCAATCCTTCTGTGGCTTGTCACCCAGCCCATTTACCTTGGTTTGGGGGTCCTCTTCCTTTTACCCATCTCTGACCCCTCTAGAAAGTCCATGTTCTCATGCCCCTACTGGGTGCCTGCCTTCCAAGGACGGCCCTCCCCCCAGTTGGGCTCTGCATCAATACCACATCAAAGTGGACATGGAGTCAATGGGTTCTCTGGATCTGGTCCAATTGTTCTGAGCTTCTAGAATTCTGAAGTTCTCACATTCTGGTTTCTTCCTTCTAAACCTCCCCACCTTGGGCTCACATCCAGACCTAACAAATCCATGCTTCTGTCCCACTCCTCTCACCCCCATGTCCCCATTCTCCAGATAGTCAAGACCATTGCTTTTCCTCCAAACAAGGCTGCCTTTTCCTGTACTTGTATTTCTTCTTAAATGCCACCACATCCATGAAGTCTTCCTGAAGTTCTGCATGAGATATGCTTGTTCCCCCACTAGCACAGTCAGCACCTCTCATGTTATTGATTTCATTATCCATGTATTATGTGTTCATTCAACAAATGTGTACTGAGCGCTTACTATGTGTCAGATGCCATGCTTGACCCTGGGCTACAGTGGCGAACAAGATGGACAAGGGCCCTGTCTTTTGGTCTTCTTTTATGTCCTGTTCCCCACCCCTGCTCCCCATCAAGTGACTTCTAACTCCTAGAATTTGAGGCAAGAGCTCTCTTTCCCCCCAGTGCCTGGCATATATCAATGCTCAGCAAAGACTGACTGAATGAATGAATAGCATGTGCTCCATTTGTTGAATGAATGAATGAATAGAATGGAAATAAGCCTTGGCTCTGCTTTCATTTTGACAGGACATGAAGACAATGCCTTGAACATCTAGTAGTGGGAAAGTGCGTTCTCTCTTATTTCAACTCAAAGCCTGTAGGATTCCACCCCAAAGGTAGCTAGCTCATCCTTTTGGGATGAGGAATTGGGGAGCTACATGAGGACAGAAAATTTCCAGTCCCCTCTGTGCTTAAAGTTTCCCTATTCCACTTGAGAGACTTGGATTGCCCCCAGTGCAGATGTTCAGGACAATCAGCCCCACAGAGGCTGCTGGGAGGCTAAAGCCCAGGCTGCCTGGAGTATCTGAGGCTTCCAGCTAAGAGGCTGTGTCTGGACCCACTGAAGGAGACCCTTCCAAAATTGAAAACTCCAGATAAATGAAGGCTGGCTATAAGGCTTCTGGAAAGCCTCTTTGTTTTATAAAATCAAGGAGAGGGTTGTTGAAACACACTCAGTTGTGGCTGCCAGGTGGACAAATGCCTATTCCCTGGAGGCCTGACGAGCTTCCAGCATTGGAAGCCTCTACCCACTGAGGGTCACTTAGAAATGAATACACAAATCACTGGGAAAATTGGACTCAATTTACACAAATTCAGTTTGCACCTACCTTTCCAGGGGCATATTTGCAGGGTGAGTTCACCCACTGAGCTGCCAGGATTCCTGCGGGCCACTGAAAGGCACTAAACAGATTCTCTATGTGGCTCTGGGCCTAGTCCACGTCTCCTGCTTGTCCTTCCATGTCTGCGAGAAGCTCGCAGGATGATGGAGTGGAGGGAGGGCTGTTGCAGAGTTCAACCTGCAGCCATTTCCCTTCCAGAGCTGCTCTTATGCCCTGGGTTACTTATAGAGAATTGAAGAGTGATCTTAAAACCATCCTTCCCCTAACACTTCCAAGCACTGCAAAGACTGACTACAGAATTCCTATTCCTGGAACCTGCTTTTCCTTTTCCTTACCCAATACTTTCTGGCTGGGACCTAGCATTTCTTGGGAATTGGCTTGTGTAATGGGCATGTAAAATGAATAGTAGTTTATTTCCCAAAGTTATTCTGAGGATTACAAGTGAGATGCTGTGGTGTTGTTATTTGCTGCTGAGTGTATTTTGACTCATAGTGACCCCATGTGATAGGGTAGAACTGCCCGGTGGGGTTTTCTTGGCTGTAATACTTAAGGAAGCAGATCACCGGGTCTTTCTCCCACCAAATGACTGGGTGAGTTTGAACCACCAACTTTTCAGTTAGCAGCCGAGTGCTTCCCGTTTGCACCACCAGGGCTCCTTTACAAGGGAAATATGGCATGTAAAATGCATGTCCCATTTTCTAGCCCTTAATAAATGTTGGCTATTACTTTCACTTCCTTTTTTCTTTCAGATGTTTTCCTGAGTGGAACTAAGCCAACATAGATGACATCTGGGCACTGTTGTTTATGGCATTTCCTCATGGTGGCCATGGCGACCCATAGTCTTCATACCTATCCCTTTGCCACCCCAGGGCTCCACTTTTCCAGGGATCTTGGCCTAGGTGTTGTCTGAGGAATGTATTCATTGCCTTAGCTTCCCCCTGAGGTCCTAGGCCAGTCAGTGCTAAGCTATGAGGCTGCTCCCCAACACATGCTGTCCCGTCAGCTGGCACAGAGAGGCCAGGCAGAATGGCAGAGGGCACTGGACAGAGAGAATCAAGGCCCCTAGTGGAACCCAGACTGGGACCCACTATCACACATACTCCCTATGCCCATGCTTCTGGGGACAAATGCACAGCACAGCTGGTGCAATATAAAGATTAGGGGCTGCTGGTTTAGTGTCTGTCTCTGCCCAATACCCCTTAGGTTAGTGTATGGAGTCAGAGTTGATGCTACCATGTTCCTTGTTATGTTCCCAGCACGTAGAACAACTAAAGTAGTTGTAAAATACAATAATAATAACTAACACATATTGAGTGACTACTATGTATCAGGTGATGCTCTCAGTGCTTCTTGTGAATTAGCTCAGGTAACCCCCAGGACAACTGTATGAAGTAGGCACAACTATTATGCCCATTTTATAGATGAGGAAACTGAGACACAGAGAAGTAGCTCCCTTGCCTAAGGTTATACACTCCTAAATGGAGTGGGATTTGGACTATGGCTTCAAAGATCAAGCTCTTAGCCACAAGGTTTTGTCACCCTTCTCAATACTCATGTGCTGAACGAATAAGTGAATGATCTGGATAGGGTCACCCCGAACCCTGCCAGGGTCTTGATGTCTATATCTAACAACATGAAGAGTGGGCCTAATCATTAATATTACCCCTCTCCCTCCAAAGTTGATGGTACAGGGTCAACTCCAGAAGGAACTGAGTACTCCCAGTTGTTCTAAGATAACAAAGATATTATTGGTTCCTTCTGGTCCCTACCTGCGGTGTAGTCAATTACTTAGTATGGCTTTTTTAGCCATAAGTCTTTGTAAACTCTGTGGTGGGATTTGCTGTGAGCAACTGAGGAGCTCCTTATTGTAAAAGTTATCCACCTGGGATATTTCTGTTGGGCACAACACAAAGCAATGTTCTGGGAGGTTCCTGCTCTCTCTCAGGTGCTTAGAATTCTGATGTTATGGTTGATTAGTTTGGCCACTCTGCCAGGCTCAAAAGGAGGCCTCCTAGAAGCAGAAGAAGTCTCTCTCTGACTGCTGGTTGAGGAAGATGTGCTGCTGAAAGAGACACACGCTCCTGAAAGAGACATGTGCTGCTGGGAAAGAGATACAAGAGACAATCATTGCTGAGTGAGACACTGAGGGACACTCACTGTTGGGAGAGAGACTGTGAGAGACTGTTAGGAGAGAGACTGTGGGCTGGGAGAGAGACTGAGCATTTTTCCTGAACTTGAATTGTAGCCTGGTGCTTCCCTAATAAATCCTGTAATCTGTGAGTTCTGTGTGGCCACTGCAGCAAATTATTGAACCCAGGAGAGAGGTGGTGGTGCTTTGGGAGGAATGGTTGGTGAAAGGGCTGGAGGGAGGCAGCATGTCTGGCCTTGTAGGAATAGTCCTTGGGTTACTGATGGTGATTCTATCTTCCTCTTGTGGGGTTAGAGGAAGTCAGGAGATGTGGCTTCCTTGCCGTTTTGGCACTACCAATTTTAAAAGGCATTTGGCAGTGAGTCTTTCTGGGGTGCCAGGGTTCTCATATGGGGTCCCTGGGTAGTATAAATGGTTAATGCACTCAGTTGCTAACTGAAAGGCTAGAGGCTCAAGTCTACCAGAGATGTCCTGGAAGAAAGGCCTGAAGATCTATCCCTGAAAAATCAGCCATTGAAAACCTGTGGAGCACAATTCTACTCAGACACACATGGAGATGCCATGAGTTGGAGCTGACTTGAAGGCAGCTGGTTTATAGACTCTATGAAGCAGGCCATCACCACTCTACAGCAAAGGAAACCAAGGCCCAGAGAGGTGAAATAACTCTCAAGGTCACACAGCAAGTTGGTGGTAGAGCCAGGAGAACCTGGGATATTAATCATGCCTTCTGCTTCCAGCTACCCCCTAGCCAAGCCCAGCTAGCTGCCAAGGCCCAAGTCAGCTCATTCTTACTCATAATTTGTTACCCCTTGATGAATGGGACAAAACTCTGCCTTTTTGATGTGCCCACCAGGAGTGAGTGGTAGTTGGGACAAGAGTTGGGGGAGGAGGAAGCATCCTTCACTACATTGAGAGTAGAGACAATGGATCGGTGCCTATTGTTCTTCCTCCTGTAGAGGAGGTGCATTAGCCCCAACTCCCATTGGGCAAATGGAACACGGTGGACACACTGAGAGGCCGCAAATGGTTCTCATGGGGCAACTTACTGCAGGAGAAACTTGGAGAAGGTTTGCAGTCCCTTTTCTTGGCATGTCTCCAGCTGGTAAAGAGCCAATTGAAGGTAAATGGGGGATGGAGAGATGGTTGATGAAGCTGGGTTTAAGATGATTAGTTTTAAGAAGATAGGATTTAGAGGGCCCTGACACTTATAACAAACAGGCATTGGATCAGGCACTATACTGAGCAATTTTTGTGGATTACCACATTGATCTCTCATAACGCTGCAAGTGCTTTTTTTTTTTTTTCCTAATAAAGAGGTGAGCTGGGTGAACATAAAAGAGGTTAAGAAATTTGCCCAAGGTCACACAGTAAGTGATGAGTCTGAGACTTGGTCCCACACAGTCTCATTTAGTTGCCTCTCCATTTACCACTTTTTAAAATCCATTGTAACAGTATCCAGAAACAACAGGAAAATCCTCTCACTGGGACCCAAGGTATAAAATGGGGTTGTCAGCAACAGAGACTGGACCAACCAGGGACAAGTTAGTCGGGAGAGGAGGCCAGCTACAGAGTCCTCTGGTCAACCAGCCTGAGGGTCAACAGCTCAGGTTCTAAAGTTCCAAAGAGCTGGGTTTGAATTCAGACTCGGACTTGTACCACTGAGCAATGTGAGCAAGTTACTTCACCTCTCTGAGCCTCAGTTTTCTGATCTGTAACAAGGGAATAGAGTAAAGCTTACCTCATAGCATCCTATGATGAAATGATGTACTGTATGTAAAGTGCTAAGGACAAAGTAACCCAAAAATCAAACCCACTGCCATCTAGTAAATTCTGACTCAGAGATTCTGATAGGGTTTCCAAGCTGTAAATCTTTATAGAAGCAGACTGCCTCATCTTTCTCCCATAGAGGAGCTGATGGGTTCCAACCCCCAAGCTTTTGGTTAGTACCCCAATGCCTTAACCACAGCACCACCAGAGCTCCTTATGCACAAAGTAAGTGCTCCTCAAATCTGGATGGGTGTGTATAATTCAGCTGAAGGGATAACTTCATAGCTGAGTGGGAAGCTTTGGCCTGTGTGGTGGAAGGTGAGAAGAAAGGGTAGAGCTGGTTAAGGTCAGACTCTCTGCTCAGCAGTCTTCTAACCCCCTCAGTGCACCCACTGGTTAAGAACTCTGGAGTATGATGTTTTGAAGCAAATTCTCCCTTCCCAGCTTTCTAGCCGTCACCTTGGGCAGCATCCTTAAACTCTGTGCCTCTACTACCTCATCTGAAAAATAGGGATGGTAATTATTTTGTGTGATTTTTGTGAAACCTAAACAAGATGATGCAGGTGAAGTGCTTAGCACACTGACTGGCCTTTAATAAAAGCTCAACAAAGGTTAGCTATTATGATCATTCATTCACATATATTTATTGAGCACTTATTATGTCCAGGCAGTGTTCTAGTTGCTGTGGGTAAAGCAAGAAATAAAAAGACAGAATAAAAATAAAAAGGAGTGGGGAAGACAGAAAATAAATAAGATTAAATAAATATAATAGATAATATGGTCTCTGAAAAATTAAAAACTAAATAAATAAATAAGCGAAAGAGGTTAGAAGCCATTGGGGGCAGTTGACAGTCTATACAGGTTGGCCAAGAACTTGAGTGCCCAGGCCAGTCCAGGGAATGGGGGCTTCCCTTTGATTTTCTCTCTGCCTCAACCTCTGGATATATCATGTGGCTCATTGCATCCTCAGCCCCCCTTAGCACATCCTCCTTCCTTTGTCTATGTATTGAGTCTTTCTCTCCCCACCACCCTGCAGGCTCCTTCAGCTCAGGGACCATGTCTTAGCCAACTCTGTGATTCCCAGAGAAGATGAAAAATGTAAACGTGTTGACAGAGAGCCTGGGACAGTGTCATTGTTTGTTTCATATCCCTTCCCCAACATCTTGGTTTGCACACAATAAAATTTCACTAAAGGTTTATTAAAACAATACAAGTGAAGAAGGTAAAAGGGAGTGAGAAGTAGAGGGCCAGACTGCTATTAAGCCAATAACATTCAACTAGTGTTTCTTTAACACCTACTCTGCTTAGATGCCCTACTAGGTTCTAGATATGTTGTTGTTGTTAGGTGCTGTTGAGTTGGTTCTGACTTAGACTGACCCTCTGTACAATGGAATGGAACACTGCCTGGTCCTGTGAAATCCTCACAATATCTGCTATGGTGAGCCCATCATTGCACCACTGTGTCAATCCATCTCATTGAAGGTCTTCTTTTTTGCTGACCTACTACTTTAGAAGGAAGATGGGGCAATCTACTTCCGTAGTGATACTGCCTCAGAAACCCAAGGAGGGGTCGCTATGAGTCGGGGCTGACTCAACGGCAAAACAACAACAACAACAACAACTACTTTACCAAGCATCACGTCCTTCTCCATGGACTGGTCTCTCCTGATAACATGTCCAAAATATGTCAGATGAAGTCTCACCATCCTCGCTTCCAGGAAGCATTCTGGCTGCGCTTCTTCCTAGATAGAGTTGTTTGTTCTTCTGGCAGTTCTTGGTATAGTCAATATTCTTTGCCAACACCATAATTCAAAGGCATTAATTCTTCTTCAATCTTCCTTGTTCATTGTCCAACTTTCACAAATCCTCACAACAGGGCCAATAAGCAACATCATGATAAATTGAGAAAATCTTGAAATTATTAAGGATTTCATTTTTCTTAGGATCCACAATCAACACCCATGGAAGCAGCAATCAAGAAATTAGAAGACACATTGAGCTGGGCAAATCTGCAGCAAAAGACCTCTTTAAAAAAGTCCACTTTAAAGAAGTCCACTTTGAGGACCAAGATGTACTTGACTCAAGCCATGGTCTTTTCAATCTAGATATACAGGAATAAACAAAACTGCACAAGTGCTCTGAGGAAAGGAAGCAAACAAGTCAACAAGTTTTCTCTCCTGCATCAGAGTTCCTGGATATAGTGGGGGAACAATGTGGAACAAAACTCAAAATCATTAAAAAAAAAAAAAAAAAACCAGGTTTGCTGGTCTGATAGAGCCTGGTGAGACCCCTGAGCCTATGGCCCCTAGTTACCCTTCAGGTGTGGAACTGAACTCACTCCTGTGGCTTCCAGCCAAACAACAGATAGGCATATGGGGTGAACATTTACATCAGGTAGATACACTCCTTGGAGCAATCAGTTGTGGGAGAAAAGAATATGAATTTTCTCTGTAAACTTTCACCCAGATCACAATAAATTTTTTTTTAAAACAAAAGATAAAAGACAAAAATCTTCCTTCTGCTTCAGAGATCTTCTTTCTCCTGATGCTCCCTCCTCTGAGGCTTTCTTTCTCCTCCAGATACCAAAGCTGTGCTCCATTCTTGCTCTCAGCTGATGCTTGACCATGTGCAGCTGTGATAAACTAAAAACCAAACTCGCTGCAGTCTAGTCAGATCCGACTCGTAGCGAACCCTCCTTGGGTTTCTGATGTGGTATGACTAAGGAATAAAATTGCCCAATTTTCCTTCTGAGGAGAGGCTAGTGGGTTTGAACCGCTAGCTTTCTGGTTAGTAGTCGAATGCCTCAGGCACTATGTCACCAGAGCTCCCATGGCATAGCTTAGAATAATGAAATATTTAAAATATTTGAAGAAATGAAAATGGTATTAAAAGTAGTGAGGATGATGGGGAATTCTATTTTATGATCAATTTAAATTTAAACCTTTTGAATCCATCACTGAATCATAAAAATAGTAATGGGTATCCATGCCTATATAGTGCAATTTATAATCAAAGCACTTTCACATCTATGAATTAATTAGAATTCTATGAGTAGGGACCAAATAAATAGTACTTTCCCCATTTTAAGGATCAGGGAACTGATGCTCTAAAGGAAAGTGGCACAAGGGAGTTGGAGTACCTGGGGCAGAGCTTTTGCCATTAAAATGAACCTGCTGCTTTGCTGAGCTGGGGTTTGGCTGTGGCAGAAGCTGAGCCTTCCGGCCATAAGAAACTCAGATCTGCTGATCAGAGATGGTAGGTCCCTGGATATTGCAAACTGTTTGCACTTGAATACTAACTTAAAGGTTCCTGCCCAGCAATGCCATGGAAGAAAAGCCTGCCAATCTGCTTCCATAAAGATTATAGCCACAAAACAAAAGCAAAACCCTATGGAGCAGTTCTACTCTAGTGTGACTCAGTGGATTGCATGAGTTGGAATTGATTTGATGGCAGCAGGTTTGCTTTTTTTGGTATCAGAGCTGAGCACTAGCGGCCAGGCATGGGGGCTAAGATGTTTGAAGGTACTCAAGCCAAGATGACCTATCCACTTTCCCCAATTCCTCATGGCATCCTGATAATGGCTGTGGTGGCCCTCTCTTCATTCTGTTGGATAGGTCTTTCTGGCTGTCCTTGGGGCACATGACAGGATGTACTTTCCTGTTCCCTTGAAGTTAGACTTGACTATTTTTACTTGCTTCAGCCAATGAATGTGAGGGAGTGAAGTGTGCCATTTCCAGGTGAAACTTCAAAAGCAGTGATTTGCCATGTCCTGTTTCCTACTGCGGTAATCATGCAGACAAGTATCCATGAGGAACCTCTGTCAACCTGGATCTAGGAGCAACTGCATGATCTGACGTCATGCTTGCTTTGGACATGCAGCATGAGGGAGAATGAAAACACTGCTGCTTTTCACTGCAGCATAACTGAATCTAACTCCACTAATAGAGTCCTGAATGTTTGGGTCTCTGAGCAGACACAGTGGTCCCTGGGACAAAAGCCATAATTGGAAAGAGAATAAGAGCTGGGGAAGGTAAGATTGGCCAATGTATACGTCAGAACTTAGGCTTCGTGAAGACAGAGATTTTTGGTTTGTATAGCCAGTGCCAAGCAAAGCAGCACCAATCACCAGGTGTTCATTAAATGCTGAATAAATGAATGAATGGCTTGAGGTGGGGCAATATGGAAATGAGAGACTGAAAGGCGCAGTTCTAGAAGGGACTCCATAATCATGTCCTTCATTCATACAGCTCCAAAATATTAAACATTGACTAAACCAAATCAAAGACATACCAATTGACATCCAGTCAATTCCAACTCTTGGAGACTTCGGATTAGAACTGTTTCAGATTAGAACTGTGCTCCACAGGGTTTCCAATGGCTATGATCTTTCAAAAGTAGATTGCCAAGACAAGTAATTCCAGGGCACTTCTGGGTGGGTTCGAACCACCAGCCTCTAGTTAGTAACCAAGTACGTCCCTGCTCCATCAAGGGACTTCAACATCGACTATTGTAGTTGTTGTTGTTAGGTGCTACGGAGTCAATACCATCAACTCATGGAAACTCTAGGTGACAGAGTAGAATTGCCCCCATTGGATTCTCTAGGCTATAATCTTCATGGGAGCAGACTGCCATGTCTTTCCCCTATGGAGCTGTGGGATGGGTTCAAACAACCAACCTTTTGGTTAGCAGCCATTAAGCATTGAAGCACCAAACCAAACCAAACCGAACCCACTGCCGTAGAGTCATATCTGACTCATAGCAACCCCTCCTTTGGTTTCCAAGGCAATATCACTATGGAAGTAGATTGCCCAACCTTTCTTCCAAGGATTGGCTGGAGGGTTTGAATCACCATCCTTCTGGTTAGCAGTCAAATGCTTTAAGCAGTATGCTACCAGAGCTCCTACTCACCGACTACAGGAGATTAATTAGACCAGAAAAAGACCACTCCAAGTGAATCCACCTAAAACAGGCACCAAAAGTTTATAAATTGGTGAATTAAAAAAAAAAAAGATTTTGATTGGGATTTTATTTTGAAAAATGAAACTAAGAAATATGAAAAATTTTGTACTTGACCAAATTAAGATTATTATTACAACTCTTCCTCTAGCACCTCTAACTTGTGTGTTAAAACTTTCAGTGAACAAAGAATAAACCAAGTGCTGATTGGGTTGGGAGAGGTGTACTTTTTTTGAAGAAAATTATAGCATTTTTCATTTTGGATTTTATCATGACATCATTGTTGTTAATTTTATCTTCTATTGTTAATGGGTCTAACTCTGCCAAGTTCTTATTGGCCTTTGGCTTTGGGTGGAATTAGAAGAGTCATCTAGTGTCTTCTTCCATTGACTACATTAAATCCCATAACTTTCAAAAGAATTCAGTTTCACTGTGCAATCCTTTTGCATTTTATGATCAGATGCTCACCTCACCCCATAACCATGGGGAATCTGATTGACATAGACGTGAAGTGATAGGCAGGGATTGATGCTGATGTTGAACAGGAAGGAATGTTAGTACAGAAACTACTTTTATAAGTGGTCACTTCATTAATGTTCTATTGTGGTGGCTTTGTACTCACATCTATGGGTTCTTGAATAATGATCCAAACAAACAAAAAAAGAAGTAGATTGCCATCTATTTGCCATCAAGTTGATTCTGACTCAGCGTGACCCTATGTGTTTCAGAGTAGAACTGTGCTTCACAGGGTTTTCATGGCCGTGACCTTTTCAGAAGCAGATTACCAGGTCTTTCTTCTGAAGCACTTCTGGATGGGTTCAAACCAACAACATTTTTGGCTAGTAGCTGAGCACTTAACCATTAGCCCCAGCCAGGGACTCATAGGCAATGATTACTTGGATAGAAAGGCTCTCCTGGATGGTGTCAGAACAAGGAATGGGGACACAGGGATCAATCAGGTAGATCCATCCCCTGCCCTCCAGCCACTGTCACCCACAGCCCATTCTAAGCTGTTCTTGGGCATCCACTCTAGCCTTGGCCCTTTGTCTTGAGAGAATGGTAGCCCCAGCCCATAGAAGGCACCCAATAAGTTTGATATCCAACGTGATTCCAACATGGTAATAAGAACAAGGAGAAGAGCTTTGTACTGAGACACCTGGACCTCGTACCTTCAAGCCTGGAAGTGAGCTCATTCTCATGGCTCAAGCAGTAGAGAGGCCCATAAGGCTAACAATAACACTAGATGGCTACACACTCCTTAAAAGCATCTGTCACACAAGATCAAAAGAGCAACTTTTGCTTAGGAATAAAGTTCAGAAGGCAGGAAAGGCTAGGAAATAAGGATGAATGGGAAAGGGACACAGGGAGGAAGTGGGAAGAGAGCTATCACATTGTGGGGATTGCAATTAACATCATGAAAAAAATGTGTAGAAACTGTTGAAATCCAATTTTCTCTGTAAACTTTCACTCAAATCACTATAAACAGTTAAAAAAAAATAAAAATTAAAAAGAAAGAAACACTCACAGTACATTATCTGGCAAAGTGTTTTCAAATTGGGGACTGGGCTTCCAGTGAGGATCCAAGGGGTGAAATTTCAACTCCTCAGGTTAGGTGATTCATCTTCTTGAGCTCCCAATCTGATTGTGGTATTTCCCTGTTCCAGCACAACAGCTTTTCTGAAGGCCAACTCCTCATGTCAAATTCAACCCCTGTGATGATCACCCCCCAACACATCTTTGCATCCTGAACCATTACTCCTCTACCTTTACCCTATGTCCCAAAACATTTGCTCTTTCCCAGACCCCTTGTGAGTCCCCAACTCCATGGCCTTGTTTATACTGTTTCCTCAACAAGAGTACTGTTATCCCATCTGTACTTTTCTAAAGAGCTCTGGTGGCATAGTGCCTAAGGCATTTGGCTGCTAACCAGAAGGCTGGCTGTTCAAACCCACCAGCCTCTCCTCAGAAGGAAGGTTGAGCAATCTACTTCCATTCTAAATCTGCTTGTCTCTCTTGGTCCTTTCAAGTACCACCCCCTGCTAATCCCTGTATCTGGATGTGATTGCTGCCTTCTCTGAGCCTCCTGGGGCGCAGCTCCTCTCAGCCATAGTCAGTTGTAATAATCACCCCCCTCCCACAGTGTTACCAGCCTCCCCTCAAAGGGCGCAGAAAGACCCTTCTCATCTCAGCTTCCCTCATGGCTTCACGCACATAACACGTGCTCAGGAAATATTTGACGAACTTGCCAACTTCTCTGATTTCCCTAAATGGCCTTTAACCTAGTTCTTTGAGCTCTTTGAGACTAAGTTTCATAATCTTTAACACGGGGATTCAACAAAATATCACAAGGAAGGAGCCCCTGGGTGGTGCAAATGGTTAAGGCGTTTGGCTGCTAAGGGAAAGGTTGGAGATATTGATCCACCCAGAGCTTGGGTAATTGACCAGAAGAAAGGCCTGGTAATCCACAAATCAGCCATTGAAAACCTTATGGCTTGGGGTGGGAGAGAGGGGTAGGGGAGTTATTGCTGATATTGCTTAGGGAGTACTGACTTCTGGTTTATGGTGATGGAAAAATCGCATTGATTAAGGGTAGGGTTGTACAGCCAAATTATGTAATTGCTGTCAATAAGTTGTATACCTGTAAAGAGTTGAATTGGCAAAAGTTGTGTGATAGATACATTTACAACAATGACAATAAAAAAAGAAAAGAGAGAGAGAGAGAGAGTAGCTTCAGAGACTGTTATGTACAACCAAATATCTCATGGGATCTGGTTCCTTAGTTTGGAGGTTTAAAGTCATGGTTTCATGGGACATCCTGGTTAATGTGTTTAGTGTGTTTGTTCTACCTCCGAGTTCATTGTGTATTGCCTGGGTCTTGAAAGCTTGCAAGTGGCCAGCCAAGGCACAACAATTGATCTCTACTTGCCAGAAGCAACAGAGGAAGAAAGAGAATCAGAAATAGGAGGAAGAAATGGAATGTGTGGCTAATCACCTCCATGAACAACTGCCTCCTTTGCCATGAGACCAGAAGAACTGGACAGTACCTGACTACTGTTACTGAATATTTTGATCTAAAGTTCTATAGAGAATCCTTATCAAAGGGAACAAATGCAGAACAGAATATCAAATTCTTATGGAGGCTAGATGAACCCTCAAAACCATTGCCCTGAGATAATCTTTAAAACTTAAACCAAAAATATCCCCTGCAGTCTTCTTAAAACCAAACAGTAGTTCACCTTCACCAGTGATGAATGTCTGCCTTGAGCACTGGGCTCTTTTAAGATCTATCTATGGGATCAAATTGACAACAGTAACGCGAAAGATTAGACAGGAAATTTAGGGGCAGTGAGTTTACATTAATGGGGTAGAAACAATTTAAAAAATGAGGATGAGGATTGTTGCACCATTCAAATAATGTATGTAATCAGTATCACTGATTGTACATGGAGAAGCTGTTGCACTGGTGTGGTTATGCTGTGTATATTCTCAACAACAACAACATATAAAACAAATTATAAAAAATTTTAGAAATGAAAACCTTACGGAGCTCAGTTCTACACTGACACACATAGGGTTACCACGAGTCGGTATTGATTTGATGGCAACTGGTTTAAGGGGACAATGTAAAGCAGGGAAACAAACTAGGTCCCCTTTCGGGCCCCCTCTCAGGCTGTCCTTTCTCTGCCTCTTTTACAGGCTCATGCTCACAACTAGGATTAGTGTGAGGCAAGCAAGATGCCTTAGCACATGTATGACCCCAAAAGTAAGCATTTCCTAGGTGCCTCACTTGCCTCAACCCCAGTCTCAGACCTGCTCATCCTCCTCCACTGGACATTGGAGGGGAGTGTTCCTCAAGGTTTAATCTCAGGCCTTCTCTGCTAACTTTCTGCTCTCTCCCATAGTGTTTTGTCCTTACCCTGGGTCCACCGTGAGCAAATGACTCATGTGTCTATCTCTGGCCCAGCCCTTCCTCTATGCTTCAGACCCATATAAGCCCTCTTAGCGTTCTCTTCCTGGCTAGACTGAAGAGATCTCAGATCCAAAGGCCCTCTCATAGGTACCATTTTGCAAGAGCTTGGGTAATTGACCAGTGTTAGTGTTCCCACTTGTGACTGTCAGCTCCATGAAGACAGCTCCTGGTACTGTCAGCTCCCGCCTGATACATAGCACAGAGCTGGGCTTAAAGGGAGTAGCCGGGAAATATTTATTGAGTGACTGAATGAATGTCATTGCTTTCCCTGTTTGTTCAAATTGACTTACTTAGTATCAACCAACCAAGCTGCTGTACCCCTAACCCGCTTATACTTACCCTGACCATGAGTGAAACACTTTTCCTGCTCTATCTACATATCCCTAACCATCCATTGCTTCCTCCAAGTCCTCACCCTAACATCCCCTCCTTCTGGAAGCCTTCTTACCCTACAATGAACACTTCAATCCCTCTTTCCTAAGGAATATAGGGAATCCATGTATAAGCCATATTGCTAAACAAGAGATCCAGGGAGCACAAGATAGGGGAAGGGTCCCAGCCAAGTTTTTATGAGGGAGCATCACTTAAAAGGGAGCTAGTAGATGAAAGGATGCATGTACCCCTGGTGACCTAGAGCCATACTTTGTCCACCGGCCCCAGGGACTGTCCCTAATGTCCCCAAATATATCTATGGACTTCTTATTTATGATGACCCTCTGTTTGGCATTGCCCAAGTCTCCTTCCCAGACTCACTGGAGTGGGGACACCTGTGAGACCATGAGAATCCCAAGTCTGCACTGCTGGGTCATTGGATACTGAAGTCATGCCATCAGAGGGTAGCAGTCAGGGCGTGTGAGGGAGACAGAGCAGCAGAGAGAATATCTTGAACTAGAGCAGAAGCCCAGGCCAGGGCCTGGAGGAACAGCTGACCCAGAGCCCCTGGGTGCCTCTTCCATTGTCCCCTCTCCTCGGGGACTGTCCCTTCTCACGAAGACAGCCTCCTGCAGCACCATAATCAGCATCATCTTTGTATAATGAGAAGCCAACTATTGATGGCGCTTGCTCCCTTAGAGCAGAGCAGCAGTGAGGAAGACTCAGAGGCAAGATCAAGATGCAGCCTTTTTCTGGGCTCAGGGGGCAGCCAGTTTAGAAGAGGGAGAGACACTGAGTGGGGTCTCAGCCCCTCTGAACAGTACACCTGTGTGGGGTTCCTGTCTCCTCCCTGCTTCCCCCAGCCAGGACAGCTTTGCCAGTAGCTCATTCTGCAAGGCACCACCCATGATCAATAGCTTGAAGTACCTTCTGAAGGCTTCATCTGGCCAGATTTGGGGCTGGTCTTCACACTATTTTCTATGCTGCCCCAGACCCCCAAGTTTTTCAAATCCTGAAACTGGGGCCGGGAGGGTTCTCAGAGCCTGATCACCCCCAGGCCAGTAGCCTTGGCTTGCCTTGAGTCAGAAAAGCAGTGAGACCTGCAATCCCCCCTCTCGGGGCACAGGGGCCACCCATCTCAGCCCCTGGGCCATCACCTGGGTGGCACTGGGATTGGAAATGGCCAAAGCACTGTACCTGGAAATTAGTGCTAACCTATGCTCAGTGGCAAGGGTACTGAAGCCACGAAGTCAGGCTTGGGGTATTCAGCCCTGTTCCCTCCTGGTCAGGTGAAGCCACAGTTCCCTGTGCGTAACATGTACACACACATATGTACACAAGTGCTTAAGGTTGCACACACACATATTTAAATCCCTGCACACCACTGGACACAGGGCATCCACAGATGCACAGTCCATAAGCACATCTACACACATATACTACAGCCCCCCACCAACTCACGTAGCTCACTCCATACATGTCACTGCCCCCTCCAGGGATATGCCATGACATACATGTCCCCATACACTTCTCAGGCCACACATCCCCACACACATACATGTGCACATGTGCTCAGCCTTCATGGACCCCCACCCACCTAACTAAAAAGAGCCCTCACCCCTGAAGAGGAAGATGGAGGGGTTTCCCCATGCCTTTTGAGCCTCTGCCCAGGCCCAGGGACCTGGATGGGGGCAGACTGGTGACCCCAGGGAACAGCTCGTGTCCCAGCAGAGGGAGACAGGAAGAGTGATCTGCCTCCTCTTAAGACTTCTTTAAAAAAACAAAAAAGAAAGAATGATTGAATGAAAAGGCAGTAGGAACAGAGGCAGGAAGGTGCCTGCTGCTCTTTGAAAAGGAAGAAGGGAGGGGGAAGTTTCCAGCCCCTGCCCCACCAAACCTCTATCTGCTGCACCTGCTGCCTGGTGTGGAGGGTGCATCAGGAAGACCTGCTGGGGCTGCTGCTGCGGGAGATGCTATGACGGGACTTCCAGCCGGGGCTTGACTTGTGAGCAGATGCCACACTGCGCCGCCAGGATGCCGGCTCCCGCTCCCTGCCTCCCGCCCACCAATCCCTTCTCCTGGAGCCCCGCTTACCTTACAGGAGCCCAGGGACACAGGACTCAGGGAAGGGCGCCCACTCAGCTGGAAGCTTGGCAGACAGTCACACGCCGGGCATCCGGAGGGCAGCGGGCATGAGCCCTGCAGTCGGGGTGGGGGTGGTGGGCAGCTCACAGAGCTCCTGACTGCCCCTGAGCCCTGGAGGGCAGGCAAGGGATGCTGGGGTGGGGGGTGGGAGGCAGGAGATGGAGCAAACAGGTGGTAGGAAGAGGGAGGGCGCCTAGAGAGGGAGAGGGGCAGAGACAGAGGAAAGAGAGAGAGAAAGAGAGAGACGCAGAAAGAATCACACAGTGAAAGAAGAGAGAAACAGATAGACACATAGAGACTGAGAAGAGGGAGAGGGAGTGAAGGGAGAAAGAGAGAGAGAGAGAGAGGAAGACAGGGAGAGGGAGAGAGAGAAAAAACGACCTGAGCAGCAACATGTGGCAGTATTATCTCTCACTTCTGGAACATCTGAGCTCTGGGCTGATCTCCCCTCCCAACTCATGGGAACACACAACATACACACCCTGTCACACACATATTCTCTCTCTCAACCACACACTTTTATATATGCAATGTCACACACATATACCACATACTCACTCTCACACACACACTTACATACACTTACACACCTACACTCATACACTTACACATAGAGGTGCACAATTCCCCATGCACACACATTCATGCATACCATCAAACACAAATCCATACTCAGGACAGCCTAGCAGGCCAGCCCTTACCTGACCCCAGAAGCAACATGTGTCTGGGCAAACACTCTCTCTGTCCACAGTGTCTGCCTCCTTGAACCCAGAGCTGCTGGAGGGAGTGTCTAGGGCTGGGCTCCAGCACCCAAGCCCAGTGCCTGCTGCCCTGGCAGCCTGCTTGATCAATGCCCACATTGCGATGGCTGTTTAGGTGGCCTGCAGGAAGCAGAGCCATTTGTTTTGTCAGAGCGTAACCATGACAATCACCCCATGCGCACACCACTGATGCTGGCCCCCACCCGTTGTCCCCTCCCCCCTTCGCTGGAGCACTGGAGAAAGCAGGAGGCCACTTAGCAGCCTCTGTTAATTCCTGCTGGTGCTGATGGAAAGGGCTGGCCAGCGCTAACAGGTTTGTGCCCAGGCCCTCCCTGGGGGATGCAAGGGGTAGCTAGGCATGCATGGGGCTGGCTCTAGGTGGTTCGGCATTGTACAAGGCCTGCCTGGGGACCAGAGCTGAGCTAGCCTGCTTCACATCTCTCTGCAAGTCTGTATTTGAGCAAGTGATACAAGCTGTCAGTCCATCTTCCCCTAAGAGGCCACAGTACAGCCAAGCAGATGGCTTTGGTTACTGTGGTCATCAGCAGGTTATTTGCCAAGACCTTTGGCTAGGCGTGTTAAGCCTTAGAGTCTCAGGCTATCAACTGCTGGTCTTGGCCATACCAAAGCCACAAGGGACATTTCTAAGCTTTTGGGTGCATCAGACAGGACTAGGCAGCTCAGTGGGTCAGAGGTGTATAATGATAAAGGACAAGTAGAAGATCTGGAAGCCAAGAGATTGGTGAAGTAGAATTGGGACACCTATGTTTGAAGCCTAGACTCAAGGGATCCAAAGTTGAGAAGATAGATCATCCAGAAGTATAGGATAGAGCCAATTATCACATGCTTACCCAACTCCAAGAAGAATGACTTTATCCCAATTTTATGGAGAAACCAGGCTCAGAGAGGTATAATGACTTGCCCAAAGCTACATGGCTAAGAGGCAACAGAGCAAGTATTCAAACTCACACCAGTCTGAGTCCAATGCCTAGAACTTTCCATCACATCTTGTTGGTCTTTTATAACAGTCACTGTGTGCACATGACACCTGGAAGAAGTGAATTCTGACTTGTTCTGCACTACAACACTGGGAGGTGGATACTATGCTCCTCATTTCAAAAAGGAACTCAGAGAGGTGAAGTAAACTGACCAAGGCCATACAGCAAGTGGAAGAGTCAAAATTCAAACCGAATTCTGTCTGACCCCACCTCTCTATCCTGTCTCCTTTACTACATACAAAGCTACATCCAGGATAGATGACCTGCCCCTTTTTCTGGGCTCTGCCAAAATCAAAACCAAACCCAACCCACTGCCATTGGTTGATTCAGACTCATAGTGATCATTGTAGGGTTTCCACAGCTGTAAATCTGTACTGAAGTAGATTGACTCATCTTCCTCCTGCGGAGCAGCTAGTGGGCTTGAATCAGCTGACCTTCTGGTTAGCAGCCAAATGCTTTACCCCCTGTGCCACCAGAGCCCCTCTGCCTAAATAGTGTGTAATCTGAAAGTATAATGGGATAGTAGTAGATGTAATGCGGTAAGAAAGCTATGCTGGGAACAGAAATGCCATGTAGGATCCAAGAAGTCCCTACCAAGGTAACAGATGACATGTGATCTTAGCCAGAAGTCCCACAACAATGATTCCATCATTAGGGAGTCACACTTTAGGATTTCCAAAGAGAGTTAAAAGATTTCTAAAGCTCTCCACAGACTTCAGTTAAGTATGCTGCCTGAAGCCCAGAGGTCATTCCCACTTTATAGGTGTCAGCCTGCTGAGAAAGAAGCCCCAGCAAGACAACATTGGAGAATGGTCTGGAGGAAGGGGTTGGGGGATTGCTAGGCAAAGAAGGGGGTCAGCCCGTGAGGCAAACTTCTCATACTTGATTGTTTTACCTAGATTGTCTCAGAATGCCTGTGGGGGTATAGAATCATCCTCAAGAGAGAAAGAAAAGCATCATAAACTAAGTAGGAAATTATGGTTTGGGAAATGGAATCATGCCTTGTCATAATGAAGACTAACCAAGATTCAAGGCAAAATTCAATTCAGTTCAAGATTTATGGTCATCTACCATAATCAACTGTGGTGGCTTGTGTGTTGCTGTGAGGCTGGATGGAGGCTATGCCACTGATATTTCAAATACCAGTAGGGTCACCCATGGTGGACAGGTTTCAGTGCAGTTTCCAGACTAAGATAGACTTGGAAGAAGGAAGGGGCCATCCACTTCTCAAAGAAGTGGCCAGTGGAAACCCTATCAATAGCAGTGAAACACTGTCTGATATATCATATATTATATTGGAAAACATTATGAATAGCTCTGAAACATTGTCCACTATAGTGCTGGATGATGAGCCTATCAGGTCAGAAGGCACTCAAGTATGACTGGGGAAGAGCTGTCTCCTCAGAGTAGAGTCACCCTTAATGATATGGATGGTGTAAAACTTTTGGGACCTCCAATTGCTGATATGACAAATGGGGAGAAACAACTGCAAACATCCACTAATAATTGGAATGTGGAATATACAAACCATGAATCTAAGAAAATGAGAAGCTTTCAAAAATGAAATGGAATACATAAAGATTTATATCCTAGGCATTAGTGAGCTGAAATGGACCAGTTTTGGCCATTTTGAATCAGACAATCATACGATCTACTATGCTGGGAATGACAGATCAAGGAGGAATGGTATGGCATTCATAGTCCCAAAGAATGTTTCAAGATCAATCCTGAAGTATAATGCTGTTAGTGATAGGATACTATCCATATACCTACAAGAAAGATCAGTTAATACTACTATGATTCAAATTTACGCACCAACCACGAAAGCCAAAGATGAGGAAATTGAAGATTTTTACCAACTTCTGCAGTCTGAAATTGACTAAACATGCAATCAAGATGTGTTGATTATTACTGGTGATTGGCATGCAAAAGCTGGAAACAAAGAAGAATCATTGATAGTTGGAAAACATGGCCTTGGTGATAGAAATGATGCTGGAGATCACATGATGGAATTTTGCAAGACCAATGATTTATTCATTACTAATACCTTTTTTTCAACAACATAAACAGCAGCTATACATGTGGTCTTCACCAGATGGAGTACACACTGATCAGATTGACTACATCTGTGGAAAGAGGTGATGAAGAAGCCTCATCCAAAATGGAAATTCATCCAAGGTGGAGAGCTTCAGCCAAAACAAGGCCAGGAGCTGACTGTGGAACTGACCATCAACTGCTCATGTGGAAGTTCAAGTTGAAGCTGAAGACAAGTAAAATAAGTCCACAAGAGACAAAACATGACCTTGATTATATCTCTCCTGAATTTAGAGACCATCTAAAGAATAAATTTGATACATCGAACACCAATGACTGAAAACCAGATGAATTGTGGAATGACATCAAGATCATCATCCATGAAGAAAGCAAAAGGTCATTAAAAAGACAGGAGAAGAAGACCAAAATGGATGTCAGAAGAGACTCCGAAACTTGCTCTTGAATGGAGAGTAGCTAATGAAAATGGAAGAAATGACAAGATAAAAGAGCTGAACAGAAGATTTCACAGCCAGCCTGAGAAGACAAAGTCAATTATTATAATGAAATATGCAAAGACCTGGAGTTAAAAAACTAGAAGGGAAGAACACGTTCAGTATTTCTCAAGCTGAAAGAACTGAAGAAAAAATTCAAGACTGGAGTTGCAATATTGAAAGATTCTATGTGCAAAATATTGAATTATGTGGGAAAAATCAAAAGAAGATGAAAGGAATACAGAGTCACTGTACCAGAAAGAATTGGTCAATGTTCATCCATTTCAGGAGGTGGTATATGATCAAGAACCAATGGTACTGAAGGAAGAAGTCGAAGCTGCATTGAAGGAATTAGTGAAAAACAAGTCTCCAGGAATTGGTGGAATACCCATTGAGATATTTCAACAAATGGATGCTGTGCTGGAGGCACCCACTTATCTATGCCAAGAGATTTGGAAGACAGGTACCTGGCCAACTGACTGGAAGAGATCCATATTTGTACCCATTCCATAAAAAGGTGATCCCACAGATTTCCACATTCCACAGAATGTGAAAATTATCAAACAATACTGTTAATATCACATGCAAGTAAATTCTGATGAAGATAATTAAAAAATTATTGTAGCAGTATAGTGACAGATAGCTTCCAGAAACGCAAGCTGGATTCAGAAGAGGATGTGGAACCAGGGATATCTTTGCTGATGTCAGATGGATCTTGACTGAAAGCAAAGAATACAAGAAAGATGTTTACTTGTGTTTTATTGGGTATGCAAATGCATTCAATTGTGTGGATCATAACAAATTGTGGATAACATTGAAAAGAATGGGAATTCTGGAACACTTGATTGTGCTCATCAGGAGCCTGTACATAGACCAGGAGGCTGTCTTTCGAATAGAACAAGGGGGTACTGCATGGTTTAAAATCAGGAAGGGAGTGTGTCAGGGTTGTATCCTTTCACCATACTTACTCAATCTGTGTGCTGAGCAAATAATCCAAGAACCTGGAGTCGATGAAGAAGAATGAGGCATCAGGATTGGAGGAAGACTCATTAACAACCTGCGATATGCAGATGGCACAACCTTGCTTGCTGAAAGTGAAGATGACTTGAAGCACTTACTGATGAAAAATAAAAATGACAGTATTCAGTATGGATTACACCTCAACATAAAGAAAATTAAAATCCTCACAACTGGATCAATGAGCAGCATCACAATAAATGGAAAAAAGATTGAAGTTATGAAAGATTTCTTATTACTTGGTTCCAAAATCAACACCAATGGAAGCAGCAGTCAAGAAATCAGACAATGTATTACACTGGGCAAACCTTCTGCAAAAGACCTCTTTAAAGTGCTGAAGAGCAAAGATGTCTCTTTGAAGACTAAGGTGCACCTAACTCATGCCATGGTAATTTTCAATAGCCTCATATGCATGTGAAAGATGGACATTGAATAAGGAAGACTGAAGAAGAGTTGACACTGTTGAGTTGTGGTGTTGATGAAGAATACTGAAAGTACCATAGACCGCCAGAAGAACAAATCTGTCCCAGAAGAAGGGCAACTAGAATCCTTCTTGGACGTGAGAATGGCCAGACTTCGTCTCACCTACCTTGGTCATGTTGTCACAAGGGACCATTCCCTGGAGAAGGACGTGATGCTTGTTAAAGTGGAGGGTCAACGAAGAAGAGGAAGGCCCTCAATGAGATGGATTGACACAGTGGCTGCAATTATGGGTATAGCAAGGATTGTAGGGCTGGCACAGGACTAGGCAGTGTTTTGTTCTGCTGTACATAGGATTGCTATGAGTTGGAGCTGACTTGATGGCACCTAACAACAACAACAACAATAATCCAGGCTCTGGGACCAGTGATTGGAGAAGGGGGTGGTAAGCAAGGCACAGATTTCCAGGAACTTGACAAAGTGGGAAGAGAGACAGTGTCCCCAACTAACTTTTATTCCACTGGATAGTTCCCTAAAGCCTTTTTGTATCCATTATCTTATTTAACTTTCATAATCACTTAGTGGAATAGGTTTTGTTAGTTGTGCTCCAGTGATAGGGGTGGGGATGGGGAATTAGGCTGAGGGATAAAGTGATTGGCCTATAGTGTCAGCCAAGAAGGGTCAGAGCTGGCATGCAAACTCAATCCCCTCTGACTCCAAAGTCCCTTATGATGATGCACACTGCCCTGTGCTACCTGAAGTGACTGAACCACTTAGCTTAGAGTCTTGGCTCTCTGTAGGTAAGGAATTGGAGCTTAAGGGACATAGCAAAGAATTTTAAGCATCTCCCCAAGGATACTGTAATATTCAACCTCCATGAAGCACAAGGTCTCTGACTGGCCCTCCATAGCTCCACACTCAGTTTCCATATCCATTGGTGATCCTTTCTACTCAATGATCCCAAGTTCAAGGTTTGCACTTCAGCACTCAAACTCTCTGGGAATCAAGGTTGTCCTGGTTGAGTGGCTATAAGACCATGAAGAGAAAATAGAAGTAGAGAAGACAGAGGATTAAAAAAACCAAACCCAAACTCACGCCGTGGAGTTGATTGGACTCATAGAGACCCCTCCTTGGGTTTCCGAGGCAGTATCACTACGGAAGTAGATTTCCCAACCTTCCTTCTGAGGAGTGGCTGGTGGGTTTGAACCACCAGCCTTCTGGTTAGCAGTCAAATGCCTTAGGCACTATGCTACCAGAGCTCCTAAGACAGAGGATTAGAAACCTGAAAAGGGTGGGCAGAGAAGCCTGCCAGCCTGAAGGTATTTCCTACAGAGCTGTCTCTGCTTGAAGCCTTCAGGGTTCCCTTACCCATTCAAAAAGAAATAAGGAAGAGTGAGGGACAGGCATGATTCCAAGAGCCCATATGCTGGGCTCTTAGAAATTCAGAGCGTACAGGAAAGCAAGTGGTAGCCCAATGTGGTGGTTCAATGTGGACTCTGATGTAGGACTGCCTGAGTTCAAATCTTGACTTTGTCATTCACTCACTGTGAGCCCTTGGGGAAATTACTTAACTTATCAGTCTCCCGTCTGTAAAATGAGGGTGCCTCAAAGAGTTGTTATGATAATTGAATGAGTTAATATTTGCAAAGCACTCAAGATAACGTGGCACTTAGTGAGCACATTATGAATGTTTATTAATACATACATTAAATGTCCCTCTGACCAATTCTAGTCCTCTATGGGTGTGACAACTGAGATTCAGAAATGGGAGGTGGCAGCCCCTGTGCTGGCCAGGCTACCACTATTTCTGCTTTCTTCTCTGCAGGGTTGCCCTCTGGGGAGATCAAACCTCCTTCCCATTTACTCCGCACTAGAAGAAATCAAGCTAGATGGTCTGGAGAGACAGTGAGAAAGGAGGAGGTGTGTGCAAAGAGGAAGAGGGGATCCCAGGAAGGACAGAAGCTGGGGTTCCTCCCACCCCCATACACACACCTCTTACCCACCCACCCCTCTGTTTGCAGGATTGGGAGCAGTTGTGCGACTGCTTCTGCCTACACAGAGGAAAACAAACCCCCGGGAAGTGTAATCAACACAGTCTGAGTGAGAAGGGAAAGCTAGTCCTCCAGTGTAGTAAGCCTGGGGCTGGCAGAGAGAACAGGAAGGCCTGAGAGGGAACCAGGGGTTGAGAAGACTTGCTTCCCCTTGAAAATTCTGAACCGGGTAGCCAGGCTTCACAGGTGCTGCAGTTGGGAACTCCTATGCCAGGTTTAATTCCCAAGGATTGGATCCAGCTGAGGATCACTGTGGGGGGTGCAAAGGGAATAGGTCCAAGTCTTGGAGGCAGTTGGGCTGAACTGTATCACATTCTTGGCAAAAAGTTTATGAACGCCCTTTCTTCTTTAACACCCCACCCTTTCAATCCCTCATCTCATGTAGGAAATTGCATACGTGGTCCCAATTCTTTACCCCTCTTGTATTCATGCCCTTTGCCACATGGCTAAAGTTTGGCCCCTTGACTTTGATGTTAGTCACTGGACTTAACCAACCAATGGTGCATATTATGTAACCAAAGGCTTATAAAGTGCTTACCCATTGGGTTGTTCTATTGTTGTTATGGCTCCCATTGCCATAAGAATGATAAGTCAAGGTTGGCCCACTCATCTCATGAGGAGGACGAGACATCTACAGAGCACAGTCAAAGCACCCTGTAGAGCCCAGCTGAGATCAGCTGACCCCAGATGCATGACCAAGTCCAGCCAAGTTCAGCAGAGCCATGCAGCAGAGCCCAGTCAAGTTGGCCAACTCTTAGCTGATTTATAGATCTGTAAGAATAAATGATTATTTATTGTTTTAAGTCACAGAGTTTGAAGTGGTTTGTTATGCAGCATATTTTGGCAATATCTAAGTGATACACCTCATCATGTAGATTCACTTCCTAATGTCTTTTGGAAGGAAATCTGGTGATGCTGTGGTTAAGGCTTAAGGGTGCTAAACAAAAGGTCGGTGGTTCAAACTCACCAGTGGCTCCACAGGAGAGAGATGAGACAGTCTACTTCCATAAATATTTACAGACTTGCAAACTCTATGGGGCAGTCTACTCTGTCCTATGGGTTAATATGAGTCAAATTGACTCGATGGCAGTGGGTTTGGTTTGGTAATGTCTTTTGGGAGCCTTTTGGTGGTGCAAATGGTTAATGTGCTAGGCAGCAATCTGAAAGGCTGGAGGTTCAATTCCACCCAGATGTGCCTTAGAAGAAAGACCTGGCCATCTATTTACAAAAGTCAGCCACTGAAAACCCTATGGAGCACAGTTCTACTCTGACACTCATGGGTTGCCATGAGAAGGAATTGACTTGATGACAATTAGTTAATGTCTCTTGGGTAGGTCCCTGTTTTTCAAGCTCCTTTCCTGAGTTCAAGCTTCCTACCTGCCTCTAGGCTCACATGTTCTAATGAACTCCCCAACTATAGTCAGACCTTTGTAATATCTGATGATGGTTGTTCCTATCCCTTTATCAATCCAGTGGAACGTTTCCACTTCTTAGCTTAGTATTCATGATCTTTTATGAACTACACTTTTTGTCTCTCTGGCCTTGACCTCACTCAGTCCACTACACAGACAGTTCATTCCAGCCACATAGAACTACTTATGGTTCCCTGGACTTCAAGTTGTTTCAGGCCTCTGGAATTTTATGCATGTTGATCTCTGTGTTTAGTCCTCTAGCCATCTTCGACTTCTCCTTTAAAGAAGAGCTGAAATACCATATCCTCAAAAAAGCCTGACCACTGCTAGATAGATAATCTGACTGAGGTGCTATAGCATTCCATGTCCAGCACAGGGTCTGCCACACAGTAGGTGCTCAACTAATATAATTCTTGATAAATAAGTGAATGAAGCGATGAGTGAAAGAACTTCTCTCAAAAGCAATAACATGTCTAACTTATACCTGCATTAAAGCATCTAATGCTGATCCTCTATCACCAATCTGTCAGTTTATTGCACTGTTATGACTTGTGTTGTTGCTATGATACTGGAAGCTATGCCACCAGTATTTCAAATACCAGCAGGATCACCCATGGTGGACAGGTTTTAGTGAAGCTTCTAGGCTAAGATGGGCTAGGAAGAAGCACCAGAGGCTAAGATGGGCTAGGAAGAAGCACCAGTAATACTAAGCCAATGAAAATTCTGTGGATCACAACAGTGTATTATCTGATATGGTGCTGAAGGATGAACACCCTACATTGGAAGGCACTCAGAGTATGAAGTGGTTGCAACAATGGACTCAAGTATACTAACAATCAGGAAGGTGGTGCAAGACTGAGCAATGCTTCATCTTGTTGTGCATGGAGTTGCTATGAGTTGGAACTGACTCAGTAGTAACTGATGACAGCAACAGTGCTGGCCCTGTCCCATAATAGAGTTTCATAAATATTTGTCAAGCAGGTGAATGAGTGAACACAAAACTCGACTACCTCACTATTCCAGAGAGTCATGAAAGGTGTCCTTCTCCTTCCTAGAGATGGTAGCAGGTGGGAGAGAGGGCCTTGGCATCTGGCATAGCTGGGAAGAAGGTGGGAGGGAGACTGTAGCAAACCAAAGGGCAGGGCCAATGGCAGCCATCTTCACAGGGTGGATTGGGTGCAATATCTGTTGTTGTGGGTTGTTGTTGTTGCTGTTATGTGCCGTTGAGTTGGACCCGACTCATAGCGACCCCTCCTTGGATTTCTGAGGCAGTATCACTATGGAAGTAGATTGCCCCATCTTCCTTCCGAGGAGTGGTTGGTGGGTTTGAACCACCAGCCTTCTGGTTAGCAGTCAAGTGCCTTAGGCACTATGCTATCAGAGCTCCACCCAGTGACCTCATATGACAGAACAGAACTGCCCATAGGATTTGCCTGGTTGTAATTTTTGTGGAAGCAAATTGCCAGGTCTTTTTCTTGCAGAGCTGCTGTGTGAATTCAAACTGTCAGTCTTTAAGTTAGCAGCCAAGCAATTAACTGTTGTACTACTAGGGCTCCTTGGATTGTCTGTAGAAAATTTTAAAAACAATAAAACAGACTAAAAGCCAATTTGCTTTTTATTATCACTTATTTTATCATACAGTCGTGAGTCACCATGTCAGTGACCAAATACCTCCTCCCTATTGAGTGGACACTCCCAAAGCTCTGCTTTGATACCCCATTGTAGGAAGGACATACTCTTTTATGTCCCTGCTGTCTGCCACCCCCATGAGTTTGACTCACCAGGGGACATTCTTGGAGAGAGAGGGCAACTAAGTCTCTGGTAAAAGGAACAGTAACCACCTCAGTGTGTCCAGTCTGGGATGCAAAGTCTCATATTCTGTTATGGATTACACTGTGTTCCCCCAAAATATGTGTTGCAACCCTAAGCTCCTATACCTGTGGATGTAATCCCATTTGAGAGTAAGATTTCCTTGGTTGTGTTAAGAAGCACTGGTGGCATAGTGGTTAAAGCACTTGGCTGCTAACTGACAGGTCAGTTATTCGAACTCACCAGCCATTCCATGGGAGAAAGATGTAGCCTTGTGCTTCTGTAAAGATTACAGCCTTGGAAACTTTATGAGGCAGTTGTACCTTGTCCTATAGGGTCACTATGAGCCAGAATCCACCTGACAGTAATAGGTTAGTTTTGGTTTTTGGTATGTCAGCCATGCCTGATCAGTGTAAGGTGTGTCCTAAGCCTAATTCCTGCTGAATTATAAGGAGCAGTGTAGACAGAGAGACAGCAAGCACAAATGGGAAAGGTAGATACAATCTGATGACAATGGATTCAGATGAATCTATAAGCCCAGGAACTCCAAGGATTTCCATCTATTGAAAGAGACAATGTGGCTTTGGACTATATTCTGAATTGGACTTCTAGCTTAGCTTCCTGAACTGTAAGGAAATAAATGTCTGTTTTTCAAAACCACATATTTGTGGTATTTCTGTTATAGCAGCACTAACAAACTAAGACACAAACATTGGTGTAATGCTGCCTAGTTTGGGTCAGATGCTGGGAAGCCATGGGTGGGTCTTAGGGTGCATAGCTAGAAGGCTGGCAAATGGGATTTGTACCCAGGTCCATATGTTCTTCACCTCCTCCAGGTCCTGCCTCCAGCTAGCCCTTGAGCTTCTGCCTTCTTTGGGCCACTGCTGGCACCTTTAGACTTTGGCTGCGGAACTCAGACTTTGCTAAGGAGAAGGCAGGTCAGCTTGGAGACTGCCCTCATCACCTTTGGCAAAATGAACCTTAGGAAAGAGGCCAGCCCTGGCCTCAGGGGCCAGTTTTCACTCAGACCCACTCTGCACTCACCTAAGTGATGATGCCTGACATTGGTCTCCTGGGAATCAGACCTCTGAGCTGGAATACTGAGCTTGAGTCCTGGTCCTATCACTTGCTATTTGTGGAGACCACATATCCTTTCTGAGTCTCCATTCTCCTATCTCAAGAGTGGGGATGGTAGGTCCTATCCATGCCCTGGTGAGTGGTAGCCCTATCCATCCTGCTGTGCAGCCAGCCACCTGGATACTCCTTCCATCTCTGCTGCTACCTCCTTTATCAAATTCTCGTTTTCTTCCTGGATGACTGCAATGGCCTCCCAGCTGGTCTACTGTTTCTCCTCAACCCCTCCAATCTGCTCTCACACAGTATACAGAGTGAACCTTTCAAAGTATCAAAACTGATCTTATGTCTCTCTGATTGAACTGGCAAATGGCTCTCCTTTGCTCAAAGGTTAAAGACACAACTCCTCCACCTTGGCCAACAAGGACCCACAGGTTTGGAACTGCCAACCTCTCCTACTTCGTATTGTTGACTAGTAGTCATCCAGGCTCTGAAATGCTGGATTCCTTCCTTTCAGATCCTCAGGCTCTCTGGGATTTCTGCTGACCCAGGGTTTTGTCCAAGCTGCTCCCTTTTCCCAGAACATTTATTCCTCTCCTCTTCAGTTAACACCTCTGTTTCTTGAGGTATCAGCTCAAGAATCAGTTCTTTAGGGGACCCTCAAGATCAAATCCCTTAATTACAGGCTCTCATTGCCTTGAGTACCTGTGCTTTATAGATTTTGTGATACTTGTCATGATTGCAATTTTACATTTTATTATAGGATCTCCTGATCTGTGTCTGTCTCCCCAAACACAGGTAGTTCTCAATTTATGACATATTCAAGTTATAATGAACTGCACTTATGATTGTCTTGTTTTTTTGCTTTGTGTATCTTATTATTAATAATACATACTACATACAATATTGCAGCATGTATTTTGCTGATATTTTCATTCTCAGATATTTACTTTCAGATGTTCAAAGATCAGATTTATAAAGATATTGATAATAAAAGGCAATAATAATGAAAACTAAAAGAAAAAGAGAGGTATTGAACTTACATCAGAATCGACTTACAACAGATTCACTGGAACAGAACTTCACCGTGAGTCGGAGACTACCTGTACAATGTAACTTCCAAGACACCAATACCTTATCTCTTTTGGCTACTGTATCTGTAACACTGTGCATTGTTCCTGGAACAGGATACATACCCCCTGCCCGTGAGTCAATTCTGACTCATAGCGACCCTGTAGGACAGAGTAGAACTGCCCCATAGGGTTTCCAAGGCTCTAAATCTTTACAGAAGTAGACTACCTTATCTTTCTCCCACAGAGGCTGGAAGGTTCAAACCACTGACCTTTTGATTAGCAGCCCAATGCTGTAACCACTGCACCATCACATCTTGTTGGAACAGGACAGGCACTCAGTAAATAGTTTTGGAACAACTGCATAAGTGAGACTAAATGAAACCACTGATGGACCAGAGCTTTACAAAAGAGATAAATTCTGTATACCTGCAAGGAATTATCATCATGCCCATTTTATAGATGAGGAACTGAAGGTCAGAATTTTTTCAGGACTTACTCAAGTTGCCAGGCTTAGTGGCAGAGCCAGGACTGGAATCTAGACACAGTTCCCAGCACACAAAGAACTTGGTCCTACTTACTGAACTGATCCACAGTGAGTTCTGGCTCCAACTCTAGTGCCCTCTCCCCTGCACCCTGCTGCTCCCCAGGAGGCAGACTGCCTAGAGTTGGCAGATGGCTGCTGGCAGGGGTCGGTGGTTGAGGGAGATGGCTGCTCTGCCATCAGGTGCCTGCTTTTTATTCAGGATCTGTTGCCATATGTGGTGCCTTGGTACAAACAAACAGGCAGCGACAGCTCCTGGCTTCAAAGCTGTCCTGGGGGGCAGGAACACAGCCCAGTCTGGCCTGGGGCCATGCAGCGCACTAGGGACAGGGAGAGGCGGGAGCGGGGGCAGATGCAGGCATCTCAGAACAGGTGGCTGCTCAAGAGCTATTGAAAGAAAGTAAAGGAAAGGGCTGCTCAGGGGACAAAGAAGGGCTACATCTCCGAAGCTATCAATCTTATACAGCACTCTCCCAGCTCTTTAAATAGACACAATTGCAAAGAGGAAAATAAAGTCTCTCAAGTGTGGTTGGGAGCACTTCCATATGTTTCTTGCCCTTTCATATCTCATGTTTTCTTCACAGGAGAAAAGGATAATACATTCTCAGTTGCCAAAATCTTTAGGCCAGTCTGGGATATACTGTGAGTGTGTTGAGGACCTACCAACTACCTGAAACCATGCTAACTGCTTTTACGCACACTTTCATGTAATCCTCAAAACATGCCAGTGATGATTTTTGTTGTTTGTTTGTTTTGTTTTAATTTAACAAATATTTGGATGTCTGCTCTATGCTAGCCATTGGGAGTGCAATGGTGAGCATCATGAATCCTACATTCCACTTAACACAAGACCATTAAAGATTTGATAAATGCTACAAAGGGGGTAATTTGAGTAACATGACAGAATCATTGGGGTTGGAGATGATATGTTGTGTAGGGAGGTCAGGGAAGGCTTCTCTGAGGAGGTGGTATATGAGTTGAAGCATGAAGAGTAAGAAGCAACTCAGCTGAGCATTCAGAGACAGAGCAGTGAGTGCAAAAGATGGGCTGGGGCTCTGTAGATTCAAGGAAGAGAAAAGATGTGAGAACTGTGGAGCGAAGAGAGAGTGACTCAAGCTCAGGAAAAGGGACAGATGAGAAGTCATGAGATGTGCAGGCCACTGTTAGAGTTACGACTTTACTCTGAAGGCAGTGGGAAGTCACTGAATGGTTACATGAAGGGGAAAGATATGATTTTATTTACCTTTTATGGGATCATCCTGACCACTTGTAGAGGGTGGATTAGAGTGGGATAAGCTGGGAGAAGATCAGTAGGGAAGCCATTGTGACAATAGAGGTAAAAGATGATAGTGGTGGTGGTGGTGGTGGTGGTGGTGGTGGTGATGGAGATGAGGAGCAGAGGATGCATTGGATGTGGGAGGTAAGGGAAAGGGAAGAATCAGGATGCTTCCTAGGTTGTGGGTTTGTGATGGTGTCATTCCTAGAGATAAGCAAGGCTTGTGAGGACCAGGTGGGGTGGTAGTATTGGTGGGAAATCTCTTGGGTAGGAGAGTTTAGGGCAAATCATTTATCCAGGTAGAATTAATAGTTGGATTTTTTAGTTTGAATCTCATAGGACACTAAGCTGGAGATAAAATTTAGGAGCCATACACTAGAGAGGGTAATTAATGCAACAGAATGAGATCACCTACGAAAGGGTAAGCTAAAGGAGAAAAGAGACCACCAATGATTTAAAGATTTGTAAGAGAAGATGTAGCTAGTGAGCTAGAAGGAAAACCAGGTGAGTGTGTCATCATGGAATCCAAGAGAAGAGAGCATTTCAAGGATCAGAGAATAATCAGCTCTTTCAAATGCTTCTGAAAAATCAAGAAAATTAAGCCAGAAATATATCAGTGACATACAACATTATCTCAGGAGGCCAAATAGGAGCAGTTTCAGTAGAAACTTCATTCTGGCACTGAATTCAGGTTGGAGAAGGTTCAAGAACGAATGGATGGGTCAGAAGTGATATTGCAGATCAGTGAGGAAAAATAACCTATTCAAAAATGGGGCTAAGGAATTCATATGGATGCCTACCTCATACCATACACAAACATCACTTCAAGGTGAATTAAAGTCTTAAATATGGAAAGCAAAACTTTTAAAATTTTACGAGACAACATAGGAGAATATGAGATGATAAATAAACTTAACATTAAAATCAATGACTTCTGTTCTTCAAAAAGGACTCCTGGTGGCTCAGTGGTTAAAGTGTTTGGTTGCTAATGGAGAGATTGGCAGTGAAAAAGCCACCAACTGCACCACAGGAGAAAGATGTGGCAATTGTCTTCCTTAAAGACTTACAGCCTTGGAAACCCTATGGGACTGTTCTACTCTGTCTCATAGGGTTGCTATGAGTTGACTTGTTGGAACTGGATTCGGGGTTTGAGTTCTTCAAAAAACACCATTTAAAAACTGAAATGCTGTTGTTGTTGTTGTTAGGTGCCATAGAGTCAATTGTGACTCACAATGACCCTGTGCACAACAGAACGAAATACTGCCTGGCCCTACACCATCCTCACAATTGTTGCTATGCTTGAATCCATTCTCATAGCCACTGGCCATTCCATCTCATTGAGGGTCTTCCCCTTTTTTGCTGACCTTCTACTTTACCGAGGCTGGTATACTTCTCCAGGAACTAGTGCCTTCTGACAACATGACCAAAGTATGTGAGACCAAGTCTGGCCATTCTTGCTGCTAAGGAACATCCCAGCTGTACTTCCTCCAAGACAGATTTGTTTGTTCTTCTAGCAGTCCATGGTACATTCAATATTCTTCGCCAACACCACAATTCAAATGAATTAATTCTTCCTTGTTCATTGTCTGGCTCTCATATTCATATGAAACAATTGAAAATACCATGGCTTGGGTCAGGCACACCTTAGTTTTCAAAGTGACATCTTCACTCTTTAAAACTTTAAAGAGGTTTTTTGCAGCCATGAGCCAGGAAAATATATTTGCAACACAGATAGCTGACAAAGGATTAGTATTGAAAATATGTGAATAGCTCCTACAAGTCAATATAAAAAAGAAAAAAAAAAAAAAGAGCAAAACACATAAGCAAGCTTTTCATAGAAGAGGAAACAAGAATGGCCAATAAACAAATACAATGATATTTAAAGGCATTAGTAATCAGGGAAATGCAAATTAAAACCAAATTGAGGTAGTTTTTTACTCCCAGCAGATTGGCAAAAGAAAGCCAAATAATTTATGAGGAGTGTAGAGGGATGTTGTTGTTGTTGTTGTTAAGTGCCGTCGAGTCGTTTCCGACTCATAGTGACCCCATGCACAGCAGAACGAAACACTGCCCGATCCCGCACCAGCCCCACAATCCCTGCTATACTCGAGCCCATCATC
>NW_006921618.1:5119348-5130140 GCF_000298275.1 Orycteropus afer afer | reverse complement strand
AGACCTGGTCCCTCTCGGTAGGGTAACAAGGGAACGTGTTCAGTGCAGATCAGTGAGTAAGCACAAGCCCGCCTTGTTTCAGTGCCTATGCTTAAACATAGAGGGATAGGAGCTCTAAAAACTGTTGGGGGAGTGTAAATTGCTACCCCCACTATCAAGACAATTTTGTATTATCTATTAAAGTTAGATATATTCTTACTTTGTCATCCAGCAATTCCATTCCTTGATATACTCTTGGGCTAACTCTTACAATATGCCCTAGAAGACAAGTCAAGTATGTTCTAACGTTATTATAGCAAAAAGTTATTGATAGGATAATAGGTAAATAATTTCACTTTACTATAAATTCACTATATTCATTAAGTATCATATAATGAATGAATTAGATAGAGCTACACACTAGCTCTAGTTCGTGGATGACTCTCTCAAATGATATTGAGCCAAGAAAAAAACTCATGTCATAGAAAAATATATGCTAAGTAATGTTTATGTAAAGTTCAAAAACCTACTACACAAACTAACACAATGCTTAGGGATATATCCACAGTGTTCAGACTGTATTGTTTGAACTATATTGTTGTTGTTGTCATGTGCCATCAAGTCGGACCCAACTCATAGTGACCCCTCCTTGGGTTTCTGAGGCAGTATCACTATGGAAGTAGATTGCCCAACCTTCCATTGCCCAACCTTCCTTTCGAGGAGTGGCTGGTAGATTTGAACCGCCAGCTTTCTGGTTAGCAGTCAAGTGCCTTAAGCACCAATACCAATATCACTGGTGGGAGAAACGTAATTGTACAAGGTATTGCTAATGTTCTAGAAATTTCTTAGGCTAGGTTGTTATATCATATATATTTTATATGTTCTTTTGCGTACAAAATTTAAATTGATAATTTTAAATGTTCATTCTTATTAAATATTAAAAATGTAATTTTGAAATCAGAATGGAAAAGAATGAATGGGAGATTAGGAGGTGAAGATGGCAAGTCTGGACAACCTATTAGAAGTTGTACTTTAGAACAGAGAGGACACAGAGTAGGAGCTGGAGGAAGGTGTGGAGTCATTTTTAAGATTGGAAGTTCTAGAACGTGTCTGAAGACTGGTGGGAATGATCCAGGAGTGAGGGAAGTTTTGTGATGCAGATCAGAGCTTGGATCTGGGAGAATCTATTTAAGAGAATAAGAGGTGATGGACTCTGGAACCCCAGTAAAGAGATTTGCTTTTCATAATCATTATTATCCTTGTTTTACAGGTGAATAAACTGATGTTCAGAGGAGTGAAATGACTTCCCCTTAAGGTCACACAGCTAGAAATTTGCAGAGCCAGGATTTGGACCGGTCTGTGTGGTTCCAAAGCCACTAGGACCTGTTGGTTTTCATTGACTCATGGACCATGGAGTTTTAAAGCTAAAGGAGCCACAAGAAACCATGAGATCATGGAATCCTAGAATGTTTGAGATAGAAAATCACTCAAGCTGAACTAGTCTAATCCCTACATTATAAGCAGAGAAGACAAACTCAGAGAGAGGTGAGGGCTTGCTAATGTTCTCACAGAAGATGGACAGCTGACTGGGGCTGAAACCCAGCAGTCTACACAGTTAGATTGTGTCTTCCAAAGGCTAGTACTGGGAATTCATGAATGAGGGCAGTGCTTACTGACCTGTCAATCAATTGCACGCATCTAGGGCCCTCTGTGGGATGAGTGCTTGTGGAGCACTGACTGCAGGCTCCGAGAGGAAGGTCCATGCCTGTCTTGATCCTTGCTATATCCCCAGCACCTATAACCTAGCACCATAGGCTTTTGTTAGTCATTATTGATAACTGAAAGAAGAAAATGCAAAGAAAGCCAAAGACATGATCCCTTTCTTCAAGGCCTTATATTGAGAGGCTACACAGAAACAAACACAGCCTCAATATGTAGAACAAAAGAGCTGCATAACCAGTTTGGAATCTGGGACTATTCAGACAGAGGGAGCCAGGGTTGACATTTACCTTAGCCTCACAGAGCCTGCTTGGTGGATAGTGCAAATTAATAGGCTAAGTAAGCTTGTGAAGAAAATGTTGAAAGACCTTGAGAATAATTATTTCCAGGCCCTTTAGAACTATCTATTATATGCTCTACATCAAATATACAGTCAGTCAATAAATTTATACACAATTTGCTTTTGCTTTCCTGTAGCAATTTGTACATGTTTGGGTGGATGCATTTGTCTTATTGCATTGTAGTTCTTTGCTTTGGGGATCTCCTTACCACCGCCCCTATCCACCCCACTCTACTCAACTGTGAGTTTTTCACAGGTGGTGCTGTTGGCTGCCATTGAGTCTATTCTGACTCATAGCAATTCCATGTGACAGAGTAAAACTGCCCCCATAGAGCTTTCTAGGCTATAATCTTTTTGGGAACAGTTCACCAGATCTTTTCTAACACAGAGTTTCTGGGTGGGTTCAAACCTCCAACCTTTTGGTTAACAACCAAGAATTTAATCATTGTGCCACTAAGTTTCTTTCCTCAAGAGTAATCCCAAAATCCAAACCTGTTGCTGTCAGGTTGATTCTGACTCAGAGTGACCCTATAGGACAGAATAGAACTGTCCCATAGGTTCCCAAGGCTGTAATCTTTACAGAAGGAGACTGCCACATTTTTCTCCTGTGGAGTGGCTAAGGGTTTGAACTTTTGTTGTTGTTGTTATGTGCCGTCAGTCAGACCCAACTCATAGCGACCCCTCCTTGGGTTTCTGAGGCAGTATCACTATGGAAGTAGATTGCCCCATCTTCGTACCAACCTTTTAATTACCAGACTAGCACTTAACTATTCCACCTGCAGGGCTCCTCCTTTTCAAAGGTTGTTGTTGTTATGTGCCGTCAAGTCAGACCCGACTCATAGCGACCCCTCCTTAGGTTTCTGAGGCAGTATCACTACAGAAGTAGGTTGCCCAACCTTCCTTCCAAGGAGTGGCTGGTGGGTTTGAACCACTAGCCTTCTGGTTAGCAGTCAAGTGCCTTAGGCACTACGCTACCAGACCTCCTATTTGATTTCTCTTCCTAACTCCAGAACCTGCCTGGGTGCTGGGCAGATAGATCATAGATAACTGATATCCACAATAAATAATAGTTGCTCAACATAGGTTCAACAGAACACTTTCTAGTCCTGCATGCTACTCGTGATCAGTTGCAGATCAGATTGTCGTGATACATAGGTTTTTCACTGGCTAATTTTCAGAAATGGATCACCAGGCCTTTCTTCTTACTCTAACTTAGTCTGGAAGCTCCACTGGAAGCTGTTCAGCATGATAGCAACAAGCAAGCCTCCACCGATAGATAGGAATCAAACCTGGGTCTCTTGCATGAAAAATAAGAATTCTACCATTGAACCACTGTTGCCTAATGATACCTCCTCAGAGAGCTCCTCCCTGGCTACCTTATCCAAAATGCATTCTCTTTATTAATTTCTACTACAGCGTCCTTTTTATTTCCTTCACAGTTCTTATCACAATTTGAAATTTCTCTGTTCATTTGTGTGTCCATCATCTCTCCCCTACTGGGCCATAAACTTCACAGGATAAATGCCATGCCCATGCCACAGTTATTCCCAATGTATCTCTGGAATTTAGAACAGTGCTTGCTGTGCAGTAGAAGCTCAATAAATAGTTGTTGGATGAGCAAATTCTCCTCATTTGCATGGATACCAGCATGCCTTTGCTACAGCAAGGGCAGAAAGGCAAAGGGGGCAATTTGGCATTTTGAGGCTTCAATTTGATGAACACTGGGCTATATAGCACCCTAACCTATGCAGTAGTTTCCCTGAGCATTCACAAAAACTCTTGGAAGACAACTGCAAGGTATATGGTACTGCCCTGCTAGAATGGACTTATTTGAAGATGTGTGTAGGATAACCCCCTGGTTTCCTATATGAGTTGAATTGTGTCCCCTCAAAAATATGTTGAAGTCCTAATTCCTGTATTTGTGTATGTGACTTTGTTTGGAAATAGTTTTTTCTTTGTTATTTTAATGAAGTCCTAGCATTGGTCCTAAATCTAATCCCTTCTGTGGAGTGTTTTATAAAAAGGGAAAACAGACACAGAGACAGACACACTGGGAGGATGTCATGGGACAATGGAGGCAGATGCATCTATAAGCAGCAAAAGAATGCCAAGGATTGACAGCAGTCACCAGAAATTAGGAAAGAGGCCCACAGAAGGAATCAACATGGCCAATACCTTGATTTCTCCAGAGCTGTGAGAAAATAAATTTCTGTTCTTTAAAGCCATCCACTTTGAGATGTTTTGTTATAGCAGCCCTAGGAAACTAAGAACCCCCTCACTCCAAGACTTGTAGAGTTACTTCAAAGAAGGGGACTTTATGGGGTTCTGAGATTCTACCCAGTTAGTGGAAGCCCAAGCCTGTGGTATTTGAGTTTTCATGTTAATAACACTTGCTAATGGTCATTCACCTTCATAGTGGTCCTTTGCTCTCAGTGGTAAATAAAATTGTGTTTGGATTTAGTAGGTTCATCTGCCTTTCTGCCAGGCTTGCATCTCTTAACAGAGTGTCAGGCTCAGCATGCACTTCTAAAGCTGGCTCTGATAGAGGCAGAGGCCTTAATGAAACAGTAGGATTTAGTGCACAAACAGAATCGTCACTCACATCTAATTTGCTCCTCCCTTTCACAGACATTAATGGACATATATAACATGGCCAAGAAACAGGACCTGACACTGCTCCTTGTGGGAAGTTTCTGGTCTGTGTTGAGCCTTCTTTAAGGTGAAAAAGAAGACAATGGTGTTTAGGAGCTGAGGACTGTCTGTTCATCTTCTTGACTCCTGAATGCCACAAACAGACCCAAGGTGAGCACTGTGTGCTTGGTTCCTGCTATGGAACTGGAGGAAACGCCATACACTGTCAGAGGTCCAGCCAGGACCATGACCTAGGTAAATGAAATCCTGCAACCTTCCTTCTCATCAAGAAGCATTTCTGTTCAGGGTTGGGGGTAGGGAGGGGAGAGGATGGGACTGTGACTTTCAGGCCAAAGATGGCTATAATAACTGTGTCCCAGTATTGTTGTAAGGCTAGAATGAGATTGTGTAGGTCTCTGAGCTGTCTCTGCTTCCATTCCAGAGTTGGTACATTAGTCCCCCTTCACCTCCACTGTGCCAAGACTCTTACGAGATTTAGGCCATGGAATATAAATGCTCCTTTCTTCAAGACTAGAAATGCCACCTTTCCAACACCCAGAAAAGTAGCTTTGGGTCTCAGCCTTTCAACAGAACCAGGATCTTAGCAGGCCAATCACCAAAGGCTGCTTGATCCAGTGAACTAAATATCAGTATGGTAGAATGTATAATACATCTTTACAATGCTCTGTTTACATTATCAATTGTGATATTAATGAAGATCACTATGATTTATTTCATACTATCTATGCACCTGGAAGGAAGGTTGGGCAATCTACTTCCATAGTTATACTGCCTCGGAAACCCAAGGAGGGGTCACTATGAGTCGGGTCCGACTCAACGGTACATAACAACAACAACAACAACATGCACCAGGAAATTTTACACCTATCAACAGATTTAGTCCTCCTAACAGCCCTGTAAGATACATGCTTATTATTATCCTGATTTTATAAATGAGGATGTTAAGATTCAGAGAGAGAAATTTGGTTAAGATCACACAATAAAGGACTTGTGACTAGATGGCAGAATAGGCAGACAAGCCACACAGATCCTCTATAACAAAGAAATGAGAAAATAATTGAAACAGATACAGAAGATAATCTTGGAACCCTGAGCTTTGAAGGGTATGATAAAGAAATGGACTAAATACTTACTGGTAGAAGAAACTGAATGCAAGCAATGAATAAGGAGACAAATGGAGCTATGATCTGTTGACTGGCCTGATGGCATGGTCTTTTTGAGTATTTGCAAATGGTGTTCCAATTTGGGCTGCAATCTGATAATCAGCTCCACTTGATGAAGACTGCAACCACACTGGTGGCTGATGACCAGAAAGCAACTGTGCCCACATGACCCAACCACATCTCTACCTCCTGCTGTCCCACCCACTGGGTGAGGGCCACCACCTCCTTCTCCACCAACTGATCAATGATATGTGGCAGAAAATACCAACTAATCTGCCCTCAACTGCTCTATATGAACAGCTGACAGAGATTTGTGAACTGAACACATTCTCATCCTCTATCATACCTACCAGGAAACAGGTGGTGAGTACCTAAGTGCTACCAAACTAGAAAATAGAGTAGCACACCAGCCCTGCTTACTTGGATATATCAAAACAAGTTAAAGCCAAAACAACAACAACAAAACACCTTGGTGAATCACTCCAACACACAATCACCAATTAAATATAAATACAATGACATTACAATGTCTCAGAGACAAGTGATAATCCCAGTTCACACAAAGAAGCAAGATAAAGTAGTACAAACAAGGGACCAGAATGCAGAGCCAGAAAACCTCCCTGAAGAAGAAGTAGCATTGGAAGTACATGATGAGGAATTCAAAACAATTATATTTAGGTACCTTAAATGCATTGAGAGACAAATCAAGGAAAACTGAAAAAAAAAATCAAGGAAAACACAAAATTAAGGAAAACATAGACAAAACTCTAAACAATGTAGGAAAACAATAAAAGAAGAAACTAATGAAATAAATGAAAGACTAGAAACCATACAAAAACAGCAAATAGAAGTCAAGATGATTAATACTAAGATTTCAGAAATAGATAACATTTAAAGGGAAGAGGGGTAGAATCGAATCAATGGATGTTCTGGTTACCTAGTGCCACTCTGACAGGAATATACCACAAATGGGATAGCCTTAACAAACAGGAGTTTATTCTCTTACAGTTCAGGAGGCTAGATGTCTGAGTTGAAAGTGCCAGGCTCTAGGGGCTGTGTGAAAGCCCCTCGACCTTGGGCTTCAGCTCTACCTCTTGCTCCTGGCCCACTGAAGCTAGAGGCATCTCTTTACTCAGGCAGCTACTGTGTGCTGAGGTTACCAAGCCCAAGTCAACAAACAAAATGGCACAGTCCCAATGTTACCAAACCACATGGCAGGCTATGAATTCAATTCCATTTAAGTCCTGGGATCAGCAGAGCATGGCAGGCTGCTGAACAATGACATGGCTACATGCAGGGTCCAAGCATGCCATAGGCTAAAGACTATCCCTAAGGCTTCTCCTTATACACAGGAAGTAAACCACATCCCAAAGGCAGCTACTCACTGCTTGTGGTAGATCCCACCATGGTATTGATTGCCAGTCTCATCATGGGGAAAAACTATGACCAGCTGCCCAAGCACTCAACCAGGCCCAGCCAAACTGACATACAAATTTAACTACCACAATGGAAGGCAGAATTTGTGAGATTGAAGACAAATTTCTCAATACTACTTTGTTAAGGGAACAATCAGAAAAAAAGAACAACAGCAAAAAGAAGAAGAAGAAGAAAGAAGCAGGAGGAGAGGGAGAGGATGAGAAGAAGAAGAAAGAGAAGGAGGAGGAGGAGGAGAAGAAGGCCTAAAATTTATATGAGACACCATCAAGAGGAATTGCAGAAATTGCAAAACAGGAAGAGACATATAAAACCACAGTTAAAATTGTCAAGATTAGTTGGAAGAGAACTTACCTAATATAAAATATCAGAAATATGCATTTAAGAAGTTCAATGAACCCTAAACAGGATAGACCCCAAAAGGTAATCACCAAAACATATCATAATCAAATTTTCCAAAACCAAAGACAAAGAAAGAATCCTGAAAGCCATATGGGAAAAATGAAAAGTTACCTACAAAGGGCAACCAATAAGAGTAAGCTCTGATGTCTTGGCAGAAACCGTGAAGGATAGAAGGCGATAGAATGACATATATAAACCCTTAAAGAAAAAAAAAAATTGCCAATCAAGAATTGCATACCCAGCAAAATTGTCCCTCAAATATGATGGCAAAATTAAGGTATTTCCAGAGAAGCAGAAATTAAAGGAATTTGTAAAAACAAGACCAGCATTATAAGAGATGCTAAAAGGGGCAGTCCTTTGGGAAGAGAGCCAACAATAGCAGACAACAACCTATGATTGATTAACATACATGACCACATAACCAAAAACCAACTCAGAAATAGAAGTAGCTAAAGTAAAGTAAACTTACAAGACTGTAAGAACCCAGAAACATCAATTAGTAAATGAGGACAACAATAAAACAAAAAGAGGGAATAAATAGTATAGGTACAGAACTTCCAAATGGAGAGGAAGTCAAGACAATTTCAAGATAGAACAGACAGTTTTAAACTTGGGAAGAAAATAATAAATCACAAGATAACCTCAGAGAAAATTAATAAATCCTCTCATCAAAATAAAAAGAAGAAAGGGACAAATGTTTAGGAAATACTAAAACAATGACAGAAAATTATATGGAACAAAGAAATCAGCAACACTATTAAAAAAATACATAAGAAAATGATTATTAGTGGTTTCCAGGGGTGGGGGGAGGGGAAAAGAGGAAGCTTTTGTTTGTGGAGCACTGAGTTTATGCAAAAAAAAAAAAAAAAACAAAGAGAGAGAAAAAATGACTGGAATAAATTCATATTTGTCAGTAGTTACACTGAATGCAAATGGATTAAATGCACCAATCAAGAGACAGAGAGTTGCAGAATGGTTGAGAAATGATGACCCATCAATATGCTGTCTACAAGAGACACATTTTAGACACAAAGACAAAAATAGAATAAAAATCAAAGGTTGGAGGAAAAAAAATATGTCAAATGGCAATCAAAAAGAGCAGACATGGCAATATTAATTTCTAATAAAATAGACTTTAAGACAAAAACCACCATAAGAAATAAGGAAGGACATTATATAATGATTAAGGGATCAGTTGAAGAAAAGGACATAACACTAATAAATATCTACACACCCAATGAAAGACCTCCAAAATACATAAATCAAACTTTAACAGAATGAAAAAGAGAAACAGATTGCTCCATAGTAATAGTTGTTGTTGTTGTTATGTGCCATTGAGTCAGACCCGACCCGTAGCGACCCCTCCTTGGGTTTCCAGGGCAGTATCACTACAGAAGTAGATTGCCCCATCTTCCTTCCGGGGAGTGGCTGGTGGGTTTGAACTGCTAGCCTTCTGGTTAACAGTCAAGTGCCTTAGCCACTATGCTACCAGAGCTCCTAGTAATAGTAGGAGACTGTAATACACCACTTTCAGTGAAGGATCGAATAACTAGAAAGAAACTCAACAAAAGCACACAAAAAAAACTAAATAATATAGTCAACCAATAAATAATATAGTCAACCAACTTGGCCTTATAGACATCTACAGAGCACTTCACCCAACTACACAGCACAATATACATTCTTTTCCGTGTGCATGGAATATTCACCAGAATAGACGATATGTTAGGCCACAAAGCTAGCCTCAATAAATTTAAAAACATTGAAATACTGCAAAGCATCTTCTCAGATCACAATGTTATCAAATTAGAAATCAACAATAGGAAGATCAAGGAAAAAAAGCAAACACATGAAAACTGAATAACATCCTCCTTAAAAACTACTGGGTAGTAGAAGAGATAAAAAATAAAATTAAAAAAATTCTGTGAATCAAGTGAAAATGAAAACACAACATACCAAAACCTTTAGGACACAGCAAAAGCAGTGATCAGAGGGCAATTTATAGCAATAAATGCACACATCAAAAAAGAAAGAACCAAAATAAACACCTTAACCCAACATCTCCAACAATTAGAAAAAGAGCACCCAAAAAAGCCTACAGTCAGCAGAATAAAAGAAATAATAAAGATTAGAGCAGAAATGAATGAAACAGAAAATTGAAAGACAATAGAAGAAACCAACAAGACTAGCAGTTGATTCTTTGAAAAGCTTGATAAAATAGACAAAACACTGGCAAACTTAACAAAGGCAAAGAAGGAGAAGATGTAAATAACATGGGTAAGAAATGAAATGGATGATGTCACAACAGAACCAACCAAAATAAAAAGGTATCAAGAAACTTAGAAAAACTGTACTCCAACAAAATTGAAAACCTAGAAGAAATTTACAGAATTCTAGAAACACACTACTTATCTAAACTAATATAGACTGAGGTAGAAAATTTGAACAGATATGTAACGAAAGAAAAAACTGAACAGGTCATTTAAAAAAAAAACAAAAACTACCAACAGAAAAAAGTCCTCACCCAGATGGCTTCACAGGAGAATTCTACCAAACATTCAGAGAAGAGATGACACCAATCCTTCTCAAACTATTCCAAAACAAAGAATAGAATCCTCCCAAATTCATTTTATGAGGCAAGCATAAGCCTGATACCAAACCCAGACAAAGACACGACTAAAAAGGAAAATTACAGACCAATATCCTTCATGAATATAAATTCAAAAATCTAAAACAAAATCCTAGTCAATAGAATCCAACATTATTTCAAAAAATTAATACACCATGACCAAATGGGATTCATACCAGATATGCAAAGATTCAAAATTAGAAAAACAGAACCAACCACTTTCAATGAAGGATAGAATCAACATAATCTATCACATAAGTAAACTAAAGAAATGATCATATCAATTGATGCAGGAAAGGCATTTGATAAAATCCAACATCCATTCCTGATAAAACCTCTCAGCAAAATGGGAATATAAGGGACATTCCTCAACATAATAAAGGGTGTTTATGCAAAAACAACAGTCAACATTGTTCTCAATGGAGAGAGATTGAAACCATTCCCCTTTGTGAACAGGAACCAGACAAGAATGCC
>NW_006921618.1:5117184-5118522 GCF_000298275.1 Orycteropus afer afer | reverse complement strand
ATAAGACAAAGTATATGTGAACTGCTGTATGAAAAGTGAATTTACTCTGTAAATCTTCACCCAAATCCTAATAAAAAAAAAAAAAAAAGCTGGATTCCTCTACATCAACAAACAGATCTATGAACAGGAAATACGGAAAACAATACCATTTACACTATTTAGGAATAAATCTTACCAGGGATACAAAAGACCTATACAAAGAGAATTACAAAACACTACGACAAGCAACTATAAGAGACCTACATAAATGGAGGAACATACCATGCTCAGAGATAGGAAGAATGAACATTGTGAAAATGTCTTTACTACCCAAAGCAATCCATAGATTCAATGCAATCCCAATCCAGATCCCATCAACATTCTTTAAGGACATGGAAAAACCAATCATTAATTTTCTATGGAAAGGAAAGAGACCTCAGATAAGAAAAGCACTACTGAAGAAGAAAAACAAAGTAAGAAGTTTCACACTCCCTGATCTCAAAACCTACTATTCAACCATGGTAGTCAAAGCAGTCTGGTATTGGTACAATGACAGACACATAGACCAGTAGAACAGACTTGAGAATCCAGAAATAGATCCATCCACCTATGGACAGATGATCTTTGCCAAAGGGCCAAAACCCATTAAATGGGGAAGAGATAGTCTTTTTAACAAATGATGCTGACAAAACTGGATATCCATTTGCAGAAAAATGAAACAAGACCCACACCTCACATCATACACAAAAACTTACTCAAGATGCATCAAAGACCTAAATATAAAACTTAAAACTATAAAGCTCATCAAAGAAAAAATAGGGGCAAGCTTGGGGGCCCTAATTTATGGCATAAATAGACTATCAAACATAACCCAAAATGCACAAACAGCAGAAGATAAACTAGATATCTAGGACCTTCTAAAAATTAAATTCCTATGCACCTCAAAAGAATAAAAAGAGAATCTACAGATTGGGGGAAAAAGCACTTGGCAATGGCATATCTGACAAGGGATAATATAAAAAATTTATAGAAAACTTCAACACCTCAACATCAAAAAGACAAACAATCCAATTAAAAATTTTGGCAAAGATTATAAACAGGCACTTCACCAAAGAAGATATTCGTGCGGCCAACAAATTCATGAAGAAATGCTCACAACCATTAGCCATTAGAGGAGCAAATCAAAACAACAATGAGATAACATTTTGCTGTAGCAATAATAGCAAAGCTCAACAAGACAGAAAGCAACAGAAAATGCCGGCAAGGGTATGGAGAGATTGAAATTCTTATACACTCTGGTGGGACTGTAAAATGGTACAAACACTGTAGAAAACAGTATGGTGCTTCCTTAAAAAGTTG
>NW_006921618.1:5071157-5108982 GCF_000298275.1 Orycteropus afer afer | reverse complement strand
AAAAAAAAAAAAAAAGTTGGGAATAAAATACTATTTGATCTAGCAATCCTACCACTAGGACTATATCCTGAAGAAGTGAGATCTGGGACACAAATAGGTATATGCATACCCATGTTCATCACAGCACTATTCACAATAGCAAAGAAATGGAAACAACCTAAGTGCCCATCAATGGATGAATGGATAACCAAACTATGGTACATACACACAATGGAATACCACGTAGCATTAAACAGTAATGAAGAATCAGCAAAACATCTCATAACATGGATGAACTTGGAGGATATTATGCTGGTGAAATAAGTCAATCACAGAAGGACAAATATTGTATAAGACCATTATTATAAAATGTCAAGATTACACTCTTAAATGGCCTAGAAGCTTCTGTTTTCTGCCTCTTAGAACCCAGCTACCATGCTGTATAAAGCCCAAGACACACACAGAGGCCATATGTAGGCACACTTCAGTTGACAGCCTGGACTGAGCTCCTAGAAAATAAGCATCACCAACTGCTAGCCAGGCAAGTAAGCCATTTTGGACATCTAGCCAAGTTGACTCTTCAAATGACTCTATTCCCAGCTGCCATCTGAACTGCAATCACATGAGCTATCTCTGTGCTCAGCCAACCAACCAAACCAGAAATAATTAATTGTTCTTTTAAGCCAAAATAAATAGATAAATAAAAAATCACATAGTGAAAAGATGCAGCAGAGCCAAGATTTGAACCCATGACACCTGATGACCTCCACAGCACCATCCTGCCTACATGAGCGACTTCCATGACCTTCTTTAATGTGTGACTTCCCTCACCACTGAGGAGCCACAAGCACCTGTGGTCACAGACATTGTGGACCCAGACATGGGGATAGTCTATTTATCGGGCTAATTGATCTGTGGTTTCCTTGGGCTCTCAGAGGCAATTGATTGCTGTGATGCATTGCCAGCAAGTTTGAAGGTGGTTTTCCTCCCTCAAAGGCCTTTGCCCTGCTGAGATTGGGTTCTGGGCCAAGTCCTCAGAATTGGGGAAACCTGGTTTGGCATCACTAGGAGAAGTCCAGGAACTCTAGAGAGCTAGGCTGTTGCCATGGCATCAGCCTTAGCTCCTCTGAGGCTGGGCTCAGCCAGCGTGGTCCTGATAAGCATCAGATCATGCCTGGCTCGTGGCAACGTTGCCAAAGGGATGCTGACTCTTTCTTTGCCTCTGAGATTCTCTGGTGCTGTGGAAAGGAGCCAGTGTAAGACAGAGCTAGGGGTTCAGAAGGACATCTTACTCCTAGGGGCTGGTCCTTCAATCCTGGAGAGTCTCTGCCTATTGATCTCTCTCACTGTACCTAGAATGAGGCCTGGTATATAGAGAATGCTCATTCATCCATTCACTCAGTCATTCAACCAAAATTTGTTGAGCACAGCTATGTGTCAGGCCACAAAGCTGTCAGTTTGTCATACTGTGATGCCTTGCATGTTGCTATGATGCTAGATGCTATGCCACTGATATTACAAATATGAACAAGGTCCTTCATAGTGGACAGGTTTTAACACAGCTTCCAGGCTAAGACTAGGAAGAAAGGTCTGGCAAGCCACTCCCAAAAATTAGTGGATGAAAACCCTATGTATCACAACAGAATATTATCCAATGTAGTAAGGAAGATGAACTCCCTAGGTTGGAAGAACTCAAAATACAAAGTGGTAACAAAAATGGATTCAAGTCTATCCTTAATCACGAAGATGCTGCAAGACGGGGTGTTCTGGTTGCCTAGTGCCGCTCTGACTGGAATACGCCACAAATGGGATGGTCTTAACAAACAGAATTTATTCTCTTACAGCTTAGAGGCCTTAAGTTCAAGTTGAAAGTGCCAGGCTCTAGGGGCTGGGTGGAAGCCCCTTGACCTTGGGCTTCAGCTCTGCTTCCTGCTCCAGGTCCAGTGAAGCTGGAGGCTTTTCTTCACTCAGCTGTTTGCTGCTGTGGCTGACAAACCCAAGGCCAACAAACAAGGCACAGTCCCAATGTTACCAAACCACATTGTTGTTGTTGTTATGTGCCGTCGAGTCAGCCCTGACTCATAGCGACCCCTCCTTGGGTTTCGGAGGCAGTATCACTACGGAAGTAGGATTGCCCAACCTTCCTTCCGAGGAGTGGCTGATGGGTTTGAACCGCCAGCCATCTGGTGAGCAGTCAAGTGCCTTAGCCACTATGCTACCAGAGCTCCCAAACCACATGGCAGACCATTAATTCAAGTCCATTGAAAGCTCCAATTAGAACACAGAAGGCTGCTGAACAATGACTCGGCTCCATGCTGGGTTCAAGTGTGCCACAAGGTAGAGAACCATTCCCAAAGCTGTTTCTTATATATGGGAAGCAGACCACATCCCTAAAGCAGCTACTCATCTGTTTGTTGTAGGTCCCACCATGGAATTCATCATGGGGAATAACTACCACCAGCTGCCCAGCCACTCAACCAGACCCAGCCAAGGTGACACACAGATTTAACCATCGCATTAGAAGAAGTGTCATTCTGTTGTTCATGGGTTCCATGTCTAAGCTCAGCTGAATGATTTTCTATCATGATTCATAGGGTTTTCATTCACTAAATTTTGGAAGTAGATTGCCAGGCCTTTCTTCCTACTCTGTCTTAATCTGGGAGCTCTGCTGAAACCTGTCCACCATGGATGACAGTGCTGCTATTTGAAATACTAGTGGCATAGCTTCCAGTATCATAGCAACATAGTACAACATAGCACCATCACAGTATGACAAACTGACAACTGACAGATAGGTGGTGACTTAAAGTACATAAATGCATTTAATCCTGGTAACAATCGTATAAAGAAAATATTGGCATTTTCTTTTTAAAGGTAAGGAAACAGAGGCTCAGAGAAGGGAAATAACTTGCCCAAGGTTACACAGCAAGTAAGTGGCAGAGTTGGGATCTATATGGAAAACCCGTTTTCTTTATGCCACAAGCAGCTGTCTCTTACTGAGTTGGGCTAGACAGAGGTGTCATTTAGTCTTCTGGAGTTTGTTGCATCTGGGGAGGAAAGGATTTGGAAACAAAGGAACTAAATAAAGGTAAACTCTTGCTCACTCTGTATATGGGAAATTTTCTCTGCTTCTTGCTAGAAGTCTCCCTGCCTCAGACAATGAAGCTGCCACTGGGCTACTGAATAACATTTACTGAGCATGTCTACCAGTCAGGCTCTGTGTTAACTGCTTAGCTGGCATTATCTCAACACACACTTTGCAAGGAGAGGTACTATGATGGTGTCCCTGCTGTGAAGAGGAAACTGAGGTTCAATCCCTTATGTACAATGAGAGGCTGGACTGGGCTGGCCCCATGTCCATACTCTCTTAACTCTAAGACAAACACTTGGCACCTGTGCGAAGGATGATTTGTCTTGTGTCTCAAGATTGTCAGAGGATCAACCAATTCTGTGGTCCTCACAACTTTCCCCAGAGCCTGACCTCCACTGCTCCTCTTGCCCAATGTCTTTACATGCTCCTGGAACTCCCTGGCGGAAAGGAGGCAATCTTCACTTCAGTTCACTGCACTTCACATATTCATCCATCCAACGAATATTTGTTAGTACCTACTGTGTGCCATGCCCTACGATATGCTGGGGTTACACAGATCAACTAGGCAGAGCCCTCAAGGAGCTTACAGCTCAGTGCTATTCCCTGCCCACCAAAGCTGTTAGTGCCAACACAGAGACCACTTAGAAAATCAGATTTCTGGATTGGCCCAGTAACTCATCAAACTTGGCAGCCAAAGGCATACCCAGAAGGTTCTTATTTTTTTCTACCTCTAGTAAGGGCTGGGGCAGATGTTGCAAATCAGTGGGAAAAGGAATTAGCTCAGCTGTTGCTTGCCCCCATGAATACCAACAATTAGAAAACATCTCTCAGAGTCTGGGCAGAGTGGGCATGGATGGATTTTCCCCGGCCCAGGCAGATTGCTGAGATTATTCTAGAGGCAGATTGCCACACCTCCTCTGTCAATGTCAGCTCAGGAGGGTCTCTCAACATCTCATCCTTCCTATTGACACTTCTGCCAGTGGGGTGGCTGTAAGGCAAGATCTTTCTTCCAAAGAAGCTTCTAAAACAGCTGACATTTATTTTGTGCCTTCTGTGGACCAGGTTCTTTATATGCTACTCCCTGCAATGATCCTGGAATGTAGGTGGAATTATTCCCATTTTACAGATGAAAAAAAACTGAGGTTCATGGAGGGAAAGCACCTTGCCCAAGATTACCCAACCAGGTAGTGACAGTGCTGGGATAGGAGTGTGGCTCTATGTAAGCCTGTGCTAGCTCTGCTCTGTGCCATATTGTATCATGGCTAGGCAGCCCCACCTGCAGGGTCAGCCTACTGTAACATTGTGAAGGCTTCAAAGTGCCTGGTCCCTTTGCTTCTGGGGAGAAAGGAAGAGTTTGCTGCCTCTGAGAGGTGTAGAGAGGGAAAGGGGAGACTACTAGATAAAAACCTTCAGCATATGTGAAGATAATGTTCAAACATTTAGAATCTGGAATTCATTTGCCTAGATAAGATGGTGATTATATTTTCCACAAAATCCCATTTGATTCCTAAATACTTGGAGAGTTACTAGTAGTATTTCAATTACAGTCACTCATAACCCTGTTGCTGCAAGAAATGCAGTCTGAGATTTAATTTATGATAACCAACAATGTATCTCTCCTCTTCATTGCACCCCTCCCCCAAGCCACAACCTCAGAATTCCTCCCAAAGAGCAAGGATGGGGCTTAACTCCTGATCAATAAGGGAGAGATCTGACTTGACACCAACCAGTCAGTACTTCACATTTGCCTAAGAAAGTGGCTGACACACAGCAGGTTCCCAGTAGATGTTGGCCATAAAAGAGAGAAAGTGGTGGGAGGGTGCAAAAAAAGAGATGTAGGAAGTCAGATAAGGAAAGAAAGAAATCAGAAAGGCAGAAGAGATGGACAGACAGATGGGAAAGCAATAGCTTGGCTCACTGCTCAGGTGTTTTGAGGATCAAAGGGCAGTTTCCTCAGGTAAGCCAGCCACATGTTGCCTATGCCATGCTTAGCCTTCACCTATGTGATTTTCTATCCAGCTGGCTGGCCTGCCTCAAAGGTAAAGAGCTCTGAAGTGGTGGGAGGGCCACCCTAGCTGCCCTGCACGAGGGCACACACCCTTGTCATAGCAGCAGAAGATACACCAGGCACTGGTGCCAATACAGGGTTATGAAAGCTGTCACTTCTGCCTTGCAAAAGAGAAAGGGTCCTTTCTATCTTGGGTGTCCATTTGCCCTTTCCTGATGGAAAAGAGACTCTGGAAGATAGACATCGCTGGGTGTTGCCATGGTGATGGCTATGATGTCACTTGGGAGTAAATCAAATTGCAAGTCTTTCAGCTAAACAGCTCTACCTTAGAGGGTTGTTAGAAACAAGGAAAGAGTCGATGCAACAGGGGAAGTTGCAGGCATGTTTGCACCATGCCAGACTCCCACCTCTTCCCTCATTTTGTCACTTGTGACAAGGGTCATTTGTTCATTTATTCATTTAGATAGTGTTTTGAGCACCTACTATGTGCCAAGAATTGTACTAGGTTCTGAGGATATATCTGTGGATGAGACAAATGTGGTCCCTGACTGACTGTACAGACCCTACAGTCTAGGTGAAGAGACAGGCACAAACAAGAAATCACACAATAACCGTGTAATTAGCATTGTGGTTCATGCATGTGGGAAAGTGCCAGAAGTTAGAAGAATGTATAACAGGGAGATCCAGCTGGGTGGGAGAGAAGCAAGGAGGACCTCCTGGAGGAAATGACAATTAGTAGCCACTTGAAGGACTTACAGAAGTTTTCCAAGGAAGGGAGGAGGAAGATGGAAATGAACTTCGAGGCAAAGGAAACAGCCTGTCCCCCATGAGCCTCGTTTTACCCACCTGTATCCTGAGGCCTTGCATTTCCAGCCTGGCAAGACCAGGATGGTCTTCTGCATGCGGAAGCACCTGCTGCCCGCTCAGATCTGTCCTCATCCCCTGTTGTCCCAGGCAAAAGAAAAAGGCCAAGTTCTGAGGAGTCTGTTAGAAAGTTGAAGGAATTAAAAGAGGCCGAGTGTGGCAGGAGAAGAGTGAGGGAGAGGGCAAATGGTGTAAGAGGTAGGCAGGTGCCAGATCGTGCAGGAATTTTCAAGCCACGGTAAGTATCTGGACATTTTACTAAGATCAAAGGGAAGTCACCAATGGATTTTCAGCAGAAGAGCAACTTGACCAGATTTTTTTTTTTTTTTAATTGTGATTTGGGTGAAAGTTTACAGAGAAAATTCACTTTCAGTACAGCAGTTCACACACACTTTGTCTCATGACATTGACTACAATTTACCCCAATGCAACAGCTCCTCTCCCACTTCCTCCCGATAGTTACCTCTTCCCTGTGTCCATCCCTCTGTGCACTCCTGCCCCCTGGGCTGTCTCCCTGTGCATAAGCAGCCCTTCTTTCTCCCATGATTGTTCTCTCCAAGGAGTGTATCTATCTCAGGTAAATGTTCAACTCATATGCCTGTCTTTTGTTTGGCTGGAAGTCACAGGCATGTGTTCAATTCCAGACCTGAAGGGCAGCTGGGGTCACAGTCTCAGTGGTTCCACCAGGCTCTATTAGACCAGCAAACCTGGTCCCCCCCCTTTCTTTTTTCAAATGATTTTGAGTTTTGTTCCACATTGTTCTCCCTCTCTATCCACGATCTCCTACATAGATCCCCCTCTGAGTGGTTGACAGTGGTAACAGGGCACCATCTAGTTCTTCTGGTCTCATAGTTGTATAGGCTGCAGATTGCATGGTGTACCAGTCAGTAGGACTAATTCTTTCCATGCATCTTTGGTTTTCTTTATTCTTCTTTGTTCTGGATGAGGAGAGACCCATCATTACATCTAGATGGATGCTTGCAAGCTTTTAAGATCCCAGTTACTACTTGCAAAGTAGGAGGTGGAACAATGTTTTGTGTAGTATGTTATGCCAATTGAGCTTGATGTCCCCTGTGACTATGGTCCAGAACCCACAGGTTCAACTACTCGCTCTCTCTGGGTAGCTGGCTGTGCCCAAGAAGTGACTACAACCTGTCCCTTGTTAGCTCTACTATACACCTGGGAATTCTTACAGAACACACAAATATACTTGTAGAACCATTTTCTGCCAACGCTGTGCATGGTCTTGGGTACACTCCCCACTTCATAGACCTACCCAATAGTTCAGCCTGTCCACCCATCTATCCACCTGTATACCCATGTTTGCCTTCGCTGACAACGCAGTACTGTATGTGCAACAGGGTTCATCTTAGTTGTCTGCACCTCCCCTGTACCTCTCTATGCCTTCCTCTTCCTCAATGTCACCATGTTGATCACTCACATTTGGTACATTGCCCTTCTCTTCACCCAAATCAATACTTATCTCTATCTATCTAACAGTGTTCCCTTCCCTCCCCTCCCACCCCTGGTAACCAACAAAGAAAATTTCCTTCCGTATATAAACCTTTCCTTGACTTTTACAATAACAGACTAATATGATATTTGTCCTTCTGTGATTGACTTACTTCACTCAGCATATTGTCCTCCAAGTTCATCCACATTATGCGGTGTTTTGCAGATTCTACGTTATTCTTTAGGGTTGCATTCCATTGTGTGTATGTATCATAGTTTGGTTATCCATTCCTCAGTTGATGGACACCTAGGTTGTTTTCATCTTTTTGCTATTGTATATAGTGCTGTGATGAACATGGGTGTGCATATGTCTGTTCTTGTCATGGCTCTCACTTCTTTAGGCTATATACCTAGTAGTGGAATGGCTGGGTCAAATGGTATTTCTAATTCCAACTTTTGAAGGAATCCCCATACTGCTTTCCACAGTGGTTATATCATTTTACAGTCCCCCCAGCAGTGTACAAGAGTCCCAATCTCCCCACATCCTCGCTAGCATTTGTTATTTTCTGTCTTGTTGAACTTTGCTACTAGTGCTATAGCAAGACGGTATCTCATTGTTTTGATTTGCATCTCTCTAATAGCTAATGATTGTGAGCATTTCTTCATATGTTTGTTGGCCACCTGAATATCCTTCTTGGTGAAGTGTCTATTCATATCTTCTGCCCATTTTTTAATTGGATTATTTGTCTTTTTGTTGTTGAGGTGTTGGAGTTTTCTATAAATTCTATAGATAAGTCCCTTGTCAGATATGCCATTGCCAAATATTTTTTGCCAATGTGTAAGTTCTCTTTTGACTCTTTTGGAGAAGTCTTTGGAAGCACATAAAAATTTAATTTTTAGAAAATCACATTCATCTAGTTTCTCTTCTGCTGTTTGTGCATTTTGGGTTATGCTTGATAGTCTATTTATGCCATAAATTAGGGCCCCTAGAAGGCTGGCAGTTCAAACCCAACAGCCACTCCTCGGAAGGAAGGTTGGGCAATCCTACTTCCATAGTGATACTGCCTCGGAAACCCAAGGAGGGGTTGCTATGAGTCGGGGCCGAGTTGACGGCATATAACAACAACAACAACAAATGTGTCCCTAGTTTTTCCTTGAGGAACTCTATAGTTTTAGGTTTCACATTTAAGTCTTTGATCCATCTGGAGTTAGTTTTTGTGTATTTTGTGAGGTACAGATCTTGTTTCACTTTTCTGCAAATGGATATCCAATTTTGCCAGTACCATTTATTAAACAAACATTCTCTTCAGCTCTTTGTCAGAGATCAGCTGACCATAGGTCGATGGATCTATTTCTGGTTTCTCAATTCTATTCCATTGGTCTATGTGTCTGTCATTGTACCAATACCAGGCACTTTTTCCTTTTCTTTTTTTTTTTTAAAGATGGACCAGTCATTTGGGGAGGGATATCCATTATGGATTCTATCAAAGTAGTCAAGGAGTGGTAGATTGCATTATTTGCCTCCAATTCTTCCTCCCCTCATGGTCCTTGGCATGGTTACTCCCTCCATGGGAAAAATATACTTTTCTTCCCCATTGGCTTTGGCCTTAGCCATTGACTTACTTTAGCTAATGGATGTGACATGAACAGAGGTTGTAAATGTACTTGTATGGCTTGGTTCACACTCTTATGCATCTGCCACCTGCCCTCAGAAGAACATGCCCTGGGGAGCTGCTAGCCCAGGAGAAGAGACCTAGAGAGAAGACTGGAACCTGACCTTCAGCTTGAACTGTCTCAGATGGCCCATAGGTCTATCAGTAAGAAAAGTAAATGTTTTTTTTTTTTTTGTGTGTGTGTGTGTGTGTGTGTGGGAAGACTGGGAAATTTTTTGGGGGGGCGTGGTGTGTTTAATACAGCATTATGATAGCAATATCTGACTAATATACTAAGCAAGAGGTTGAAGTTAATTTGAATTAAGTTGATGACAATGGATCTGGAGAGAAATGAGTGTGCTCAAGACGTATTTTGTAGCTCCAACATGTAAGTGACATTTAAGTCTTTGGATGGATCTTCCAGGAATCGAATGCAGAATGGAGAAAGGGACCAAGACCAATCCACAAGGAAGTCTATCAACTAAAGGCTGGAGACTCATTGCCATCGAGTTGATTCCAACTCATGGCAACCCCATGTGCTTCAGAGAAGAACTGTGCTCAGTGGGCTTTCTTGGCTGTACTCTTATGGAAGCAGATTTCCAGGCATTTCTTCTGTGCTGCTACTAAGTGAATTCAATCTGCCAACCTTTTGTTTAGTAGCCAATAGTTAGGTAGCACCTCCTAAGTGCCAGGTATTGAATGCAAACGCTGCAAGACCTCCTGACTTTGGCTGGGAGTCTTGGGGGGAGATTAAAGTCAATTGGCATTACATAGGCTGCAAAGATAATGTTCTACATCCTACTTTGGATCTTAAAAGCTTCTGAGTGGCCATCTAAAGTGCAACTATTGGTCTTTCCCAGTCCGGAGCAAAGAAGAATGAAGAAATTAATAATGCATGAAAACAATAAGTCCAAAGGACTAATGGACCATGTGGACCCCCACCTCCACAACCCTGAGACCAGAACTAGATGGTGCCTGGCTACCACTGCCAACTGTTCTGAAAGGCATCACAATAGGAGGTCCTGGATAGAGTGGGTGAAAAATGTGGAACAAAACTCAAAATAATAAAAAAGGCCAAGCTTACTGGTCTGATGGAGACTGGTAGAACCCTCAAGATTATGACTCTTAGATACCCTTCAAGCCTGGAATGGAACTCACTCAATTTTTAGTCAAACAATAGACAGGTCTATAAGGTGAACAATAACTCCAGTGGAGTACATGTTCCCTAGAACAATCAACCATGAGAGATCAAAAGGGGAGCAGATGGCCAGGGATAGAGCTCAGAAGGCAGGAAGCAATAAGAAAGAAGGACAAATGGGATCAGGAAACAAAGGAAGAAAGTGAGAAAGAGCTGTTACATTGTGGGGATTATAATCAATGTAATGACTCAAAAGGTGTACGAATTGTTGAACAAAAAACCAATTTGCTATGTAAACTTTCACCCAAATCACATTAAAAAGTTAGAAAGAAAAGGTCTCTACTGAGAAGTCACACATCATATGTACTGCTTTCTGTCAGTCAAAGCAAATCATAAGGCCAACCCAGACTCAGAGTTGTGGGAAGAAATTGATTTCACCTCTTCTTGGTCTTGATGGGACTGACAAAGTCACAACTGGAAAAGGGCATGCGGAATGGGAGAGACTGTGTGCCCACCTTTGGAAGCAAGCATCACAGAGGCTTTGAGGATGCATGAGTAGGAACCTTTCATATTCCATAGTCTTCTGGGTACCACCAAGATATTTGACAGTTATCTGGAGGCAGAACTACTTGTAGGTCAAGATGTCCTTGGGAGAGTTTCTTCTCACCCTTCCTTTACTCTGGCAACTTTTTCCAAACATCCACGCTGGAACTTGACATCCTTAGATAGTTCTGATAGGGCCCTAATTGCCTTGAACATAAAAAGAGTGACCCCATAGTCTCTTCTAAAGTTTATGAGACCAGTTGTATCAGATACCTGCATCTTGCCTCATCCTTCCTTTTTATGATGATGCAGCCCTAATGTACCCTTTTTTCCCCGTAGACTTTATTTTTTAGGGCAGTATTAGATTTATAGAAAAGTTGTGCAGAAAGTACAGAGAGTTCCTATATATACCTGCTCCTTCCTGCACATGGTTTCTCCTATTATTAATACGGTGTGGCACTTGTATTACAAGTGATGAGCCAATTCTGATGCATTATTAACTAAAGCCCATCGTTTACATTAGGTTCACTCTTTGTGTTGAATAGGCCTATGGCTTTTGAAAAATACACAACATCCACCATTACAGTATCATACAAAATAGTTCCACTGTCCTGAAAATGCTCCGTACTCCACCTATTCATTCTGGCTATCATTTCTAAAATGTATTTCTTCTTTTCATAATTTTTATTGTGGTGAACATATACATATATAACAAAACAATAGCCAGTTTTTACATCTGTGACATTAATTATGTCCATTGTGTTATACAAATATCACCCTTCTTTATGCTCCTTTTTTGAGATCCCCCTCCTCCACTGTGGACAGCCTTGGTAGTACTGTCAATCAAGGTGTTTTGCCCATTTTTCAGCCAAGAGGTGGACACAGGACCCAAGGTTGCTCCCCAGAATTTAAATCTAAAGGAGAGTCACATGAAGACAGAGACTGAGTGAAGCCAGTTCACTTGAAGGGCCGTGGCAGAGCTTGTCTGTTAGTTCCTGCTGCCTGGATCCTTGGTGCAGCCTTGTCTCTGTTCGTTCTGAGAGCTGGTTTTCCCCCTCCCCTTTTGATTCTGTAAGCTTCTTTACATCTCCCCAATGAATTTCTTCCTTGCTTAAGTAAGCCAGTGAAGATTTTTGTTGCATGCAGTCAAAGAAACCTCACATGGGTCTTGACTGCAGCAGTCTGACCTGGTGCTGTTTGCCATGAAGCAAAAAGAAGCTTTGACTGAGGGAAAACCTCTCTTTGAAGCTATTCTTTGGAGAGGAGAAACAAACAAACAAACTCATTGCTGTCAGCCAATTCCAACCCATAGTGACCTGTAGGACTGAGTAGAACTCCTTCATGACATTTCCAATCCCTGGTGGCGTAATGGTTGCTAACCAAAAGGTTGGCAGTTCAAACCTATAAGATGCTCTGCACAGCCTTGGAAACCCTATGGGGGCAGTTCTACTTTGTCCTACAGGGTTGCTATGAGTCAGAATCAAATCGATGGCACACAACAAAAATCTTTTTAGAAGCAGACTGCTACATCTTTCTTCTGTAAGTGAGGCTAGTGGGTTCAAATCTCTGACCTTTCAGTTAACAGCCAAGCACTTAACCAGTGTGCAACTCAAGCTCTTTGTTCTTTGGAGAGAGGGAGTTAAAATGTGCTCCTTTAAGTCAATTTGGAGGCATCAAATGGCTTTCTCCCTTGCAGTGTCTAGATTGTATGAGGGTAAGACAATTTCCCAACTTGTTCCAAATTTCTTTGTCTCTGTTCATTTTTGGTTGCTTTAGGGGGAATGTCCCCAAGCTATGGCAGTGTCAAATGCTGCAAGGAAACTGAAAGCTTGAGCAAAGCAAAGGCCACTGGCCAGCCCTTCTGACAGTAGCCCTAGCAGACCAGTGGGCCAGGAAGCTACTGCTGGAGACTCAGGAAATAGAAATCAAGGTGACTGTCTTTTTCAGAGGAAAGCAGGTCTTCAGGAACCAGGGTATCTGAGTTTCCCAAATTGCTGGCTGTGAGTCCTGGGTAATTCACTCTGATGCCCAGTTTCCTGGTTGGTCAAATGATAACCTCACTGTGTAGGGTTGTTTATGGGAATTAGTTAAGTAAATGTAGTTCACGGTTCTTTGAAATTTGGTTCACATATCACTAGTGGAGCATTAGATCATTTTAATTGGTGCAGGCAAACACAAATCTTATGTTATTAGTTGTGTGTTTATTTCTATGGAGAGCAACACACCATGTCCATGTACATATTGTTGTTCAGGATGAGGTTAAATTAAAAAAGTTAGTCAACTTAAACGAATACATTAGTAATTACACAGATGACAAAATGATAAAAGTACATGTAAATGTCAAGAAGTCATCATCAAATGACCCAGTGTTTACAGAGATGGTGTTAGGAATATGAACGTGGCAATGGGAAGCAAAGACTGGCTGAATCTGGGGCCACAGGGGTCAGAGACCTATTCCCTATAGAATATTCTGGCTTTGGGGAATAGTGAGTAGGTTTCTGAACCTCCTACTGAGCAGGGCCTTCTGGACTGGGCTTCCGTCCACCTCCTGACACCATAAGGGTCGTGTCTGCTGTGCTTCAGAGAGAGGACCTCTTGTCCCTCACTCCCGGGAATAAGCTGAGCTGTGGATGCAGGGGGCAGAGGAGGGTGATCTTTGTATTCCCTCTGCTTCTGCGTTGATTCCTTGTTCTATTCCTTCTCTCAAATGAGAGTCAGGCAAGGCTGAATTAAATCCCTGTTTCTAAGGCTATAGTCAATCACCTCACTGATATGAGCTTCAGTTTTCTCTCCTGTAAAATGGGGATGATAAGAGTTTTTGGCAAATATAGTCCCACCTAATTTTCCAAAAGATTTGGAGTAGCAGCTGATAGAGATTGTGACGGCCTAGTAAATTCATAGGTCTGCTGAGAGGACAAGATGAGCCACTCTGCGGGAACACCCCGCTCTGTGCTCCAGAAATACGTGTTTCTTACATTGCTGATACAAGGTCCTGCTAAAATGCACCTCATACCTCTGTTTGTCTATCTGTGAGAGGGGGTGGTAATGGGAAGGCTGTAAGGGGTTTTCTCCAAGACCTCTCCCAGTTCAAAGACACCTTGGACACTTCTAGGGTCCTCACCCATGTGGTCTCCCCCCTTTTGAGCTAGTTTTCATCTGGCTCTGGACAAAACTGGGAAGTAGAATCAATTTTATACACCTTTCTATTTTCTCTTACCTTCATTCCATCTGTCTCAAGGAAGTGGGTTTAGAATGAGGGAGGTTTCTATTGGAATTCCAGTTCTGTCATTAGCCACTCTGGTGATCTCACATAAATTCTTCAATCTCTATGAGCCTCAGTTTGCTCATCTACAAAATGGGAATAATAATAACAACTTCTTTGGGTTGCTTCAGGGAATCAATGAGGTGAGGAATATGAAAGGGCCAAAGAGGATTCCTGGCACATAGTAGGTTGTCCTTACACTCCTGACTCCTTTCCCAGTAGGATCTCAGTGCCCCATGTTCCAAAATTAGGTTCTTCAGCCTCACTTTTCTTTCAATGACAATCCCAGCTCTCTCTCTGCTCTGGTCTGGCAGGAGGTGGATGAAGACAGGAAACCATGGTGGATATGTCCAGGGCTCTTGGCTGGGAGTGGAACTGGGGCAAGGGGCAGTTGGCTAAGTGACAGCAGCCTGGGAGGAAGGCTTTGGCATTGGCAGGTGAATGCAATTAGTGCTGATGAAGCCCAGGGTTCCCTCTTCATATGGGACAGTTAACTTGGCCATTTCATCCCTCTCAATAAACAGTGATGAGCACTTCAAGTGGGGCTCTGGCCCAAGGTGGGGTGGGTAGAAAATGTAAGGGTGAGTCACAAAGATAAATAGCAACAGCAACCACAGAAATCACCAGCTACTAAGTGCTTGGCTGGGTTATTCTAAGAGTGTTATGTGCCTTACTCTATTTAATCTTGATCTTTGCTCTTTAAGAGATTATATTAATATTAATAATAAATATAACTAACATTATTTAGGGCTTACTCTGCTCCAGGCACTGTACACACATTCTCACATTTACTCCTCCACTATCCCTATCATCCACTGCCATTGAGTCAATTCCGACTCATAGTGACCCCATAGGACAGATTAGAACAGTTCTATAGCTCTGGTAGCGTAATGCCTAAGGCACTTGACTGCTAATCAGAAGGCTGGTGGTTCAAACCCACCAGCCACTCCTCGGAAGGAAGATGGGGCAATCTACTTCTGTAGTGATACTGCCTCGGAAACCCAAGGAGGGGTCGCTATGAATCGGATCCAACTTGATGGCACATAACAGCAACAACAACATAGGGTTTCCAAGGCTGTAATCTTTATGGAAGCAGACTGCTACATCTTCCCTCTGCCAAGCAGCTGGTGGGTTTAAACTGCTGACCTTTCAATTATCAGCCAAGTGCTTTAACCGCTGTACCATTAGGGCTTCTTACAACTCTATGAGGGAGATTCTATTATTATCTCCACTTTATAGGTGAGTCACTTGCTGTAGATCAGTGCTCCCACATTTGTTGTTATTAGCTACCATCAAGTTGGTCCCTGACTCGTGGTGACACCACACACAATGGAACAAAATATTACGTGGTCTGGTGCCACCATCACGATCATTTGCAGATGGGACCATTATGAACCAGAAGATTCTCACTGGCTGATTTTCAAAAGTAGATTGTTAGGCCTTTCTTCCTTGTGTGTCTTCGTGTGGAAGCTCCACTGAAACCTGTTCAATATCATAACAACCCTCAAATCTCCACTGATAGACAGTGGTGGCTGTGATGAGAGGCATTGGATAGAAATGGAACCCAGGTAGGTCTCCAGCATGAAAGGTGGAAATTCTACCACTGACCCACCACTGCCCTCTTCTCACACTTATAACACATGAGGTACATTTAAAACACATAATGATCTTGTTAAATTCCAGGTTACTTGGATTCATCAGGTCACAGCGTGGGAAGAAGGGGATGGAGCTGAGATTCTTCATTTCTTCATTTCTGACAGGCTGTAAGGGATGCAGATACTGCTGGTCCATGGACCATACTTGAGTAGCAAGGCCTTAGATCATACGGCTGGAGAGTGGTGAATCAGTCACACTTTAAATCAAGTGTGGGGCCAACTTTAATGAGAGCACAAGGGGAGTGTAGGCGGGTGTGGCAGGAGAGACAAGAGACTATTTCTAGCAGAGGGTTGGAGGAAGACTATCTAGAGGACATGGTTTGAGTAGAAGCTTAACGGATGGGTAGGATTTTGACAGAGATGGAAGGAAAAGGATGTTTCAGGTCAAGAGAACCTATGAGTAAGAGCATGGAGAAAGAAGAGAGTGGGATGTATTTGGGGGACAGTTTTGCTGAAGCACAGGGTATCTGTTGGATGCAAGTTATGTCTGTCTTGGTGAATGGCCTGAAGGGAGAAAAATGTTTTGTATCTGGGAACTGCACTCTTAGTCCCAAGAAGATCTCTTGTCACAAAGGGAAAGAGTGGCTGGTTTAAGAAGACCCCATTCCACATTGCCTGGGATGTGGCTGAAAGTACATGTAAATAAGGGTTGAATTGACTCCACTACCCATCTGTCAGTTTGTTGTACTCTGGTGGCTTCTATGTTGCTATGATATTGGAAGCTATGCCACTGATAATTCCCATAATATCATTGTAGACAGGTTTCAGCATAGCTTCTAGACTAAGACAGATTAGGAAGAAAGCCCATTTCTGAGGATCAGGCAGTGGAAGCCTTATGGATCACAGTAGAACATTGTCTGATGCAGTGATGGAACGTTAGGCCCCTACTCTGGAAGACACTTGAATACACTGTGACTGCAACAATGGATTCAAGGAGACCAACGATCGATCGTGAAGACAGTGCAGGACTGGGTAACATTTCATTCTGTTGTGCATAGGGTCGCCATGAGTCAGAGCTGACTCGACAGCAGCGAACAACAATGACAACAGACTCTTAGAAGAAAAATTCTGTTATCCTTATTAGACAGAGGATGAAATTAAAGGTCAGAGAGTTTAGATCACTTGCCTAAGGACCCACAGACAGAATCACCAGCTGCACTGGAACCTGCAGTTGTCTACCTTCTCCTATTCCTTCCACCATTATAGCATACATAATGATGGGAAAGGTGACCCACAGCCAGCCCACAAGTTGAGGAAGGGAATGGATCTGCCTACAGAATTCTTACCATATGAAACAACAGCCCCCTGATTGTTCAAGCTACTTTTAGTCAAACTATCTGTTATTTGCAACTAAAAGCATTCTAACAGAGCCAGCCACTTGAAAAGAGCTAAGTCTTTAGGTATAAGATATATTGCAAGTGTTGAAATTCAAAAGAAGCTAATAAACAATATCTTTGTTCTCCCACCCACATTTGGAACCAACTGAGAAATATGATCAAGAGAAAGGCAGATGGAACCCCAAAACATTACTTTAGTTCTAGATAAGTCTGTAATCAGAGAAAGCGGCTGTATCTGCAGGGAAGTGGGTTGCCTTATGCTGCACCCAGAATAGGCAGACTCACCCACGCAGGTGTAGGCAGCACCAGGCCATGGCAGGGACCCGAGGAGCCCAGCAGAACTCAGCTTTCCGTGGGCAGCTCACTCCCACGAGAGATGAGGAGGATGCAGCTGGGCTACTGCTACCCAGTTCCTTACCCTGGATCCACCAATGAGAGAAGTTGTTCGGGGAGGATGTGTGAGGACGTGAGGTCAGTGGAGTCATGATAGTGCTGCACCTGAAGGATTCATCAGAAGTGGGGAACATAGTTTCTGCCAGGAGGGCAAAATAAAAATTTTAAGAAGAGTCAGAAACAGAGTAATTATATAGTATGGTCTCATTTTTGTTTAAAAAATGATAAAACTTACATGTCCATGTATGTGTAAGCAAGCACCATAGGCTTGGAAGAGTATATACAAAGGTTCTACCGAGGTGTAAGCATGGAAAAGGGTTTAAAGATAGTAAGTGGTGTTAAAGGTGAGAGGTAGGCAATGAAGTCCAAGGTTCTTACCCACTAGGAGCTGCCATCCTTACTGGGAAGGTCAGATGAACACCCAGAAAATGATACAAGGTTAGGAGTTAGGGTTGGAACTAATTGTAACCATAACCATAACCATAACCAGTTACCATTGAGTTGAACCCAATCAATGGTGACCCCATAGATGTCAGGAGTAGAACTGTGCTCCATTGCATTTTCAATGAGTGATTTTTTGGAAGTAGATTTTCTGGCTTTTCTTCTGAGGCATCTAGGTGGACGTGAACCTCCAACCTTTTGATTAACTGTGAGCTTCTTGACAGTTTGCACCACCCAGGTATTCTAATTTAGAACTAGATTATGCAAACTGTTCATGGGACTGAAGAAATCAGAGGAGGGCTTAGGAAGAGATGAATACTGACTGGGCAGCTGAGAGTGTAGACCAGTGGTCTCAATGCATGGACCCCAGACCAGCATCACCAGCAACATCTGGGAACTTGCTGGAAATATAAACTCTTGAGCCCCATCCCAGATTTACTGAAGCAGACACTTGGTGGGGTGTTTTAGCAAGCTCTCCAGATGACTGTGATTCTTGCTAGAATTTGAGACCCACTGATGTAGAAGATGCAGCTTTGGAGTTAGACCACCTTGGTTTAAGTCCTGGCTCTGGTACCTAATAACTCTGTGGCCTTAAGTAACTCAATTTACTTCTGTGGGCCTCAAGTTCCTCCTTAGGAAAATAGGAAAGATGGTTTTATCTTATCAATGATTATTAATAGTTATGTGCCAGGTACTGCTCTCCGTACTGAGGTCTAGAGTTGAAAAGTAATGGCTTCTGACCACAAGGTGCTTACAGTATGGATTGCAATAAGAGCCAATATCTCCTGACCATCTGCAGTGTGCCAGACACTGAGCTGAGTATTTTATGTCTATTATCTCATCTAGTTCTCACAACATCACTATGAAGTACTGTTTCAGTTACCTAGTGCCACTCTGACAAGAATATACCACAAATAGGATGGCTGAACAAACAGCCTCTTCACTCAGGCAGCTACTAGCTGCTGAAGCTAACAAGCCCAAGGTCGACAAATAGAAAGGCACAATCCCGATGTTACCAAACCATACGGCAGGCCATTAACTCAAGTCCATTGAAAGTCCCAAGGTCGGCAGAGCATGGCAGGCTGCTGAGCAACGACATGGCTACATGCAGGGTTCAAAACTGCCATATGCTAGAGACCATTCCCAAAGCTGTTTCTTATATATGGGAAGCAGACTGCATACCCGAAGGCAGCTACTCAGCTGCTCCCAGTAGATTCCACCATGGAGCTGATTACCAGTCTCATCATGGGGAATACTACATCCAGCTGCCCAGCCACTCAACCAGGCCTAGCCAAGTTGACACACAAACTTCACCACCACAAGTACAGGCAGATAGATAGATATCTTCCATGTGTAATCCTCAACTCATGGCAACCTTACATATAATAGAATGAAATGTTGCCCAGTCCTGCGTCATCCTCATGATTGCCGGCATGTTTTAGTCTATTGTCGTTTTTGTTCCAATCCATCTCACTGAGGGTTTCCCGTCCCCTTGCTGGCTCTCTACGTCACCAAACATCTTCCTCCAGCATTTGAGCCCTCCTGATGACATGTCCAAAGCAAAAAAGCTGGACAATGTTCTTTTGTGCTCCAGAAGGTTTTTATTGGCTAATTTTCAGAAGTCAGTTGCCAGGCCTTTCTTCCTACAGTGTCTCAGCCTTGAAGGTCCACTGAAACCTGTGCACATGGGTGACTCTGTCAATATTTGAAATACTGGTGGCACAGCCCGGTATCATAGTGACATGCAAGCCACAAGAGTACAACAGACAGACAGGTGGTGGCCCTATGAGTTAGGAACCATTATCATCCACATTTAATCTAAGGCTGAGTGAGTGTCTAGTCAAAATGCACATGGCCACTGAGTGTGGACAACCAAGCGCCAGCCATAGGCTGTGCAACTCTAGAGCCCAAGGGAGAGAAACCTCCGTGTTGCTGAGTGAAGGGCGAACTAACCAGGATTCAGCAGAGGCCCCCTTTCCCAGAGAAGAGAGCCCAGAGTAGTGAGACAGGCCCCAGGCAAAGGTGAAGGTGTTTTATCAGGAGACTCTCCTTAGCTGTTAGATGTGAGTGTAAATTTCTCCTCATTTCTGTATTCACTTCCCATTTCAAAGGGGCTACATTTTCAAAGCTTTAATGCTTTTAGCTCGAGGTCATTGCTGGAATTCTAGAACAAGGAACAGGTACTTTATGCTCTCTAGGAAAATAAAAATCTTCAAGAAAGAACTGAGTTGAGAACATCTGAGAAAGGAACTACAACATTTCAGAGCTGATGGGCATGAAAGGATCACCATACCAAAGCATCACTGTCATACTGAATGAACAACTGTGTTGAACTTTGGCTGCTAATCTCTGTATGTCCACTCCATGCTCCCACTGCCCCTTGCTAGACCCATTATCTGCCCTTCTCTTCCCAGTTCTGTGCCCCCAAGGTAGACTGTGCAAACTACAACCCAATCTGCTCTTGTCCTCTGACTTCCACTTGTTTGGCACCAATATAGCAGACTGGAAGACAGGAAGAAAAAGAGTTTGGGTCTTTATTTGTCCCAATCTCTCTTGCCTGCCCACAGAGGGTCTCACCATGGCAGTTTTTCTTTAGCTCCCTCTTCCATAGAGCCATCTCTCACCTAGCCCTCCTTGTGCCCTTTTATGTCTGAGATGGTAATAGCTTCCTGCTATTGCAAGCCTCTTCTATTTCCCTAACCCTATTCACACCTTGGTGTGTACTCTCTTCATTATACTCTCTTCCTAATAGGTTTTCACACATTCCATCTGCTTCCTGAGTGGGATCCTTGCTGATACAGACACCAAGGCAGATAATATCAGCAACAGAAACAATAATATTAATAAACCAAAAAACTTAACCAGTTGAATTCAAGTCAATTCCAACTCATAGTGACCTGTGTGTGTCAGAGTCGAGCTGAGCTCCGTAGGCTGATTTTCAATGGCTGATATATTGGAAGAAGATAGTTGGGATTTTCTTCCAACAATAATAATAACAACTAGTATTTATTGGGTGCTTATTCAGTGGCACTGCAGAAGAAGGGCTCAGCAATCTGCTTCTGTAAAGATTACAGCCAAGAAAACCCTCTGGAACAGTTCTACTCTCTTAACACATGGGGTTGCCATGAGTTGGAACCCACTCAATAGCAGTGGGCTTGGTTTGGTTTAGGTGTGGTTCTGGTATACATTGTTCGAAGTGTTTTATGTGCTCAGACATATTTAACTTACCCTGTGCAGTAGGTGAAGCCCTGGTTGTGCAGTGGTTAAAGTGCTGGGCTGCTAACCAAAAAGTCACTGGTTCAAACCCACCAACTAGGTGTTCTGGTGGGAGAAAGATGTGCCAATCTGTTTCTGTAAATATTGCAACCTTGGAAACTCTATAGGGCAATTCTACTTCTCCCTCCAGGGTCTATATGAGTTAGAATTGACTTGACAGCAGTGGCATTAGTTTGAGTTTGGGAGAAGTAGGTGCTATCTGCATTAGTCTTGAATGAGAATGCTCATTACCATTCTACCAGGGAACTTTGGCTTGGTTCCAGATGAAGAAAACAGTGATAAATCAAGCAAAAGCTCCTATAATGGTAACTGACTTTTATTACTGTGCTGTGATGAAAGATGTTGCAGAGGTCTGGTTCCTTTCTAAGTGACAACCTCTTGTCAGGGTTTTATTTTTGCCTCTCTAAGTTCCTTGAGAGGAGCCAAGGTTGCTCAGTGGTTAAAGAGCTTGGTTGCTAACCAAAAGCACAGCAGTTCAAACCCACCAGCCACTCAATGTGGCAGTCTGCTTCCCTAAGATTTACAGCCTTGGAAACCCTACGGGCAATTCCACTCTGTCCTATAGGGTCACTATGAGTCAGAATTGACTCCACTGCAGTGAGTTTGGTTTTTGGGTTTAAGCTCCGAGTGCTGGGACTGCTCCTGTGCTTTTGGGTCCTTCCCAGCACCCCGCACAGGGCTGAGGAACTGGCAGCAGACGCTCCATGAGTTCCTGTAGACTGATTGATAGGCCAATGCCATGTGGCTGAATGAGTAGATGCTTCTAGAGCCACTGCTGCCAGGGGAAAATTCCAAGTGCAAAATATTATTATTAATTATCACGATTGCTCTTCTGGCTGCAGGCACTGTGTCTGCTTAGAAGGAAGAGATAAGACATCCCTGCCAAAGTAAAAAAGACTGATTAATGCTGATAGATTTTGTCCTCTGGGAGGAGGTTGCAAATTGTTATTATTATTATTTTCTTAAATGAATTCTAGACTGAAAGTTAAAAAACAAAACAAAACTGGGTTTGAAGCCTTTCTTGGCCTGAGGCTGTGTGACCTTGGGTGAATTATTTGACCTCGCTGTGTCTTAGAGCTTTCATTGATTAAATGAGAAATTAGGACTAAGTAATGTCTCAGATCCCTCTAGCAGTCCCTGTTCTCCAAAGACACTGGACAGTGCTGGGCAGTGCAACACCAAGGCCCCAACATATTGGTTATTTATGTTTACCCATTCATCAACGGTATACTCTCAAACGCCAATGCACTCCTGCCTCCTGGGCTCCTCCAGATGTGGGAGCTGACATTGTTACCCTTCTATTGCCATAACAGAGGGGAAAGCCATGGGCACAGTGGGGAGAAGGCGCAGAGACAAGGGCCTGGCACGGAGTCCCTTCTTCTCTTCACCTCCTTCCTCATGATCCCAATGAGAGCAAGAACACAGTGGCAGCAGCAACCACCAGCTCCTACCATCAGAGCCTTCACACAGTGCCCAGTCATTGCATGATGGAAATGAACCCACCGAATCCTCATAATGACTCCACAAAGGATGTGTTCTTACTATCCTTTCTTTACAGATGAGGAAATGGAGGTCCAGAGATTAAGTCATTTCTTTGAGGTCACACAGCTAGAAAATAGTATCAGCGGCTCTTAGCTGGAACACTTGTGAAAGGCCATCTAGCCCACAGCTTGTCAACCCTGATTGCACATTGGAATGATCAGGGAAGCTGAAAATATGCTGATGCCTGGGTCCCACCCTACGCACCCACTGCCACTGAGTCAGGTCTGACTCAGAGCGACCCCTCCTTGGGTTTCCGAGGTGGTATCTCTACGGAAGTAGATTGCCCAACCTTCCTTCCAGGGAGTGGCTGGTGGGTTTGAACCACCAGCCTTCTGGTTAGCAGTCAGATGCCTTAGGCACTATGCCACCAGAGCTCCCGGTCCCACCCTAGCGGTTCTGATTTAGTTGGTCTGGGGTAGAGCTGGGTATCTGGGTTTTTAAAATCTCATCAGAGGATTTTAATGTGCAGCAGAGTTTGAGAACCACTAACAAACAAAACAAAAGCAGTCCATCAAGTTGACCCCACTCGTGGTGACTCCACGTGTGTCAGAGTAGACTATGCTCCATAGGGGTTTCAATGGCTGATTTTTCAAAAGTAAATCTCCAGGCCTTTCTTCTGAAGTGCCTCTGAGTGGCCTTGAACCTCCAACCTTTTCGTTTACCAGCTGCATGCATTCTCCTCAAATGTAATCTAATTACCCATTTTAAAGATGAGAGAACTGAAGTTCAAAAGTGAGTGGATTTACTGAGCGTCTCTCTTGTGTGTAGTCCTCCATGGACCTCCTGGTGGGACTGGGGCAGAGATCCCATGAGCTACAGAAGCACATCCTCCTCCTCTGGGCTCCACACAGTCCAGTGCCTCTGAATCTCCCCCAGGGTATCCCAGGGGATGGTCTCTTCCACATCCCCCCCACCCCTCTGCCCAGGTCAGACCAGTAAGCCTTGAAGTAACTAACGGACCACAAGGAAGAGGCAGGGGAAGAGTAGTTTGAGGCCTCACTCAGGTCAGCCCTGGGGAATTAATTATCCTCCATCTTTGCCTGAAGTCTTTGCTCTCATCTTCCGCCTACACATGATTTCCTGAGCTGAGTCCTCACAGGTTTGGACTGGCTCAGATCAACGGTGTCTGACCTCACCATGAATGCTGGTGGACATCAACCCTGGGCAGGCAGTAGTAGTCCAGTGGAGCTTGATCTGAAACAGAAACCATAAGAGTAAACTCATAAAGGGCTTTTTATAGGCCAGGCACTGTGAACATTATTTATACCTTACGATTAGACAATGAAAATATTAGAAATCCTACGTTTCACTTGTGGAAACAGAAGCTTAGAGTGGTTTGTTTGTCCAGGGTAAGTCAACTAGTAAGTGGCAGGACTGAAATTCGAATCTGGTTCACTGACCAATGGCAGCTTAAGTGTCACCTTCTCCAGAAAGCCTTCCCTGAACACTGGACAGTAAACATCATACTTTATATCTGCCTATAATTAAACATTTATCACTGCTGTTATTTGATGGAAGTCTGTCTCTCCTACTAGACTGGAAGCTCCTTTGAAGGGGTTTGTTTTTGCTCATCCCCGCCTCCCCAGTTTTCAGCACAGTGTCTAAGGCATGGCAGACCAGCTGCTCAATAAGTATTTGCTCAAAGAAAGAAAATATGGATGGTCTGACTGATTTAAAAATCAATATGTATATTTATACCATATTCTGACAAATTCAGTAAGAATTTATATCCATTGATTGGAAATGGTATACAAAATTAGCAGCCTCTTCCAAGAAAAGAGAGTGGACCATAAGGTGAATGTTCTAGGCCCTTACCTTATGAAAGACAGTGAGAACTGAGAATTTTTAACCTCAGAAGGATAAACAGAAGAGCTCTGTTAGAATCCTACATCTCTTATATTTCCCTATTGGTCTAATGGAGGACAACTGGCCTGATAGCAGGAGGCAGCTGGCCATTCAACTGGGTCATTAAAATTCACCAAACTTGTGTTATGTGCCAGGTTGAACATTTAGGATTGCATTTTTCTACATGTAGCAGAAATCCAAGAAGAAATTGAAGTTGTCTACAATTTCATTTTACTTGGACTAGCAATCAATATCCATGGAAACAGAAGTCAAGAAAAAGAAAGTATCCTTTGTACCTAGGATCTATGTAGGAGATCCTGGATAGAGAGGGAGAACAATGTGGAACAAAACTCAAAATCACTTCAGGGAAAAAAAAAAAAAAAAAACCAGGGACCAGGATTGCTGGTCCAATAGAGTCTGGTGGAAACACTGAGCACTGAGACTGTGGCCCCTAGCTGCTCTTCAGGTCTGGAATTGAACCAACCCTTCTGGTTTCCAGCCAAACAAAAGACAGGCATATGAGTTGAACATTTACCTGAGGTAGATACATTCCTTGGAGAGAACAATCATGGGAGAATAGAAGGGCTGTATATGCACAAGGAGACAGCTCAGGGGGCAGGAGTGCATGGAGGGAAGGACACAGGGAAGTGGGAGAGGAGCTTTTTCATTGTGGTAAATTGTAGTCAATGTCATGAGACAAAGTGTATGTGAACTGCTGTATGGAAAGTGAATTTGTTCTGTAAACTTTCACCCAAATAATAAAAAAAAAAAGTATTGCATTGGGCATATCTGCTGCAAAAGACCTCTGTAAAGTTTTAAAAAGCAAAGATGTCACTTTGATGACCAAGGTGTGGCTGACCCAAGTCATGGTATTTTTAATAATTTCATATGCATGCAAAATCCAGACAATGAAGAAAGTAGATAGAAAATGAATTGATTCATTTGAATTGTTTGTACTGGTGAAGAATATTGAATACACCATGGACTGCCAGAAGAATGAATAAAGCTATTTTAGAAGAAATACAGCCAGGATGCTCTTTGGAAGCAAGGATGGTGAGACTTCAGACTTAATCTGGAAAGACCAATTACTAGAAAAAGACATCGTGGTTGGCAAAGTAGAGTATCAGAGAAAATGAGAGAAACTCTTAATGAGATGGATTGGCCCAATAGCCACAACACTGGACTCCAACAATGGACGTGAGGATGGTGCCGGACCCGGCAACACGGCATCCTGTTATGTACAATGCTGTTATGAGTCAGAGGCAACTCAGCAGCACCTAACAGCAACAACTAGCATTAGCCAACTGGGGCTGGTTTGTTCTTCACATATAGCCAGTCCAGAGGAGGAAGTCCAAGGCTGTTGCAGCTGCTCACAAGACATCCTTGAAAAGTCAGTGTCTTACCAGTTGTCTACTCAGTGGGAGTTTTCCATCCTCATTGTCATAAGATGACTGCTCCATCTCTGAGTGTGGAGTCTAAGGTTCTGGGGACAGAGGGGGAGGGTAAGGCACCAAAGATAAGGAGCAAGCTGGCTTTGACCCCTTATCAGGAAAACAATAGCTTTGCTAGAAGCCCACTGTAGAATTCAACTTGCATCTCATTGGCCCAAATGGGATCACATGGCACTTGAATGGCAAGAGAATTTGAGGAGGTAAATATTTTTAATTAAGTATGTTGCTTAAGTGGGATTATATTAGAAAGGGAGATGGGAAAGATGGATATTGGGTACAAAACTCAGTGCCGTTGAGTCGGATCCGACTCATAGCAAACCCCCCCCCCCTTGGATTTCTGAGGCAGTATCACTATGGAGGTAGATTGTCCAACCTTCCTTCCGAGGAGTGGCTGGTGGGTTTGAACTGCCAGCCTTCTGGTTAGCAGTCAAATGCCTTAATATCTGTCACAAAGGCTCTGTGCTAGGTATGAAGGAAACAATAATATGTGTCCCCTCTCCCCATGGGGTATATTATCTGCTAGAAGAGCCAGGCATGAAAGCAACCTTTTACAGTACAACATACATATTGTTAGGGGAGTGGTGGGAGCACAGCCCAGAGTAAGTATTACCTGGGGGAGCTGAGGGAAAGTATCACAATGAAGATGACATTTGGGACAGGTATTAAAGGAGGATCAGAAGTTTGGCAAGTAAGCAGAGTGAGGTTCTGGCCTTTCAAAAGGTATCACCCCATTAGTCCCAGCTCTTGAGATGACCCAGCTCTGCATGCTTTAAGGCCCACCTCTAACTAGCTCCATTTTCCCTTCTTTGGGATGGATCTTAAAGGATGAATAGGAGTTTGCTAGATAAACAGTGAGAGCCTGGCCTTTCAAAATCCAGTTCAAATATACGTTTCCAGCCAAAGCTCTTAGAATTACTTCACTCTTTGTGCTTTAGAGGGCCCAGATAACTCAAATCCCCACATATTCCACACTCCACGAGTTCTCTGTGCCTGTCCTGTCACAGGCTGTTTTCTCTGCTTGGAATGCCCCTCCCCCTTCATTAGCTAGGCTACATCTCTCCTGTGGTGGTGACTCATCCTTGGCCAGCTGTTTAGAGGGCGAAAAAGGACTTCAACAGAGTGAGATGTGTGCGGCAAGTTAGATGGCAGTCTGTAGAATTTGACTTTGGTTGTTTTGTGAATGAGAGGAAAGAGCAAATCAACACTGTGAGCCCCAGTCGTAGATGGGGACACCGGAGGCACCATCTGATCCTCGTAACAGCAAGTGTGGCGGATATTTTTGTGCTCAGCCTGGGAAGCTGGAACTCAGAGAGGTGAAGCAAGGTACCCAACAGTACTCAGTGATAAGGTGACACACCCAGATTTGAATTCTGCCTGCCTAATGCCAAAGCCTCTGTCCCTGCCATCACACCAGGAGGTCCTCTTCGTAGATTTCCTTGCCCTGTATTCTGCCTTATTTCTGGAGGTCAGCTCTTCTATTTGGAGATTTTACTTCCGGCTAATCAAGATGAAAGGAGCCCTGGTGGCACAGTGGTTAAGTGCCCGGCTGCTAACTGAAAGGTCAGTGGTTCAAACCCACCAGCTGCTCTGTGGGAGAAAGATGAGGCAAATCTTCTGTAAAGATTTATAGCCTTGGAAACCTACGAGGCAGTTCTACTCTGTCCTGCAGTGCTGCTAGGAGTTGGAATCAATCCACAGGCAATGGGTTTTGTTTTTTTATTCCAGATGAGGAGTTTCTACCTTGAGTTTCCCTTCTACTGTTTACCCTCATTCTGAGCTACAGCTAGAGCCTTGGTTCTCAGCAATTTTGCCCTCCAGGGGGCATTTGGCAGTACATGGAGACATTTTTGGTTGTCATGACTGAGGGTGGGGTGTTATTGGCATCTGTAGGGGAGAGGTCAAGGAGGCTGTTAAACAACATCCTTAATGCACAGAGAGCCCCACAACAAACATTTATCTGAGTCAGTGTCAGTAGCTCTGGGGTTGAGAAACCTAAGTCTCCTTTAGTCTACATGAATGCCAAGAAAGCATTCTTTCTGCAATGTTTCTTGGGCAAATTTTTTTTTTTTTTTTTAATTTTATTTTGATTTGGGTGAAGATTTACAGAGTAAATTCACTTTTCATACAGCAGTTCACATATACTTTGTCTCATGTCATTGACCACAGTTTACCACAATGCAACAGCTCCCCTCCCACTTCCTCCCCATAGTTACCTCTTCCCAGTGTCCATCCCTCCATACTCTTCTGCACCCTGAGCTGTCTCCCTGTGCATAAGCAGCCCTCCCTTCTCCCATGATTGTTCTCTCCATGGCATGTGTCTACTTCAGGTAAATGTTTAACTCACATGCCTGTACTTTGTTTGGCTGGAAACCACAGGTGTGGGTTCAATTCCAGACCTGAAGGGCAGCTAGGGGCCATAGTCTCAGTGGTTCTCTATTGGACCAACAAACCTGGTCCCAACCATCTTTTTTTCCCTCCAAATGATTTTGAGTTTTGTTCCACATTGTTCTCCCTCTCTATGCAGGATCTTCTACATCCCTTCCAAGTGGATGACAGTGGTAGCTGGGCACCATCTAGTTCTTCTCGTCTCATAGCTGTATAGGTTGCAGATCAGATGGTGTACCAGTCGCTAGGACTGATTGTTTCCATTAATTTTGGTTTTCTTCTTCTTGACGAGGAGAGACCCATTGTTGCATCTAGATGGCAGCTTGGTAGCTTTTAAGATCCCAGTCGCTACTCGCCAAAGTAGGAGGTAGAACAATGTTTTGTATAGTATGTTATGCCAATTGAGCTTGATGTCTCTTGGGCAATTCTTGTTGCACCTTCCCTGCCCCCTCTTGACAATACAAAGCAGTCAGTATACCCTGTGCTGACTGCATTTTTCTAGGAGAGTCTTTCCTTCTCTGCCCATCTTCTAAATTCTTGTTCATCTTAATTCTGTTCTTTCTAATTCTAATTCTCATGAAGCGATTGGGCTCCAGAGTCAGATTGTCTGGGGCTTGAATTGTAAGCCTGTGCCTTACCTGAGACAAGTCATTCAATTCTTCTAAGATTCAAGCTTCCAGACCAGGAAAGATGAGGAAGAAAGGCCTGGTGACATACTTTCAAAAACTAGTTAATGAAAACCCTACAGATCACAACACAGTATCTATAAAGTACTAGACGATGAATCTCCTAGGTTGGAAGACACTCAATGTACACAGTGGTCACAACAACGGACTCACACATTCCAACAATTAGGAAGATGGTAAGGACCAGGTAACATTTCACTCTGTTATACATGGGGTCACCATGAGTCGGAGCTGACTCTGTGGTAACTAACAACTGGAGACGACAACAACACATACCTCATTAGAGTGGTTTTGAGGACTTGATGGAATAAGTCATGTAAATCAGAGCACTTCCAGAGAGTAAATATTGGATACATGTTTGACCTTATTTTGACTCTGAGCTCCTTATATCACCTGTCAACTCTTTTTGAGCCATTTCATTTCTCTGAGAGGCATCTTGTAGACACTGGAGTGAAACATCCCAACTCTGCTAACTTGTTGGCTGTGTAAGCTTGGACAAGTTACTGCTCTGAGTCGTCTTTCCCTATCTGTAACACCAGGAGAGTAATGCTGTTGTTATTGTTAATCACCATCAAGTCAGCTCCCAACTCATGACGCCTCCGTGTGTGTCAGAGTAGAGCCATGCTCCACACGGTTTCCAGTGGCTGAATTTTCACAAGTAGATTCCCAGGCCTTTCTTCAGAGGTGCCTCTGGCTGGAGTCAAACTGCCAACCTTTTGGTGAGCAGCCAAGTGCTTAACCATTTGCACCATCCAGGGACTCTGAGATAATAACCCAGAAACCCAAACCCACTGTCATTGAGTTGATTCCAACTCACAGCGAACCCCATTGGGTTTCCAAGGCTATAAATCTTTATGGAAGTAGATTGCCTCATCTTATTCCCCCAGAGCAGCTGGTGAGTTTGAACCACTGACATTCTGGTTAGTGCCAAATGCTTATTCACTATACCACTAGAGCTCCTTTTTGGGATAATGATACCACTTCCTAATTCTTATAAGGATTGTTAGTTATCTGTCTGACATTAATAGGTATTCAGTAAATGTTAACCACCCACTTTTTCTATTTCTGAGTCTTTCTGAACATTGATAAGTTTTTTTTAAAATTTTTATTATGATTTGGGCGAAAGTTTACAGAGCAAATTCATTTTTCATACAGCAGTTCACATACACTTCGTCTCATGACATTGACTGCAATTTCTCACAATGCAATAGCTCTCCTCCCACTTCCTCCCCATAGTTACCTCTTCCCTGTGTCCTGCCCTCCCATGCACTCATGTCCCCCATGCTGTCTCCCTGTGCATACACAGTCCTTCTATTCTCCCATGATTGAGCTCTCCAAGGAGTGTATCCACCTAATGTAAATGTTCAGTTCATTTGCCTGTTTTTTGTTTGTCTGTAAGCCACAGGAGTGGGTCCAATTCCAGACCTAAAAGCTAGCTAGGGGTTTCACCAGACTCTATCAGACCAGCAAACCTGGTCCTTTTTTTTTCTCCAAATGATTTTGTGTTTTGTTCCACATTGTTCTCCCTCTCTATCCAGGATCTCCTCCAGAGATCCCCCTCCGAATGGTTGACAGTGGTAGCCAGGCATCATCTAGTTCTTCTGGTCTCATAGTTATCTAGGCTGAGGATCGTATTGGACTAATTGTTCCCATGCATCTTTGGTTTTCTTTATTCTTCTTTGCTCTGGACAAGGAGAGACTCATTATTGCATCTAGATGGCTGCTTGCAAGCTTTTAAGATCCCAGTCGCTACTTGCCAAAGTAGAATGTGGAACAACATTTTTCTTTTCTTTTGGTGTCTGTAGTTTTTTTTTTTTTTTTTGCAGTTCTTTATCTAATTTTGGAGATGCTTGGTTATAGTGTTGATTTGGGCTCTTCTTCTTTTTTGATGTGTGCATTTGTTGCTGTAAATTGCCCTCTGAGCACTGCTTTTGCTTTGTCCCTAAGATTTTGGCATGTTCTGTTTTCATTCTCGTTTGAGTCAAGAAATTTATTTTCATTTTTTTAAAAATTTATTCTTTTACCCAGTAGTTTTTAAGTAAGGTGTTATTCAGTTTTCATATACTTGCTTTTTTTTCCTTGCTTTTTCTATTTTTGATTTCTAATTTTAAAGCATTGTGATGAGTGGAACAACATTTTTGTATAGTATGTTATGCCAATTGACTTTGATGTCCCCAGCAACCAGGGTCCCGAGCCCACAGGTCCAACTACTAGCTCCCTCCGGGTAGCTGGCTGTGGCCAAGAAGTGACTACAACCTTGTCCTTTGTCAGCTCTGTTATATACCTGGAAATTCTTACAGAACATACAAATATACTTGTAGAAACATTGTCTGACCACCTATACATGGTTATGGGCACACTCCCCCCTGCACAGACATACCTGATTGTTCAGCCTGGCACCCATCTATCCACCCATAGATCAATGTTTGCCATCACTGGCAACTCAGCACTTTATGTGCAAAAGGGTCATTTTTGTTGTCTGTACCTATCATGCACCTCTCTATGTCTTTGTCTTCCTCGATGCTACCACATTGATCACTCACATTTGATACATTGCCCTTCCCTTCACCCAAAGCAATACTTGTCTCTACCTATCTAGCAGTATTCCCCCCACCCCTCCCACCCCTGGTAACCAACAAAGAAAGTTTTTTCCATCTATAAACCTTTCCTTGACTTTTTACAGTAACAGACTAATACAATATTTGTCCTTTGATAAGTAAGTATTTTCACAGCATCTTATTTACAGAAAACATACTGAAGATGATTCTTGACAAAAAACAATTATGGGGTACAATCTGCACATTGAACAACCAAGAAGTAAATATTTAGGGGCTCAAATCCATATGATGCGGGGACTGTGACTGTGCTATTCTTTTAAGAATGTGTTACCAATAAAGTGTACATAAAACTCAATAAATGGACTCATTTGGGCTTTTCGGTGAAATCCAGTATCGAGAGCATTGTTTAGAGATGACATTCCTAGCCAGCAGGAGCTGAAGATGAAAGCAAACTTGCTTCATTTCTCCATCGGAGTTAGCAAGCAGAAGAGACGCTTTGACAACATTAGGGGAAAGAGGGTTTTATGCTGGAATCTTCCACTTGCCCGTCCAGATCCACTCTCTTCCCCTTTCCACTCTGCTCTCTGCCCTAGAAGGCTAGGCTTTGTGGGCAGCATGAGTGGGTTCAGCCATTTACAAGCCCTGGCTGGAGGGGGAGTGTGTTAGGCTGGATTCTCTAGAGAAGCAAAACCAGGAAAGCTTATATAGAGAGAAAGAGAAATTTATCTTAGGAAAATGGCTCACACACTTATAGAAGCCGGCAAATCCCGAGTTCTTGGATCAAACATCAAGCTGGAGGCTTTTCCCAACTCACGCAGCTGCAGGGGCTGACGAGCTTAAGGTTGGCAGGCAGTATACCTGCTGTTGACTCCAACGAATGATGAATCCAAGATCTCCAGGCCAAATGGTGGATTGTTCACTCCCGGAAAATTGTAGGGAGCACAACAGGATCCCAATCCACAGAAGAGGGTCTCTTTTCATAAGATGTCCATAAATATACTGAAGCAGGCCACATCCCTAGGGAAACTCCCTTTCAATGGATTGGCTCAAAACATATACATCTGATCCCATCATGGGAATAACCCATATCACAAGTGCTTAAACCACAGAGAATTGTGGTCCAGTCAAGTTGACACACAGCTCCAACTATCACAGGGAGGGAGAAGAAGAAGATGAGGCTATTTATTTACCTGGTGCCCTTCTGTCACTTCACTGCAGGCTGGCTGGTCCCCAAAGGTCGCAGCTCTTTTTCAGGCAGTTCTCTCATTACAGAGTGTTCTTTCTCTTTGGGTTCTAGTTAACTGCTCCCTGCCCTCCCCTTAAGGGAGCCCTAGTGACACAATGGTTAAGCACTCAGTTGCTAACTGAAAGGTCAATAGTTCGAACCCACCAACCACTCTGCAAAACAAAGATGTGGTAGTTTGCTCCTGTAAAGATCTACAGCCTTGAAAACCCTATAGGACCTTTCTACTGTCTTATAAGGTCACTATGAATTGGAATAGAATCAACAGCACTGGGTTTTTTTTTTTTTTTTTTTTTATGGTGGGGCATTGTCCTCTCCTTGGCCTCCCTGGGGTAGTAATGGCTCCCAACTCTTACTGTTGTTGTTGTTGTTAGGTACTGTCGAGTCATCTCCAACTCACAGCGACCCTATGCACAGCAGAACAAAACACTGCCCGGTCCTGTGCCAGCCTCACAATCTTTGCTATACCTGAGCCCACTGTTGCAGCCACTGCGTCAATCCATCTTGTTGCTGGCCTTCCTCTTTTTCATTGACCCTCCACTTTACCAAGTATGATATCTTTCTCCAGGAAATGGTTCCTTCTGACAACATGACCAAAGTAGGTGAAAAAAAGTCTGGCCATTCTTGCTTCCAAGGAGCATTCTGGCTGTACTTCCTCCAGGACAGATTTGTTAGTCCTTTTAGCAGACCATGGTACTCTTAGCCACTCTTACTAGCACTGGGGGTATTGACTCTCCCTTATGGGACCCCACACCTTGACCACATCATCACAAATAGTCCTTTTATTAAACTTGCCTCAAATTACTGAACTTGAGTGTACCATTTATTTCCTGCTAGCCCCTTAACTGATCAAGAGGAATTTGTCATGGACATACCATCCCATGTTTTCTAGAAAGTTCCTTCCTGGTGTTGGTTGAGGAATGGGGAGGAAATTACTGAGCAGGAATAAGTCATGTTGGTGGCACTGACAATACAGCAGTATTCAAGATGGAAGAGGTGTCTGCTTTCACGGTCCCTTACATTCTAGTGGAGTCCCTGTGTGGTACAGATGGTTAACATGTTTGACTGCAAACCAGAAGGCTGGAGGTTCAAGCCCACCCAGAGGTGCCTTGGAAGAAAGGCCTGGTGACCTACTTCTGAAAAATCAGCCACTGAAAGCCCTGTGGAGAACGGTGCTACTCTGAAACACATGGGGTCACCATGAGTTGGACTTGACTTGATGGTAGCTGGTACCTTCTGGTGGGGTAGGGAGGGAGGCTTGGTATCACAGTGGTTAAAGTACCTGGCTGCTACTGAAAGGTTGGCAATTTGAACTCACAAGCCGCTCCATGGTAGAAAGATGTGTCAGTCTGCTCCTATAAAGATTACAGCCTTAGACTAGCAGCCAAGTTCAATAAGACAGAAAATACCAAATTCTGGTGAGGATGTGGAGAGATTTGGACTCTCATACACTGCTGGTGGGGCTGTAAAATGGTACAACCACTGTGGAAGACAGTATGGAGATTCCTTAAAAAGTTAGAAATAGAAATACCATTTGACCCAGCCATTCCATTACTAAGTATATATTCTAAAGAAGTGAGAGCCATGACAAGAACAGACATATGTACACCCATGTTCATTGCAGCACTAATTTTACAATAGCCAAAAGATGGAAACAGCCTAGGTGTCCATCAACTGAGGAATGGATAACCAAACTATGGTACATACATAGAATGGAATACTATGCAACTCTAAAGAATAACATAGAATCTGCAAAACACTGCATAACATGGATGAACTTGGAGGACATTATGCTGAGTGAAATAAGTCAATCACAGAAAGACAAGTATTGTATTAGTCCGTTATTGTAAAAGTCAAGGAAAGGTTTATCTGTGGAAGGAAATTTTCTTTGTTGGTTACCAGGGAAGGGGAGGGAACAATGTTAGATACGTAGAGATAAGTATTGATTTGGGTGAAGAGAAGGGCAATGTATCAAATGTGAGTGATCAACATGGTGGCACTGAGGAAGAGGAAGACATAGAAAGGTACGTGGGAAGTGCAGACAACTAAGATGAACCTTTTCCACATATAGTACTGCATTGTCAATGAAGGCAAACATGGGTATACAAAGGGATATATGGGTGGACAGGCTTAACTATTAGGTATGTCTATGCAGCAGGGAATGTGCCCAAGACCATGTATAGGGTTGGCAGAAAATGGTTCTACAAGTGTATTTGTATGTTTTGTAAGAATTCCCAGGTGTATAGTAGAGCTGACAAGGGACAAGGTTGTAGTCACTTCTTGGTCACAGCCAGCTACCCAGAGGGACTGAGTAGTTGAATCTGTGGGCTGAGGACCATAGTCACAGGGGACATCAAGCCCAATTGGCATAACATTCTACATAAACATTGTTCCACCTCCTACTTTGGTGAGTAGCGACTGGGATCTTAAAAGCTTACAAGCAGCCATCTAGATGCAACAATGGGTGTCTCTCCTCATCCAGAACAAAGAAGAATGAAGAAAACCAAAGATTCATGGAAACAATTAGTCTAGGTGACTGTACACCATGTGATCCTCAGCCTATACAACTATGAGACCAGAAGAACTAGATGGTGCCCAGCTACCACTGTCAACCACTTGGAGGGGGATCTATGTAGGAGATCCTGGATAGAGAGGGAGAACAATGTGGAACAAAACTCAAAATCATTTGGAAAAAAAAAAAAGGAGGGGTGGGGACCAGGTTTGCTAGTCTGATAGAGCCTGGTGGAACCACTGAGATTATGGCCCCTAGCTGTCCTTCAGGTCTGGAACTGAACTCACACCTGTGGCTTCCAGCCAAACAAAAGACAGGCATAAGAGTTGAACATGCATCTGAGGTAGGTACACTCCTTGGAGAGAACAATCATGGGAGAAAGAAAGGCTGTTTATGCACAGGGAGACAGCTCAAGGGGCAGGAGTGCCTGGAGGGATGGACATAGGGAAGAGGTAACTATGGGGAGGAAGTGGGAGGGGAGCTGTTGCATTGGGGTAAATTGTAGTCAATGTCATGAGACAAAGTATGTGTGAACTGCTATATGGAAAGTGAATTTGCTCTGTAAACTTTCACCTAAATCACACACACACACACACACACAAATTACAGCCTTAGAAACTCTATCGGACAGTTCTACTCTGTCCTGTAGGCTCTCTATGAGTCTAAATTGACTCAGTGGCAATGGGTTAGGGAGGGAAGGAAAAAGACCACCAACAAACCCATCAATAGACTTACAACAGTAACATATGCTGGAAAGACCAACCCAGTGTAAGGTAGAGGACTGGGCAGGACTGACTTTAGGTAGAGGGTCAGGGACTGCCTCTCTGAGCAGATTTTGAAAGCTGATACCTGAATCAGGCAAAGGCGTTTCCATTAGAATAACCTGAGAAAAACTGGAATAAAATAAGAAAAACTCAACCAGCCACTGCTGGCTTAGAAGATGGAAGGGGGCCATAAGCCAAGGAGTGAGGGCAGCCTCTAGGAGCTGGACAAGCTGGAAAGCAAATAGATTCTCCCCAAAGCCTCCAATGGGAATGCAGCCCTGCCAATGTCAAGCCTCACTGTGGAGCACTGCTGCAGAGGCACTGTGGACAAACCATAAGCAACAGTGTGTTCACCCAGAAAGCAACTTTCGCTGAGACAGAGCTGAAAAACAGAATCTGAAAGACACATTTGTTTTCATTGGAGAGATATCTGAAAAACCAGATTCAACAGGCATCATTTGAGGGGATCACTTTCCAGCATATGCTGCAATACTGCACCTTTCTCTATACTGGGATTTTGCTTTTATCTTCTCTTTCAAGGGCTGGCCAACCTGGTATCCTGAAAAATCTGGGGGCAGAAGCCGAGCAACCGAGTTCCGCCCAGCAAGTGGGCTGGGAGAGCTGTCTCCTTCCTGTTTTAAGCACAGCCAGGCCGCGCAATAAGCAGATGCGCTGACTCTGTGTACAGAGATGACGTGGCTATGCCAAGAACCAATCACAGTTTCCCCTGTGGTTTGCTAGGCGGCACAGAGGATTAGTGCGCTGGGGCCGGGGGCGTATTAAAAGTATTAGTCTGCATTTTAAGTATTTCCGTTATGTCCACGGGGAACTCCATTACATACGTTTGCAAGAGCTCTGGGGCCAGCAGTGTATTTGATTTTGAGTGTTTTAAATGAAGGCTAAAGGTGACACAATAAAGCCTAGCAAGTAACAGCAGGTGGTTAAGATGCCTTCTTAGTAAATATCGGCTTACATGAGGCTCTCTTTTCCCACAAAGAGCCTCAGATATTGTAACAGATCCTGGAAATCATCTCCTTCAAAGCGTTCAGCCTCAGTCAATAAACGCTTTCTTTACCTCCTCTCTTCCTCCCTCCCTCCTCCACTTTTTCCCAAAAACGTGTATTGAGCTGACCACCTGTATTAGTTTCCTATTGCTGCTATGACAAATCACCACAGAATCCGTGAATTAAAACAACACAAATTTAGTATTTATTCTGAAAGCCGGAAATCTGAAAAGGGCCTCAGTGGGCTAAGAGCAAGGTGTCAGAGGGCTGCATTTCTTCTGGTGGTTATAGGAAAGACTCCATTTCCTTGCCTTTTCCAGCTTCTAAAGGTCACTGGCATTCCTTGGTTCATGGCCTCTTTCCGTCTTCCATCTTCAAAAGCGGAAGTGGCCACTCCAGTTTTTCTCAGGCTGCATCACTCCACCACTGACTCTCCTGCCTCTTTGTTTAAACTTATAAGGGAAGGGCCTTGTGCTGCGAAGGAGCCTCTGTGGCGCAGTGGTTAAGCATTCGACTGCTAACCAAAAGGTAGAGGTTGGAACCCTCCAGCTGCTTCAGGGGAGTAAGATGAGGCAGTCTACTCCTGTAAAGATTGCTGTTGTTGTTACCTGCCATCAAGTCAGACCCGACTCATAGGAACCCCTCCTTGGGTTTCCGAGGCAGTATCACTACAGAAGTAGATTGCCCAACCTTCCTTCTGAGGAGTGGCTGGTGGGTTTGAACCGCCAGCCGTCTGGTTAGCAG
>NW_006921618.1:5059048-5071057 GCF_000298275.1 Orycteropus afer afer | reverse complement strand
GTGGGGTGACACTGTTGTTGTTGTTATGTGCCATCGAGTCAGACCCGACTCATAGCGACCCCTCCTTGGGTTTCCAAGGCAATATCACTACAGAAGTAGATTGCCCAACCTTCCTTCTGAGGAGTGGCTGGTGGGTTTGAACCGCCAGCCGTCTGGTTAGCAGTCAAGTGCCTTAGGCACTTGGCTACCAGCGCTCCACCTGTAAAGATTACAGGCTTGGAAACCCTGTGGGGCAGTTGTACCGTCTCCTATAGGGTTGCTGTGAGTCAGAATCGACTCAGTGGCAGCAGGCTTGGTTTGGTTTTTGTGATCAGAGGCATATCTATGGAAAATAGTGCCTATCTACAGGGCCAGAGGGGCCACCTCGTGTGCCCACTTTGGAGCAGGCAGCTGCTGCCTCATTCCTTATACAGAGGCCCAGAGCCAGGGCCTCCAGGCCAGACTGTGACTGTCCCTGGGGAGAGATTGGCAGGCCCTATTTCCAGGCTAAGGAAAGGAGAGCATTGCCACTTCCATTAACTATAATGGCTAGCAGGTCACATTTTTACTACCAGCTTTAGACAAAAGTCCTAATCCCCACAGGTTTGTAGATTAATTTTTATCAAGGAGTGCTAACAAAGTTACTGAATAGTCAGGGTGCTGTTATGTATGAGAGCAGCAGCAGCCTTCGTAAAGTGTGGTTTATGGAAATCTGTGAGACATTTCTTTACTTCACCAAAGAAATCAGTCACTTGTGCCAATCTTTATTTTTACTTTATACAGTGTTTCTAGAGCATTGTCACCCTTCTCCTCCACCGTCACCTTCCATTCCTTCTAACCCCAGCTAAAGTTAGAGGAGATACGTACAAGATCTATTTTAGATTATGGCTAGCTGTTTGCATCAAATTAGGATATGTCAATGACCATTGATGTTGCCTTAGCCTTAAAAATTATTAATAATTTAAAACAACCTCACTCTACTTGCTGAGGGATCTGATTTGAATATGTTGAAAGCAGAATCCTCAATGCAAAACCAAAGGCAGCTAATCCTGTCCCTGAAGGAGCAGCTAGTGGGCCTTGAAGCTATTCTGGAAGTGGGTAAAGTAGCCAGAATATCAGAAAAGCATAGGATCAAATCAAGTGTGTTTCCTGAACTGCTCTAGCAAGGGATTTACATGTGGAAGCCACATATTCCCTGGTCACACTTGAGAGAAAGGGATAGACTTGAAATTAGAAAGGAGCTTCACACTGAGGCCAGTCAGTGGCTGTCATTCAAAGGGGAAATGCTGCCTCCATGTTGCTTTGTACAGTGAAATAAACATCCTTCTGAATAAATCTCTTTTTTTAAATAGAATCTTATTATTTTTAGAAGATACAAAATGACTACTCCTATCACTACAAGGTTATACATCTTAACCAGATTTTCTCAGGCCTCTTTTGGATACCTTTAGTAGTTAAATAGGAGTTCTGGTGGTGCAGTGGTAAAGGCATTCAGCTGGCAGATTGAACCTATCAGATGCTCCATGGTACACAGATGAGCCAATCTGCTTCTCAAAGATTTACAGCCTTGGAAACCCTCATAGGGGCATTTCTACTCTGTCCTATAGGGTCATTATGAATTGCAATTGACCCAATGGCAATGGGTTTGGTTTGGGTTAGTAGTTAACTATCTTGTCTAACCCTTCCATAAATAACCATCACATGGCATCCAGAACCCTGTGGAACACATCTGAGTGCATCTCTCGCTCAGGTCCATGTAGTCATTCCCACAGGCTGCACTGAAGCAACCTGGTAAACAGTACCCTCCTTGATTTTGCTTCTGTTCCCTATCTATTGTGCTTCTTTGGGAATGGGAAGAGGAATAAAGACTACTGGTCCAGTTAATATCTGTATCATATAGGTAGTGTTGCCAGTAAAACATTCCTATTTACACACACACACACACACACACACAAAAGAGGGAAAATAGTGCCTATTGCAACCAATGAAATTGCACCCCCATCCAAACATCTGACACCCATTTTTCAGATCCCTTAATGGGATGGATTGACACAGTAGTTGCAATGATGGGCTTCAGTTCAAGCAAGTGGCAGAGTTGGGGTTTGAAATCCATGATCTTAACCATTATGCCATATCAACAAATAGTCTCAAACAGTATTTCAGGTGCTATAACAGAAGTCTGAGAAGTGGAAATGTAGGGGGAAGAGACAAGTTTTACAGAAGGGCTTGGCAAATCTTTCCAGGGGATGTAAGAAGTGAGCCGAGGATGCAAGACAGAGAGGGGTGTGTTAAGTGTATAATTTGGTGAGTTGAGTTGGGAGTAGAAGAGGATGTTCTAGGCAGAGAGGGCTGTGTGAGCAGAGTCTCAGGCAAGAAACAACTTGGTGCTTTTCAGAAATTGAAGTTAATATAGTACTGCTGAGCTTAGGTGTTGAAAGGCAGGGGACAGATGAGGCAGAAGAGGGATACAGAAGTGCCATTCCTCAGGATGCTGTCAGTCACACCTATGCTTCAGGCCTTACTTAATGAAGATGAGAAGCCATGGAAGGACTTTTGACACCGAAATCTTAACATAATCAATTTGCTACTGTGTGGAGAAAAGATGGCAGGGTTGGTAAATGGTAAGAATATGAACGAGAAATCCAGTGCTAGAACCCAGGGGTTTTATGACTACAGTCCAGACAGTCTCAGCTATGTCTCTGGACCCTCCCAAAGGCCTCCCCACCACTGATAAAGGGAGTAGGGTAGGGGATTTCTGAGCCCTCTCCTGCTTGGAATGGATAACTTTGAACTCTAGTCTCCTTGCTTCAAAACCAATCAGATGAGGTAGAAGTGAACCAGAGGAAATGCATTTAATTCATAACTTATAGCCCCTTTCTCCAAGAAGCCTACCTTGCTCAACTCATTCAGAAGTTATTTCTCCCTCCTGTGACCATTCCCCACTAGTGTTTCTGCCACTCACATTTATTCAATCAACAGATATTTATTGAAAACCTTTTGTGTGCCAGACACTTGTGAGGCACTATGTTAGACACAGAAACAAACAACGCTGACTTGTTCTTTGCCCTTGTGGAACCCTTGTGGACTTTATTATCTAATGGGATAATAACATATCAAACAAATAAATATATATACAAAAACATGATTTTAAAAAAATAACTTATTTTATGTTTTTGTTGTTGTTGTTGTTGAAGATACACACAGCAGAACATACACCAATATATCAATTTCCACATGTACAATTCAGTGATATTGATTATATTCTTCAAGTTGTGCAACCATTCTCACCCTCCTTTGCTGAGTTGTTCCTGCCCCATCAACATAAACTCACTGAATCCTAGGTTTCCTATCTCATCTGTTGTCAGTTTGATCCCATATAGCTAGTTCTTTAGAATAGCACAGTGGTCAAGCAGACATTCCAGGGGCGAAGTGCTAAGTGAAAGCTTGGCAGTTGAATCCACCAGTTGAAACCCTACAGGGCAGTTCTACAATGTCCTATGGGGTCACTATGAGTCAAAATTGATGGCAGTGGATGTGGGTTTTGATTTGGTATTATTTAGTTTAAAGACTCCATGGGATCATTTTGGTTTAAGATTTAAGGCTTAAAGATTTTTTCGGGGCAATAGTTTCAGGGGTTCATCTAGCCTCTATGGCTCCTGAAAGTCTGGATTCCATGATAATTTAAAATTGTCTCCTGCATTTCCCCCTTTTGATCAGGTTTCTTCTACAGAACTTGGAATATGATAATATAACTTTACATGTGGCAACTTCCATGAAGAAGTTTAGGGTTCTTGGAGATGATGTGATGGAGAACCTGTGTATGGTACATTATGTCATTGCTTCCTTGAACTTCTCTTTGTGTCCTCAGCCTAATCATGTAACTCTTATCTAGGGAGAAATATGAAGTTTCTTCCAAAACAACAGTATATATCCATACCCTTTGACTTTGGGCTTGGCCATGTGATATGCTCTGGACAGCAAAATGAAATGAAAGTGATAATTCCAAGGTAGGACTCAATAGGTCTTAGTGTGTTCCTCTTTGCTTTCTTGTGCCTCTGCCATTGCCTTGAGAAGAACATGCCTGGACTATCCCACTGGCTCCAGGAGAAGGATGAAGGACATGTGGAGCAGAACCAGCCAGGTGAAGAGAAAAGCCCCAGCTAAATCACGCCTGGATTAGCAGACCCCTCTAGAGATCCCAGCTGAAATCAGCAAAGCTGGTCAGCCAATTCCAACCCAAATCAACTGATCCCTAGCTAACATGCACACTTATAAGTTCAATAAGTGCTTATTGTTGTTAGCTGCTGAGATTTTTTAGGTGTTGTTATGCAATACTATTATTTATACTTAACTGATACACTGACCTAGTCTGAGCAGGCTATGGCAGAATTCCCTAAAGAAATGGAATTCCAGGGAAAGCCAAGTTGGTGAAGGAGGAGATGAGGAGTATTTCAGGCTGAAGAACAAGAACATTTAGAGAGATCTGGGTTTTCTGGGGGCTCCAGAGGGCAGAGGGAGCCAGTTAGAGAGATAAGGGTGACCAGGTATAGTGGAAGAAGGCTGGTATGGGAACAGCTATCAACACACTTCCCTACTCTCACATAGCACTGAACAAAATTAATGTACTGTAGTATTGTGAATTTTTGTGTTGTTGCCAGCTATGCCATAATCTCCATAAGGAAAGGGTCCATGTCTTATCTTTGTCTTCTTTCACCCTACTTGAGTAGCACTCCATGCAACAGTAAAAACAAAACAAAATTACCTATTACCATTGAGTCAATTCTGACTCATAGTGACCCTGTAGGACAAAGTAGAATACCCCCGAAGAGTTCACAAGGCTATAATCTTTACATTTTCCCTTTGAGTAGCTAGTGAGTTTGAACCACTAACCCTTCAGTTAACAGCCAAGTGCTTTGACCAACTGCACCAACAGGGCTCCTTCCATCTGGCAGTAAATAGCCAGTATCTTGGGTGAATGAAGGATTCACGTTAATGAGAACAGTGCTGAAAGAACAGCTCCCTGGCTCCTCCTAAACTTAAAATGACTACAATTTTTCTTCCTTGGTAAATAATTCATTTATAACATTGCCATTGACCATGGGATGCCTCCCCTTTCACCCCACTACTCCGTATTTTCACATTGTGCTTTTTGTTTCCTTATGACATTTTAAGAGTTGTTCATGTAGTATCTATTTCCTTCACTAGAGGCAGGGATCATATACTCAGTGTCCAGGACCGTGCCCAACACAGATATAGATGGAAAATATATAGATATTTATATTTATTGAAATAATGCATGGCCAGATGCTAGAATAGTTAAGGCTGAATAACCTTCTAAAAAACACAAGCCAGAAATTAGATAGTTCATTGGTTATCTGTTGATTTAGTAAGAAAACAGGATAAACACCTGTAATTTAAAATTATTCATTTAATATCTGTATCTCAAACTGGACGAGAATATTGATGGCAGGGTACTTATCTGTCTTGTCCACTACTGGCTTATACAGTGCCTGACTCACTCACTGCCATCAGACCAAATCCAATTCATAGTGACCCCTCTTTAAGTTTCTGAGGTGGTATCACTGAAGAAGTAGATTGTCCAGTCTTCCTTCCAAGGAGCGGCTGGTGGGTTTGAACGACCAGCCTTTTGGTTAGCAGTCAAATGCCTTAGGCACTACGCCACCAGAGCTCCTTATATGGTGTCTGGTATTTAAAAAAAAAAAAAAAAAAAATAGCCGTTGAGTTGATTACATCTTATAGGGACCCTATAGGACAAAGCAGACTTGATAGGTTTTCCCAGTTATAAATCTTGATGGAAGCAGACTGCCACTTCTTTCTCTGGTATCTATTATGACTTTGAGTTTTGTTCCACATTGTCCTCCCACTCCAGCCAGGATCTCTGACATAGATCTCCCTCTGAGTAGTTGACAATGGTAGCCAGGCACCATCTTCTTGAGTTCTTCTGGTCTCATAGTTTATGTATAGACTGAGGATCGCTTGGTGCACCAGTCACTTGGACTAATTGTTTCCATGAATCTTTGGTTTTCTTCATTCTTCTTTGCTCTGGATGAGGAGAGACCCATCGTTGCATCTAGATGGCAGCTTGCTAGCTTTTAAGATCCCAATCGCCACTTGCCAAAGTAGGAGGTGGAACAATGTTTTGTGTAGTATGTTATGCCAATTGAGCTTGCTGTCCCCTGTGACTATGGTCCTGATCCCACAGGTTCAAATACTTGCTGCTTCTGGTACCTGGCTGTGGCCAAGAAGTGACTACATTCTTGTCCCTTGCCAGCTCTACTATACTCTGGGAATTCTTACAGAACTTGGTAATACACTTGTAGAAACATTGTCTGCCAACCCTATACATGGTCTTGGGTACACTCCCACCTGCATAGACATACCTAATATTTCAGCCTGCCCACCCATCCATCTACCCGTATACCTGTGTTTGCTTTCACTGACAACACAGTACTGTATGTGCAAAAGGGTTCATCTTTGTTGTCTGTACCTCCCCTGTACCTCTCTATGCCTTCATCTTCCTCAATACCACCATGTTGATCACTCACATTTGGTACATTGTCCTTCTCTTCACCCAAATCAATGCTTTTCTCTACCTATCTAACAATGTTCCCTCCTCTCCCCTCCCACCCGTTAACCAACCAAAAAAAGTTCCTTCCATATATAAACCTTTCCTTGACTTTTAAAAATAACGGACTAATATAACTTTTGTCCTTCTGTGATTGACTTATTTCACTCAGCATAATGTCCTCCAATTTCATCCACATTATGTGGTGCTTTACAGATTCTACATTATTCTTTAGGGTTGCATAGTACTCCATTGTGCATGTGTACCATAGTTCAGTCATCCATTCCTCAGTTGATGGACACCTAGGTTGTTTCCATCTTTTGGCTATTGTAAATAGTGCTGCGATGAACGTGGGCATGCATATGTCTGTTCTTGTTGTGGCTCTCACTTTTGTAGGATATATACCTAGTAATGGAATGGCTGGGTCAAATGATGTTTCTAATTCCAACTTTTTGAGGAATCACCATACTGCTTTCCACAGTAGTTGTACCATTTTACAGTCCCACCAAAGAGTCCCAATCTCTCCGCATCCTCTGTTGTTATTTTCTGTCATGTTGAATTTTGCTACTAGTGCTGGGGAAAGATGGTATCTCACTGTTGTTTTGATTTGCATCTCTCTAATGGCTAATGATTGTGAGCATTTCTTTATGTTTGTTGGCTGCCTGAATATCCTCTTTGGTGAAATGTCTATTTGTGTCTTCTGCCCGTTTTTTAGTTGGATTATTTGTCTTTTTGTTGTTGAGATGTTGGAGTTTTCTATAAATACTAGAGATAAGTCCCTTGTCAGATATGTCATTGCTGAATATTTTTTCCCAATCTGTAGGTTCTCTTTTGACTCTTTTGAAGAAGTCTTTGGAAGCACATAAAAATTTAATGTTTAGAAGGCCCCATTCATCTAGTTTCTCTTCTGCTATTTGTGCATTTTGGGTTTTGCTTGGTAGTCTATTTGTGCCATATATTAGGGCCCCTAAATTAGCCCCTAGTTTTTCCTTGAGGAACTTTATAGCTTTAGGTTTCACATTTAAGTCTTTGATCCATCTGGAGTTAGTTTTTGTGTATGGTGTGAAGTACATATCTTGTTTCATTTTTCTGCAAATAGATATTCTGTTTTGCCAGCACAATTTATTAAACATTCTCTTCCCCATTTAATGGATTTAGACTCTTTGTCAAAGATTAGCTGACCATAGGTTGATGATCTATTTTTTTTCTTTAATTGAAAATCTGCATAAAAGAACGAAGTTTTAGGAAGCCCCCCACCAGCTAAATGCTGAGTGAAAATTGTGCCTCAGTTCCTTAACATATTAGAGTTACAGGTCTTCACTCAGAAAGGGATCAGTGCAGGAGATCCTGTATAGAGTGGGAGAAAAATGTGAAACAAAACTCAAAATCATAAAATAGGCCAAGCTTACCGGTCTGATAGAGACTGGTGAATCCCCTGAGACTATGGCCCTTGTTCCCCATCAGGCCTGGAACTGAACTCATTCCTGTGGCTTCCAGCCAAACAATAGACAGTTCTATAAGATGAACATTTACACCAGCTAGATGCACTCCTTAGAACAACCAGTCATGGGAGATTAGAAGGGCAATGTTTGCACAGGCAGGAATGCATAGGAAAGAAGGACATAGGGAAGCAGTAACTACAGGGAGGAAGTGGGAAGAGCTTTTACATTGTGTGGATCACAGTCAATGTCATGAAACAAAATGTGTATGAAATGCTATGGAAAATGAACTTAATCTGTAAACTTACATCCAAATCACAATAAAAATTTAAATAAAATAAAATAAATTGGACAAAAATGTGGACAAGTTTTCTTTTATAGGTACAGTTAAGACTTCCCTTGGAAAAGAATGTCTTGGGATCAGCATATGAGGAAGAGTTGAGACACTCTTGTAAAAAAGAGGGTTCTTGGTAATTAGGAGAAGAGGGGAAGGCAGATCTTGTAATCTTAAATTAGCAGTATTAAAAAGGCTATTTCAAGAAGCTCTGATGGCACAGTGATCAAAGAGTTCAGCTGCTAACCAAAAGGTCAGTGGTTCAAACTTACCAGCTACTCTACAGGAGAAAGAGGCAGTCTCCTTTTGTAAAGATGTACAGCCTCAGAAACCTTATGGGGGTGCTCTACTCTGTCCTATAGAGTCATGATGAGTGGTAATCTACTTGGTGGCAGTGCATGGTGGTGGGTTAGCTTGTTTGTCCAGTAAAATATTTGGGATAATAAAAGTTTACATTCTATAATGCTTACTATGCTCCAGGCATGTAAATGATTTACACTTATTAACACATTTAAACCTCACCTTTAGGAAACTGAGGCCCAACATCACCTAGGTAGTAAGTGGTGGAGCCTGGATTTGAACTCAGGCAATCTGGCTCTTAACTATACCACACTGTTTTTCCAGGTGCTATCATTTTGCTGAGACTTTAACTTCCTTTCTCTAAGCAGCAGTTTAGAATGGTAATTTAAAAGTATGTTCTAAATGTTTCTACAAGTGTGCTTGCATGTTCTGTAAGAATTCCCAGGTATATAGTAGAGCTGACAAGGAGCAAAGGTGTAGTCATTTCTTGGCCACAGCCAGCTACCTAGAGAGAGCAAGTAGTTGGATCTGAGGGCTCAGGACTGTGGTTACAGGGGACACCAAGTCCAATTGACATAACATAATGTACAACAGCATTGTTACACATTCTATTTTGGCAAGTAGTGCCTGGGATCTTAAAAGCTTACAAGTGGCCATCTAGATGCAACGATGGATCTCTCCTCGTCCAGAGCAAAGAAGAATGACCAAAGACACATGGAAACAATTAGTCCAAGTGACTGATACACCATGCTATCCTCAGCCCATATGACTATGAGACCAGAAGAACTAGATGATGCCTGGCTACCACTGTCAACCACTCAGAGAGGAATCTCTGTAGGAGTCCGGGCTAGAGTGGGAGAACAATATGGAACAAAACTCAAAATCATTTAAAAAAAAAGTGACCAGGTTTGCTGGTCTGATAGACCCTGATGGAACCACTGAGACTCGGGCCCTTCAGGTCTGGAATTGAACCCACTCTTGTGGCTTCCAGCCAAACAAAAGGCAGGCATAGGAGCTGAAAATTTGCTATAGGTAGATACACTCCTTGGAGAGAACAATCATGGGAGAAAGAAGGGCTGCTTATGCACAGGAAGACAGCTGGGAGAGGTGGGCAGGAGTGCATGGAGGGAAGGACACAGGGAAGAGGTAATTATGGAGAAGAAGTGGAAGGTGAGCTGTTGCATTGTGATAAATTGTAGTCAATGTCATGAGACAAAGTGTATGTGAGCTGCTGAATGGAAAGTGGATTTTCTCTGTACACTTTCACCCAAATCACAATAAAAATATAAAGGGAAAAAAAAAAAAAGTCTGTTCTAGAAGTTGTTCTCCCTCATCAGGGCTAGGGAGAGAGGCTGCCGCTGGGCAACCTTGAGCAAAGATTCAGAAACGTGCAGCTCACTGAAGCGAGGAGTGGAAAGTCTGGTTCCAGAACTGAAGTCCAAGGCTCCGGTTCTTACCCGGGCAGAGGTAAAGGCGACTCTTGCGCAGGCTCAATGGCTGAATCACTACTTGTGGCTTGTCTTTTTCAACCTAGACAATTCCGAAAGCCTAGCAGCGTGAGGGTCAGACTGCCTTCCCTCCACCTCCGGATATGGCCTTTGTGCTCGGCAAACTGAGGTGGCCAAGAAGGTCTGCAGGACCGGGCACAGAGAGCAGGAGCGGAGGGACAATCAGCAGATCGGGAAAATGGTGCAATAGAAAGGGCCCTTCTCGAGGGAAGGGCTGAAGCCCTGAGGCCCGCAGGTAGTTGTGGAGAACATCTCCTTACCTGTCCTAGAAGGGACTGAAACTTAAAAATAAGCTCAGCCCACGCACACATTTTATCATGTGCAAATTGAGCCCAGTCCCCTCTGGGAGCCCTGGAGATGGCTCACATTGCTTTCTTTCACTTTTCTGAGCCTGGGTTCCCCCTCTATGAAATGGGATGCACAGTTCTGCCAAGCTTTTTTATTTGTTCAGCGAATTTTGATTGTGCTCTTACCAGGCACTGTGCTCTTGTTGTTAGGTGCCTTCAGATGGGTTCTGACTCGTAGCAACCATATGCACCACAGAACAGAATACTGCTCAGTCTGTGCCATCCTCACAATCACTGATATGCTTGAGTCCATTGTTGCAGCTACTGTGTCGACCAATCCATCTGGCTGAGGGTCTTCCTCTTTTTCATTGACTCTACCAAGCATGATGCCTTTCTCCAAGGACTGGTACCTCCTGATAAAATGTCCAAAGTATGGAAGAGGAAGTCCCTCCATCTCACTTCCAAGGAGCATTCTAACTGTGCTTCTTCCAAGATCGATTTGTTTGTTTTTCTGAAAGTCCATGATATAGTCAGTATTCTTCACCAACACCATAAAGCATTTGAAATCCCTTAGCCTGCCAGAATTCAGGCCAGATTCAGAAGAGGATGTGGAATGAAGGATATCATTGCTGATGTCAAACCGATCTTGGCTGAAAGCAGAGAATACTACAAAGATGTTTACCTGTTTTATTTACTATTCAAAGACATTCGATTGTGTGCATCATAACAAATTATGGATAACATTTCAGAGAATGACAATTCCAAAACAGTTAATTGTGCTTGTGTGTGGAACCTGTCCATAGACCAAGAAGCAGTCATTCAAACAGAACAAGGAGATACTACATGGTTTTAAATAAGTAAATTTGTGTATCATGGTTATATCTTCTCACCCTACTTATTCAATCTGTATGCTGAGCAAATAAACCGAGAAGCTGGACTATATGGAGAGGAACATGACATTAGGATTGGATAAAGACTCATTAACAACCTGTGATATCCACATGACACCACCTTGCTTGGTAAAAGTGAAGAGGACTTGAAGCACTTCCTGATGAAGATCAAAGATTACAGTCTTCAGTATGGATTACACTTCAACATGAAAAAAAAAAAAAATCCTCACAACTGGGCCAATAAGCAACATCATGCTAAGCAGAGAAAAGACTGAAGTTGTCAAGGATTTCATTTTAATTGAATCCACAATCAATGCCCATGGAGGCAGCAGTCAAGAAATCAAACAATATATTGCTTTGGGTAAATCTTTAAAGTGTTAAAAAGTAAATATATCACTTTGAGGACTAAGGTGCCCCTGACCTAAGCCATCATGGTGTTGTCAGTCACCTCATATGCATGCAAAATCTGGACAGTGAATAAGGAAGACCAAAGAAGAATTGATGCCTTTAAAGTAGAGTGTTGGTGAAGAATATTGAATGTACCATTTTCTGAACACTTTCCCTTGTTACCCTCCCAAGAGGGACCAAGTCTCTGGGAGCAAGGTGGGCACAGGCGGGCTTGTGCTTCCTCACTGATCTGCACTGAACACTTTCCCTTGTTACCCTCCCGAGAGGGACCGGGTCTC
>NW_006921618.1:5053485-5055423 GCF_000298275.1 Orycteropus afer afer | reverse complement strand
CAGACTTCATCTCACCTATTTGGGTCATGTTGTAAGAAGGGACCATTCCCTGGAGAAGGATGTCATGCTTGGTAGGGTGGAGGGTCGATGAAAGAGGGGAAGGCCTTCAAGGAGATGGATTGATACAGTGGCTGCGATGATGGGCTCAAGTATAGCAGGGATTATGGGGCTGGCGCGGGATCGGGCAGTGTTTCGTTCTGCTGTGTGTGGGGTCGCTATGAGTCAGAAACGACTCGACGGCACTTAACAACAACAACAACCATTTTCTGCCAGAAGACTGAACAAATCTGTCTTGGAAGAAATATAGTCAGAGTGCTCCTTAGATGTGAGGACGGCAAGACTTCATCTCACATAATTTGGGCATGTTATCAAAAGGGACCAGTCCCTAGAGAAGGATGCCCCACTTGGCAATGTAGAGGTTCAGCAAAAAAAGATGACCCTCAGTGAGATGGACTGTCACAATGGCTGCAATAGTCTCAAACATGGCAACAATTGTGAGGATGACACAAGACCAGATAGTGATTTGTTCTGTTGTATGTAGGATAGAGTTTCCATGACTGTATGGCACCTAACAACAACTGACTGTATGGCACATAACAACAACCACCATAATTCAAATGAAGCAATTCTTCTTTCGTCTTCTTTATTCTTTGCCCAGCTTTTCCATGAATATGAAGCAATTGAAATATCATGGCATAGGTTAGCAGCACGTTAGTTCTGAAAGTGACATTTTTGCACTGTGCTAAGAGCTACTTAAGGAACTGTGGTGGCATAGTGTCTAAGGCATTTGACTGCTGACCAGAAGGTTGGTGGTTCAAACTCATCAGCAACTCTGTGGAAGGAAGACTGGATAATCTACTTCCGTAAAGATTTACCGCCTCAGAAATCCAAAGCAGGATGCTATGAGTTGGAATCAATTTGATGGCAGTGAGTTTTTTTTTTTTTTTTGTAAGAGCTACTTATTCACATGATTAATGAGGGAAATCAAATGAGGTGCTGAAAGTAAAAGCACTTGGCATGCTTCTAAGCATGTTATAAATGGGAGCTCTTAGGAACAGCCCCCACCAGCCAGGAAAGCTGGGAAAGAGAACCCAGAGGGGACGACAGAACAGAGCAACAGCCAGGCATCCAGATAAGGGGAGGGACCCAGGCTAAACCCCCACCAGCCAGGAAAGCTGGGAAAGAGAACCCAGAAGGGATACAGAGCAGAGCAGCACCCAGGGATCCAGGTAAGGGGTGGGACCCAGGCCCAACCCTCAAAAGCCAGGGGAAAATAGAAGCTGGAGGGACGTTAGACAAGAGCAGCAGCAGGGATCCAGGTAAGGGGAGGGCGGAGAGGTTTTGAATAGCTAAGCGAGACAAACTTGTCTGTCAGTTTGTCATATTATTGTGGCTTGTGTGTTGCTGTGAGACTTGAGGCTGTGCCACTGGTGTTTAAAATGGCAGCAGGGTTGCACATGGTGCACAGGTTTCAATGCAGCTTACAGACTGAGACAGACTAGGAAGAAAGAAGAGGCCAGTCACTTCTCAAAGAATTGGCCAGGGAAAACCTTATGAATAGCAGAGAAACACTGTCTGATACATTACTGTGCAACTTTATGAATAGCCCGAAACATTGTCTGATACCATGTAGGAGAATGAGCCCCTTAGGTCAAAAGGCTTTCAAAATATGACTGGGAAAGAACTGCATCATCAAAGTAGGACCAACCTTACTGATATGGATAAAGTAAAGCTTTCAAGGCCTCCATTTGCTGACATGGCATGACTCAAATTGAGGAGAAACAGCTGCAAACATCCATTAATAATCAGAACATGGAATGTAAGAAGTATGAATCTAAGAAAATTGGAAGTTGTCAAAAATGAAATAGAATGCATAAAGATTGATATCCTAGGCATTAGTGAGCTGAAAGGGAGCTCTGGTAGCATAGTGCCTAATGC
>NW_006921618.1:5052596-5053122 GCF_000298275.1 Orycteropus afer afer | reverse complement strand
CCAAAGATGAGGAAATTGAAGATTTTTATTAACTTCTGCAGTCTGAAATTGACCAAACATGCAATCCAGATGTATTGATTATCACTGGTGACTGGATTGCAAAAGTTGGAAACAAAGAAGAACCACTGATAGTTGGAAAATTTGTCCTTGGTTACAGAAATAATGCTGGATATTGCATGATAGAATTTTGAAAGACCAGTGACTTATTCATTGCAAATACCTTTTTTCAACAACACAAACGATGGCTATACACATGGACTTCACCAGATGGAGTACACAGGAATCAGATTGATTACATCTGTGGCAAGAGGCAATGGAAAAGCTCAATATCTTCAGCCAAAACAAGGCTAAGAGCTGATTGTGGAACAAACCATCAATTACTCATATGCAAGTTCAACTTGACGTTGAAGACAATTAAAACAAGTCCACAAGATACAAAATATGACCTGGAATATATCCCTCTTGAATTTAGAGACCATCTAAAGAATAGATTTGATGCATTGAACACCAATGACCGAAAACCAGA
>NW_006921618.1:5023766-5052146 GCF_000298275.1 Orycteropus afer afer | reverse complement strand
GGGGGCACTCACTCGGTTATGCCAAGAGATTTGGAAGACAGCTACCTGGCCAAGCGACTGGAAGAGATCCATATTTGTACCCATTCCAAAGAGAGGTGATCTCACAGAATGTGGAAATTATCAAACAATATCATTAATACTGCATGCAAGTAAGATTTTACTGAAGATAATTAAAAAATGATTATAGCAGTATATTGACAGAGAACTTCCAGACGTGCAGGCTGGATTCAGAAGGGGACATAGAATGAGGGATATCGTTGCTGATGTCAGATGGATCTTGGCTCAAGCAAAGAATACAAAAAAGATGTTTACTTGTGTTTTATTGACTATGCAAAAGCATTTGATTGTGTGGATCATAACAAACTGTGGGTAACATTGAGAAGAATGGGAATTCCCAAACACTTGATTGTACTCATGAGGAACCTGTACCTTGACCAGGAGGCTGTCGTTCGAACAGAACAAGGGGACACTGCATGTTTTAAAATCAAGAAGGGAGTGTGTCAGGGTTGTATCCTTCCACTATACTTATTCAATCTGTATTGTGAGCAAATAATCCGAGAAGCTGGACTATATGAAGAAGAACATGGCATCGGGATTGGAGGAAGGCTCATAATAATGTGCAATATGCTGATGACACAACTTTGGTTGCTGAAAGTGAGGGTGACTTGAAGCACTTACTGATGAAGATTGAGGAACACAGTCTGCAGTATGAATTACGTCTCAATATAAAGAAAACAAAAATTCTCACAACTGGACCAACAAGCAGCATCATGATAAATGGAGGAAAGACTGAAGTTGTCAGAGACTTCACATTGCTTGGTTCTACAATTGATGCCAATGGAGGCAGCAGTCAGGACATCAGACGATGTATATCCCTGGACAAGTTGGCTGCAAAGGACCTCTTTCAAGTGCTGAGGAGCAAAGGTGTCCTTGAGGACTAAGGTACTCCTGACACAAGCCATGATATTTTCAATCACTTCATATGCATGTGAGAGCTGGACAATGAATAAAGAAGATGGAAGAAGAGTTGATGCTTTTGAGATGTGGTGCTAGCGAAGAATGCTAAATGTACCATGGACTAAAAGAACTAACAAATCTGTCCTGGAGGAAGTGCAGCGGAATACTCCTTGGAAGTGAGAATGACCAGACTTCGTCTCACTTACTTTGGTCATGTTGTCAGAGGGACCATTCCCTGGAGAAGGATGTCATGCTTGGTAAGGTGGAGGGTCGATGAAGGAGGGGATGAACTTCAACGAAATGGATTGGCACAGTGCCTGCTGCAATGGTCTCAAGTATAGCAGGGATTGCGGAGTTGGTGCTGGACCAGGCGGTGTTTCATTCTGCTGTGCATAGGGTGGCTGTGAGTTGGAGAAGACTTGATGGCACCTAACAACAATCAACAACAATAGGAACAGCCTAAAAACTGAAACCCAAAAACCAAATTCACTGCTGTCAAGTCAGGTCCAACTCATAGCAACCTCTTCTTGGGTTTCTGAGGCAGTATCACTACGGAAGTAGATTGCCCAACCTTCCTTCTGAGGTGTGGCTGGTGGGTTTGAACCACCAGCCTTCTAGTTAGCAGTCAAATGCCATAGGCACTAATCCACCAGAGCTCCCAGGAACACCCTGAGCCTTATATAATTCTTTGTTGTTTGTTTTTATCAAAAAAGAGGTCACACTTTGCTGTTTTCTGGCTTCAGGTCACCTTACTCCCCCTGACCAGATTTCCTGCAAATGGATCCAATGAATCACTGCAACAATTGAGAGCAGAATTGGCTCAGTGCAAATAGATGACTATATTTCCATTGCTATACATTATACCTTTAATACCCCTTCAAAGATATTAAAGCGAATTGGTAATTTGTAGCTGCTCTGAGTGTAGTTCCCTGGCACTCTGGAGTGTATTTCAATTTACTAATTAATTTGGGAGATTGGAAATTGTTTATGTTGAAAATGGAATGTTTGGCTCCTGCTGCCTTCCTTCCTCCTTTGGTTGATGAAAGCCCAGAGGTAGGGGAAAAAAAAAAAAAAAGCCTTGGTGTCTTCCTCTTTTCATTCACAAGACTCAATGTCCCATTTGTGGAAATGGCGTTTCATTTTACACACACACACACACAGATACATACTCTGGTGGCGTAGTGGGTAAGACATTTGGCTGCTAACCAGAAGGTTGGCAGTTCAAACCCACCAGTTGCTCTGGGAGAAGAAGATGAGGCAATCTATTTCTATATAGATTTATAGCCTTGGAAACCCAATCGGGGTTGCTATGAGTCACTTGATGGCAGCTGGTTTGGTTTTATATATATATATGTATACACACACACACACATATACGTATATATATACACATACATACACATATATACATACATATATACATCATATATATATACATACATATGTTGTTGTTGTTGTTACATGCCATCGAGTTGGCCCCGACTCATAGCGACCCCTCCTTGGGTTTCCAAGGCAGTACCTCTACAGAAGGAGGATTGCCCAACCTTCCTTCCGAGGAGTGGCTGGTGGGTTTGAACCACCAGCCTTCTGGTATATATACACATATACATACACACATATACATATATACATATACATATATACAATACACATACTTGGTTATGTGTAGAGTGTGTGTGTTTAATGTACATTTATACAATAACAACATGCACAGGACACTGTGCCAAGCTCTTCCCCCACCCCCCAACCTTAATAATAATTTATTTATTTATATTGTGCTTTGGGTGCAAATTTACAGAGCAGAATTTGTTTTGTATTCAGCAGTTCATGTACATTTGATTTCACTCCCCAATTACCATCCCCAACCCTAACCCACTGTCCTCCTTTCCCTTCCCTGTGACCACCCCCATCCCTGTGCCCTTCTTAGTTATGCACTTGTGTCTGTCCAGCTTTCCCTCCATGTGAATGCTGCCCCTTTGGTGTCCCATGGCCGATTGCTCCAAGGGGTGTATCTCCATAGAGTAAGTGTGCCAAGCTCTTGAGACATGAGAAAATTACTACGATGTTCCCTGATCTCAAGGAGCTAACAGCACTGAAGAGAAAGAATGTAGTGGAAGATCTAATATAAGTACAATTAGAACTCATTGGAGGTTTCACAGAGAACTTTCCTTGTTTTATTAAAGCCATTAGACATTTTATTTTACTCATGATTGGCATCATATCTTTCAGCAAACACTAACTTTAGAACCAATGTCATATGCTTTCCCAGACCCTTAATTGTTCTGAAAAAGAACTTTAGTGTTTACTAGCACCTGGTTCCTACATGGCACTTGCTTCTGGGAGCATATTCTCAAAGGGTCTGTATGAGGTACATAAAAGGAGAATGTCTGAAGCTTAACTTTGCTTCTTATGTTGGAGTGTGACTTTAGGATTTTGATGCCCTGTCTCATAAACATTCATTGCCAACTCTTAAGTTCTCCTATCCTTACCTCCAGCTGGTCCACAGACCTTCCTAATCATCTGTGTCATGTTGAGCTTCTCTTTCTTTAAACTGTAGTGTTCACAGTCCACAGCTCTTACCTTGACACTTAATAGTAGACCATTTTGCATTTTTAGTCAACTTTCATTATAAGATTATGAGTTGTTGAGCAGGGCTTTGAGAATGATGTGTTGTAGCTGAAGAAGCACAGGTTTGAGAAATAAACAGACTTGAGTTTAATTTCTTATGTCGATGCTCATTGGCTTTGTGACAAAACTCTGTGGACATCAATTTTTATGAGCTATAGCATGTAAACCTACCTTCTACAAAAATGTTACTTATAGGCATATGGTGAGAATTAACTCAGACCGGAAGCACTTCTCTCTCCTTCCCTCCAGGGCACCCCTTTATGTTTTCTATTCCTGCCTTTCTATAGTGTTTGTGCCTATAGGTTCTATTTATATTAGTTAAATGAAAGAAGGCCTGCTGTATCCAGCAAAAGGAGCTCTGGTGATACAGTGGTTAAAGTATTTAGTGCTGTTTCCCTAACATGATGATATGATGAAAGATGGGAAAATATCTGTTCAATAAGTTCCATAACCCCAAACAGGATAGACTCCAAAAGAAAATCACCAAGACATGTCATGATTAAACTCACCAAAAACAAAAACAAAGGGAGAATCCTGAAAGCATCACAGGAAAAATGAAAAATTACATACAATGGGCAACCAATAAGACCGAGCTCTGATTTCTCAGCAGAAATCATGCAGGCAAGAAGGCAATGGGATGATTGATATATATGTACATACATACATATATAAATATAAATATAAATATATAAAATTCTGAAAGAAAAAAAATTGCCAACCAAGATTTATAGATCCAAAATACTATCCCTTAAGTATGATGGTAAAATTAGAACCTTTCCAGATAAACAGAAATTAAGGGAATTTGTTAAAACCAGACCAACCTTATAAGAGATGCTAAAGGGAGTCTTTCAGACAGAGAACCAACAACAGACAACAACAGATGGTTACTATACATGATGACATAATCCAGAAACCAACACGGTTAAAGCAGTATCCAAAGTAAAATAAACTTGCAAGAGTGTAAACAGGGAACTAGAGACATCAATTGGTAAATGAGGACAACTACAAACCAAAGAGGGAATAGTGTAAGTACAGAACTTCCAAATAGTGAGGAAGTCAAGACAATTGCAAGATAGAACAGACTGTTCTAAACTTGGGAAGAAAATTATAAATCACAGGGTAACCTCAAAGAAAAATAATAAACCTTTGCATTGAGATTTAAAAAGAGGAGGCACAAATATTTAGCAAATATTAACACAGTAGCAATGAAGGAAATGATAACATAATCCATAAGAAAAATGAGCTCAGCACAGAAAATTATGTAGAACAAAGAAATCAGCAACACCATGAAAAAACACATAATAAAATAACAGCAATAAATTTATACTTGTTGATAATTACACTGAATATAAATGGATTAAATATACCACTCAAGAAACAGAGAGTGGCAGACATGACCCATCGGTATGCTGTCTATAAGAGACTCATCTTAGACACAAAAACAAAAACAGACTGAAAACCAAAGATTGGAAAAAGATATATCAAGCAAATCACAATCAAAAAAGACCAGGAGCACCTATTTTAATTTCTGATAAAATAGACTTTTAGACAAAAAGCACCATAAGAGACAAGAAACGGCATTGTATAATGATTAAAGGATTAATTGCACGAGAGGACTGCCAAAGGGGCAGGGAGGTGCCATCTTCTGACCTCCTCTAACTCCACAAGAGGAAGACAGAATCACCATCAGTAGCCCAAGGCCTAGTCCTGTGAGGCCAGACATGCTGTCTCCCTCCAGCCCTTTCACCAAACCTGACACCAACCGTTCTTCCTGCAGCACCCACCACTTCTCTGCTGGGTTTGAGAATTCGTTGCAGTGGCCACACAGAACTCACAGATTATGGGGTTTATTAAGGAAGCAATAGGCTACAATTCAAGTTCAGAAATGCATTCAGTCTCTGGCAGCTGACTATCTAACATAGCAGCCAGCAGTCTCTCTCTCAGCAAGTGGGTGTCTCTCAGGAGCATGTTTCTCTCAGCAGCACATCTTTCTCAGCCAGCAGTGAGAGACTCCTGCCTGTAGGAGGGCTCCTTTTGAGCCTGACAGAGTGGCTAAACTAACCAATCCCAACATCAGAATTCTATACACCTGAGAGAGAGAGAACTTCCCAGAAGATTGCTTCATACCACTCAACAGAAATACCCCAAGTGGATAACTCTAACATCAGGAGCTATTCAGTTGCTCATGGCAAATTCCACAAACTTGTAAACCAAATTTACAAAGTCTTATGGCTATAAAAGCCACACTATGTAATTTACTACACTACAAGGACATAACCAAAATACATATCTATGCACCCAGTGAAAAAGCCCCAAAATATATAAATCACACTTTAACAGAATTGAAAAGATAAATAGATGACTCCACAGTAATAAAGATTTAATACACAACTTTTGATAAAAAATAGAACAACTGGAAAGAAAGCTAACAAAGGCATAAAAGAACTAAACAATACAATCAATCAATTGCCCTTATAGACATCTACAGAGCACTTCATCCAACAATAACACAAAATTATTTTTCAGTGCACAGGAAACATTCTTCAGGATAGATAGTGTGTTAGGCCACAAAGCCTCAATAAATTTAAAAACACTGAAATACTGCAAAGTGTCTTCATAATCACAATGCTATAAAATTAGAAATCAATAGGAAGATCAATGGAAAAAGAGCAAAACACTTGGAAACTGAATAACACCCTCCTTAAAAACTACTGGATAGTAGAAGAAATAAAAAAAAAAGAACTTAAAAGTTTTGTTGAATCAAACCCAAATGAAAACACAACATAGCAAAATCTTTGGGACACAGCAAAAGCGGTGATCAGAGGACAATTTATAGCAATAATGCACATATCAAAAAGAAGAAGAAAGAGCCAAAATCAGCTTAACCCAACAACTCCAACAATTAGAAAAAAAGAGCAGCAAAAATAAATAAATAAAAATAGAGCCTACAGTCACTAGAAGAAAAGAAATAACAAAGATTTGAACAGAAATAAATGAAACAGAAAATAGACAATAGAAAAAAATCAAGAAGACTAGATGTTGGTTCTTTGAAAAGATGAATAAAATCAACAAATCACTAGTAAACTTAACAAAATAAAAGAAGGAAAAGTTGCAAATAACACAAATGAAAAATGAAATGGGTGATGCTACCACAGAACTAATGGAAATAAAAAGAATAATATGTTTCAAACCCACTAGCCACTCCTCGGAAGGAAGGTTAGGCAATCTACTTCCATAGTGATACCACCTCGGAAATCCAAGGAGGAGTCCCTGTGAGTCAGATCTGACTCCATGGCAATGGTTGCCTTTTTGCATTTGCATGAAGAACTGTACTCCAACAATTTTGGAAACCTGGAAGAAATGGACAGATTTCTAGAAACACACTACTTACCTAAACTAACACAGATTGAGGTAGAAAACTTGAACAGACCCATAACAAAAGAAGAAATTGAACAGGTCATAAGAAAATTACCCACAAAAATGTCCTGGAGAATTCTACCAAACATTCAGAGAAAAGATGACACCAATCCTACTCAAGCTATTCCAGAATATATAAAAGGATGGGATCCTCACAAATTCATTTTATGAAACAAGCATAAGCCTGATACCAAAACTCTGCAAAGACACAACTGAAAAGGAAAACTACTGATCAATATCCCTCGTGAATATAGACACAAACTCTTCAACAAAATGCTAGCCAATTGACTCCAACAATATATGGAAAAAAAAATAATACATCATGACCAAGTGGGATTCATACCAGGTATGCAAGAATGGTTCAACATTAGAAAAACAATCAGCATAATTCATCACATAAGTAAAATAAAGGAAAAGAACTACATGATCATATCGATCAATGCAGAAAAGTCATTTGATAAAATCCAACACCTATTCCTAATTAAAAAAAAAAAAAACTCAGAAAAATAGGAGCAGAAGAGAAATTCCTCAATATAATAAAAGGCATATATGCAAAATCAACAGCTAACATTATTCTCAATGGAGAGAGACTGAAACCATTTCCCTTGTGAACAGGAACCAGACAAGGATGCCCTCTATTACCACTTCTATTCAACATTGTATTAGAAGTCCTATCCAGGGCCATCAGGCAAGAAAGGGAAATCAAAGACATCCAGATTAGTAAGGAAGAAGTAAAACTATCCCTATTTGCACACGATATGATCCTATGCATAGAAAACCCAAAAGACTCAGCAAGAAAACTACTGGAATGAATTGAAAGATTTAGCATAGTGGCACGATACAAGATTTACATACAAAAATCAGTTGGATTCCTGTACTCCAGCAAAGAGATCTCTGAAAAGGAAGTAAAGAAAGCAATGCCATTTACAATAGCTACCAAAATAAATAAATAAATAAAATACTTGGGAATAAATCTTGCCAGGGACACAAAAGACCTATACAAAGGAAACTACAACATGCTACTTCAAGAGACTATAAGAGATCTACATAGATGGAAGAACATACTATGCTCATAGATAGGAAGATTGAACATCATGAAAATGTCAGTACTACCCAAAGCAATCTATACATTCAATGCAATCCTGATCCAGATTCCACCAACATTCTTTAAGGACTTGGAAAACTCAATCACTAATTTTCTATGGGAAGGAAAGAGACTTTGGAAAAGCAAAACAGTACTGAAGAAGAAGAATAAAGCAGGAGGTCTCACATTCCTGGATCTCAAAACGTACCATACAGCCACAGTAGTCAGCATAGCCTGGTATTGGTACAACAACAGACCAGTGGAACAGAATTGAGAACCCAGAAATAGATCCATCCACTGATGGTCAGCTGATCTTTGACAAAGGGCCACAATCCATTAAACTGGGAAGAGATAGTCTCTTTAACACATGGTGCTGGCAACCTGGATATCCACTTGCAGAAAATTGAAACAAGATCCACACCTTACACCATACATAAAAACTAACTCCAGATCTATCAAAGACTTAAATGTGAAACCTAAAGCTATAAAGTTCATGAAAGAAAAAAATAAGGACAAACTTAGGGGCACCAATTTTGGCATAAATAGACTATGAAGCATAACACAAAATGCAGAAACAGCTGAAGATAAACTGGATAATTGGGACCTTTTAAATATTAAATTCTTCGGTGCATCAAAAGACTTCTCCAAAGGAGTAAAAAGAGAACCTACAGATTGGGAAAAAATATTCAGCAATGACATCTGAAGAGGGACTTGTCCCTAAAACTTATAGAAAACTCCAACACCTCAATATCAAAAAGACAAACAATCCAATAGAAAAATGGGCAGAAGACATGAACAGACACTTCACCAAAGAAGATATTCAAATGGCCAACAAACACATGAAGAAATGTTTGTGGTCATTAGCCATTAGATACAAATAAAAACAATTAGATACCATTTCACCCCAACACTAATAGCAAAATTCAACAAGACAGAAAATAACAAATGCTGGTGAGGACATGGAGAGGTTTGGACTCACACACTGCTGGTGGGACTGTAAAATGATACAACCACTGTGGAAATTGGTAAAGCAGTTGCTTAGAAAGTTGGAAATAGAAATACCATTTGGCTCAGCAATCCCATTACTAGGTTTATATCTTAAAGAAGTGAAAGCTAGGACATGAATAGATATATGCACACCCATGTTCATTTCAGCACAATTCACAATAGCAAAAAGATGGAAACAATCTAAGTGCCCATCAACAGAAGAATGGATAACCAGACGGTGGTACATACACACAATGGAATAATATGCAATACTAAAGAATAATGTAGAATCCACAAAACACTGTATAACTTGGATGAACTTGGAGAACATTTTGCTGAGGGAAATAAGTCAATCACAGGAGGACAAATATTGTATTAGTACACTACTGTAAAAAGTCAAGAAAACCTTCATATATGGAAGAAAACTTTCTTTGTTGGTTACCGTGGACAGGAGGGGAGGGAAAATTGCTAGATAGCTTAAAAGACAAGTATTGATTTGAATGAAGGGAAAGGCAATATACCAAAAGCAAGTGACCAACAGAATAACACTAAGGAAAAGGAAGGCACAGAGAAGTACACAGAAGTAAAACAACACAGATAAACACTTTTACATACACAATATTGCATTATCAGTCATTCAAACATTAATGTACAGCTAGATGCATAGGTAGACAGGCTGAATGATCAAGTATATCTTGGCAAAGGGAATATACCCATGAACATATATGTTTGGCAGATGATATTTCCACACATATACATGTATGTACTGTAAAAATGTCCATATAAGTAGAACTAACAGAGGGCGAAGTTATGATAACTTCTTAGCCACAGCCAACCATCCTGAATGAGTGAGTTGTTGGACCTGTGGGTTGGGGACCATGATCGCAGGGGACATCAAGCTCAATTGGCATAACATACTACATAAAAACATTGTTTTACATCCTACTTTTTTGAGTTGCACCTGGGCTACAAAAAGCTTACAAGTGGCCATCTACATGCAACAATTGGTATCTCCTTATCAGAGCAAAGAATGAATAAAACCAACGATGCATGGAAACAATTAGTGCAAGGGACTAGTGGACCATGCGAACCTCAGCCTATATGACCCTGAGACCAGAAGAACTAGATGGTGCCTGGCTACCACTGTCAACCACTCAGAAAGGGATCAGTGCATGAGATCCTGGGTAGAGTAGGAGAACAATGTGGAACAAAACTCAAAATCATGAAAAAAAAAAAAAAAAGGAGCAGGCTTACTGGTCTGATAGAGCCTGGTGAAACCTCTGAGACCATGGCCCCTAGTTACCCTTCATGACTGGAATTGAACTTACTCCTATGGCTTCTAGCAAAACAATAGACAGGCATATAAAGTGAACATTTATACTGGGTAAGTACACGCCTTAGAACAATCAATCTTGGGAGATCAGAAGGGCAGAATGTGTGCAGGGAGATAGCTCAGAGGGCAGGAATGCATAGGAAAGAAAGACACGGAAAAAAAAAACACACAGGAAGGAAGTGAGAAGGGGACTGTTACATTGTGGGGATTGCAATAAATGTCATGAAACAAAATGTGTATAAACTCATGAATGGAAAATGAATCTGCTCTGTAAACTTTCACCTAAATCATGATTTAAAAAAGAAAGAAAAAAAAAACTATTCAGCTGCTAAGCAGAAGGTCAATGGTTTGAATCCAACAGCCACTCCATGGGAGAAGGATGTGATGGTCTGATTCTAAAAATTCTAAAGCCTTGGAAATCCTATGGGGGCAGTTCTACTCTATCCTATACGGTCGCTATGAGTTGGAATCACCTCAATAGCAGTGAATTTGGTCTGTGGTCATGTCCTCCTAAATTATGAGTGTGAACTAAAGGTTGACCCCTTTACCTGGAATTATAAAATTATAGAATACACATCTTCTAATTCTCAGCCCAATATCCTGTCCACTATTTGGTGTAATCCAAGATAAGTGCTTCTTTAGCACCTTTTAAATTCAAAGTATTATCTCTTAAATAAAAAGAGAGAGAGAGAGAGAGAAAGATAGGGTTCCTGTTTTTAAGAAGTTTCAATCTAGTTTGGAAGCTAGAGGTATCATTTATCTGTGTGGCCTCTAACCAAACAATTAAACTTCTAAATACTGGAGTTCTCTAGGACATGGTTCAGGCCATAATTTTGCTTTGTACTCTCCTTGGATGAATTTATCCACTGGCTAGTGACTTCCAAATCTACACCTTCAGTCTAGACTTTTCTTTTCAACTCCAAACTCCTATATCTAATTGTCTATTTAACAAGCATACTTATTCCACAACTATTTCAAATAAAACTTATCTGAAACAAGCTCCCTTCTCCTCCCAAACTGCCCCACTCCAATGTTGCCATCTTTGTCCAGTGACTGATGCTAGGGACCCAGGAATTGTCCTAGTAGTCTGTTTCTCATATCGCCATGTCCACCATCAAATAAATGACTAAGGCATGTGGTTTCTATGTTCAAATCCATATAAATTTCATATAATTGAAATCCATCCAATTCTCTCCATCTCCACTGATATCACCAAAGTCCATGCCACCATCATCAGTCCCCTGTAGCACTGTAATAGCTGTCTCTCTCAACTCTCTCCTCTAATCCATTCTCTACATGGTAACCAGAGTCATCTTTTGAAATATAAAAATCTGGTCAGGTCACTTCCCTGTTCAAAATCTTTCAATGCTTTTTCTGGTAGATTAAGATTTAGAGTCATTCCTGAGCTCTGTGACAGTCTACGTAACTTGCCCCAGTGTCTTCTCTAACTCCAGCAACTACCACTGTCCACCCAATTGCCTCCTGTGTCTTCCTCTTCTATGTCTTCACTTGGCTAACTTATTCTTACTCATCCTTAAAGTTGCTGATTAAATGTCATGGAGACCTTCCACACTCCCTGTCATTTAGATTATTGTTATTATTGTTAGGTGATGTCAAGTCAGCTCTGACTCATAGCAACCCTATGTACAACAGAAAGAAACACTGCCAGGCCTTCCTCCATCCTCAAAATGGTTGCTATACTTGGGTCCACTGTTGCAGGCAGTACGTCAATCCATCTTGTTGAGGGTCTTCCTCTTTTTTTCTGACCCTTCACTTTTCCAACCATCAAGTTCTTCTCCAGGGACTGGTCCATCCTGATAACATGTCCAAAGTACATGAGACAAAGTCTTGCCATCCTTCTTTCTAAGGAGAATTCTAACTGTACTTCTTCCGAGACAGATTTGTTTCCAAGACAGACAATGGTATATTTAATATTCTTCACCATAATTCAAAGACATCAGTTCTTCTTTGCTCTACCTTATTTGTTGTCGAGTTCTGGCAAATCCTCACAACTCCACCAATAAGAGCAATATCATGATAAATGGAGAAATATTGAAGTTGTTAACAATATCATTTTAGCTGGCTCCATAATCAACAACCATGGAAGCAGCAGCCAAGAAATTAAATGACATATTGCATTGGGCAATGTCCTGCAGAAGACCTCTCTAAAGTGTTAAAAAGACTTATTTTGCCATGTTATGATACCTTGACCTTTTGTCTTCTGTACTATTTATCTTGATTATTTAGTTTTTTTTTTTTTTTGCAAAAGTATTTGCTCTTTGATTTTTTTCCCCATTAGTTTGCAAGTTCTTCAGGACAGAAATCAGGTAGTCAGAGTCCAGTACTGTGCCTGGCACACATAAATGCCCATTAGAAAGAATGAGAGAGGATAAGGTAGCTTATGCCAATTATCAAAGAAAAGCTCCAGACAATGGGTGTGATGAAATTCAGAGAGAGGAGTGGTCACTGTGGCCTGGGGCAAATGAGATTTGAATTATTTCTTAAAGAAAAGCAGACGGCTTTTTCCAAAGGTAGTTATGAGCCCTGAAAATTCAGGGGACAAGAGTGTACAATTTTGATAGAAAAAGAGTTTCGTAATAAAGTAGCAATTAGCAATAAAAGCGGGGAAGTAAGTGGAGGCTACCTTGTGGATGGCCTTGAGTGCCACAGTAAGGAATTTAAACTCTATTCTGCAGACATTTGGGAGTGTTGATAACGTTTATGGTATGAGGGGTAAGGTCTGCAAATCAGGGACAGGAGAAATATGTCTGTTGGGATGCTGAGTTTCCAGTGAGACACTCATTCTAAATAAACAAAAGGGAATTTATTGGTTTACAGAATTGGAAGGTCCAGAGATAATCCCTGCTTTAGGCATGGTTTGATCCAACAACTCAAATGGTCTCTTCTTACATCACACTGCTGTGTGTCCTTTGGGTAGGCGCCTTTCTCATCTAGGCTTTCTCTTTGTGGTGACAGGGTGTTGCAGCAGCTCCAGGATCATGTCTTTTCAGGTGGAGATCCATGGGCAAAAAGAGCATCAGCTTTCCTGTGGTTACAATGTTGTTGTTTTAGGTGCTGTCGAGTTGTTTCCGACTCATAGCGACCCCATGCACAGCAGAACGAAACACTGCCTGATCCCGCGCCAGCTCCATGATCCCTGCTATACTTGAGCCCATTATCGTACCCACCATGTCAATCCATCTCATTGAAGGCCTTCCCCTCTTTCGTCGACCCTCCACCCTACCAAGCATGACATCCTTCTCCTGAAATTGAGTTTACATAGCTGGGACAGCCTGACTTTGTTTGTGTGTCCATCTTAGGGCCACTATTTGTTACCAGAAGAATGTAGTATGGCTTACGCCCAGTTTAAGTTCACAGACCCCTTCCCCACCTTAGGGTGGGATCAGATCCAACCAAACCACATTGAATATTAGCAGTAAAAGAGTGGATTTCCAAATGCAAATGGAATTGTTGCTGGAAGTGAGGTACTTGGAAACTAAGCCCTAAACCTGCCAATGCCCTTTACAGGAAAGAAAGTCAGCTTGGCACTGAATAGAATAAACTGGAGTAGAAAGAAACCACTGCTGGGATTGTCTTGTCATTCTGTTTCCTGCAGTAGCCTGGGAGGGTTCTCAGTTCTCTGGAACCTTCAAAACACCTCTTCCAATGTTCTGCTTACCAAAAGTTCTCATAGATCCACTTCATTGTCTCTATGGAGAGAAGTTAGATGGGGAAGAAGGAATTATGATGGATAAAAGTATGAGGTGTTGGTATTCAATGGTCGAATTGTTACTTCCCATGCAGGACACCTGGGTTTGATTTCACAGCCATGGCACCTCATACCCAACCACTATCTGTCATTGGTGACATGATGGGTTCCTATGGTGCTGAATAGGTTTCAGCAGACCTTGCAGACTAAGATGGACTAGGAAGAAAGGCCTGGTGATTGCCTCCCCAAAATCAGCCAATGAAAACCCTGTGGATCACAAGGGAACACTGATTTACAACCAATCATGAGGGTCATGCAGGATTGGGCAGAGTTTCATTACATTGTGCATGGGGTTGCTCTGAGCTGGACCAACTCAACAGCAGCAACAATAGTAGGAAACTATACTCTTATCTCATTGTCCTTGAATTGGTCACATTTTCGCACATCAGAAGACATTTCTTCCTGTTTCATTTAGGTATCTTGGTAGCATTATGTTTGGAAGAGAAAGGCTGCTAACTTGGCAGGATTGTTCATCTGTCTAGGATGTGGTGATTTAGTTCTTTTTAAATTCGTTATTACAAAACAAGAAAGTGTCTTAAAAAACACTAGATTCTTTTTTTTTTTTTTTACTTCTGAATTTTATTTATTGCAGAAATAATATCACAACAACCACAAAAGGAGAAAAAAAAAAGGGGGAAATAAAGAGGAAGATACTGTAAATGTCTTATTAAAGAGACAGACAGCCCTTGGCAGATGTATAAATATTGTCTTCAATTTATCTGGTATCCTCTAAATGTGGCTCTGTCAAAACAAAAAACAAAAAGCCATTCTGTAGTAATACCAGGAGGTACATTAGTATAAAGTACAACATAGCTTTGTTAAATTTTTTATCAAGTATGGGCTAGACAAGATAAACTATAATTCTTACTCTTACACTTTCCGATGGAGGAGCTTAAGGAAAATGGAAAAAAGAGAGGAATCTGTATCATATTTATTCACCTTTTACCTGTGACCACTTCTCCTATTGCATAGTCTCCTATGTGAAGGAAATGCAGCTTTTAAGCCATTTTCTGTCTACTAGTTTTTGAGTGTAATCTCTAGAGGGCTGGCTGGGTCCTGTGCTCTCAACTTCCTAAAAGCCCCATAGAATAAAGAGGGCATTAAGTATATAGCTTTGAAGAAGCATGATGGGTCTTTCTGTTGTGACCTTGGTAAACAGCAGAAATAGCCTGGTGGAGGACTACCTTGTGGTAAGCTTGTCATTTGCTGGACTGACCTACTTTGCTACAGAATTTTCTTTTTTTTCTCCCTCCAGGACTCTTAAGTCTTTTACTTTAAAAATGTGTGGCCTGTCTATTAATTTAATGTGTTGGAGACAAACGATGAATCCAACCATTTTAAGACCATGATTGAAAAAGCATAGTTTTTACAAGCGTGTGGGGAAGACCAGTATCCACAAAGCCTCTGGAAGACAGTCACATCTGATGGAAATGTAGGTGGTAAATTGAATAAATAGGATCTATCGTGTGTCAGAGAGTGGTTTCTGTAAATAGGAAATTAATGTTGCCCACAATGAGTCAGATCTGAAATAATGGTGCTCAAGACCGTTGACTCCCACTCAGGTATTTTAGGGACTAAGGCAGCTATTCTTAACCCTTTTCAAAATGCAGAGTACTAGAATATGACAGGTGGTGTGACTCTGAAGCATTATCTGTCCCCTTTGGGCTCATTTGCATAATACGCACACAAACTGGTGCAATCGACATCAGTTCCTGCCCTTCCAAATTAACAGAGCCAGCTCATGAATGCCTCTGCAGCACTATCCTTTCCTGTCTCTCCACCATGGAGCCTCCAGCCATAAAACTCTCCCTTTTCTCCTTCCTGTGATGACACTACGTTCCTTCCCTTGCATATCGGAAGGAAGCATACTCTACTGTCTGCTCCTCCTGACCTCTCCAGACCTGTTTCACCTGGACATTCCCTAAAATGAACTGTAGTCTTTCTCCCTCTCAGACCTCGTATTCAGGCAAATTGGAAAATGCTCACCAGTATCTGAAGTTTTAAAGCATTCTTTTTATATTATTATTATTATTTTATTTTACTTAAGCATCAGTGCCTAAGATTTGACTGCTAACCAGAAGGCTAGGGATTCAAACCCACAAGCCACTCCTCAGAAGGAAGGTTGGGCAATCTACTTCCATAGTGATACTGCCTCAGAAACCCAAGGAGAGGTCGCTATGAGTCGGGTCCAACTCGATGGCAGTGTGTTTGGTTTTTGGTTTTGGTTGGTTAAGCATTTCGCTTAAGTGTTTAACCTTATTGCAATGATGTCATTGATTGTACAGTGCAAACGCCTGAAGTGTGGAACCAGTAGACTGAAACTTAGTTTTCATTTAAATCTTTGTACCACATATAGCACTAGGCAATCTACTTCCGTAAAGATTTTCCACCTTGGAAACCCTATGTGGGTCCCTATGAATTGGAATCAACTTGATGGCAATGGGTTTGGCTTCTTGGGTTTTTTATGAGTCAGAATTGACTCAACAGCAATGGGATAGTGGGGTGGTTCTGAGTGCTTTGGTCTAGTTTAGATACCTGAATGAATTGCACACTCTCAATTCTCCTTTTTAATGTGCCTGTGGTTGCCATTGTCCTTTGGGGATATAGGGCTCTGAGTGCAGCATTCTCCTGGCCTCTTGGCACTCTGCAGTACTTTTCAATGTTCTGGGATGGATGTGGGTAATTCTTCCCCTCAATACTCTCTTTGTCAGCCCTGAACACTTAACATGAAAATATGGTCGGCGGGAGCAGATGTGCTGTGGTACACCCACCCTTGCTCATCGTCATTAGCAATCTTTCTTCAAGGCAAATTGCCAGGGGAGTGGAAGTTCTAGTCCTGCTGCAAATGCTAAAAGCTGGATGCTCACTGGCTTCACTCCTCCTAAGCAGCATCTGCTTCCTCCTTCTTCCCTCCTGTGCATCTCTTGAATACTGTTTGTATGAATAGCATTCATTTGGTGCCTGGGCCAGGAATGTTCTAAACTTACGGAGGAACAGCGATTTATCCTGCACCTATTATGCAGAAGGCACATCTGCTCTACTATATCTTTCAATCCTTGTATCAACTCTGGAAGGTAGGTATGGAGTCCAAAAGATCTTGTATTGAGTGCTGGCCCTGTCAATCACCAGCTTTGTTATCTGAAGCACCTCAAGTGACCTCTCTGAGCTTTATTTTCCCAACTGTATAATGAAGGAAGGTTGGGCAATCCTACTTCCGTAGTGATACTGCCTCGGAAACCCAAGGAGGGGTCACTATGAGTCGGGGCCGACTCGATGGCACATAACAACAACAAACAACAACATAATGAAGATAAAGGAACCTTGGTGGTGCAGTGATTAAGTGCTCACTGCTAATAGAAAGGTTGGAAGTTCAAACTCACCCAATGGCTCTATGGAAGAAACACCTTGAGATTTGGTCCCATAAAGATTAAACCTAGAAAATCCTATGGGGCAGGACTACTCTGTCACATGGGCTTGTAATGAGTTGAAACTGACTGACACCTAACAATAACGACATAATGAACGAAATATCTTTTCATAGGGTGGTTGGGAGATTTATACGTGGCTGTCAGTTTAACACAGTGGCTTTAACACAATGGCTTGGCATGTAATGAGTGCTTAATAAAAGGTAGCTATTTCACGGAGAGCTTGAACTTGGTGAACACTTGAGTTACCCATGGTTACCCACCTAGCCAATAACCATCAGACTGCTAACCAAAAGCCTGGTTTTAATTCAAATTTTTTGAATCTACTTCTTTTTCTTCCCACCCTCCCTTATTAGAAAGGATGCTGTGTTAGTGCTAGAGCATCTTGAGAAAGAACTCGGCGCTCCTGGGTACTTCAGCAGTGAGTTGTGCAATTCAATATCAAAGGTAATAATAAGAATACATTAATACAGCAGCTGATACCTATTGAGTATTCACTATAGGCTACGCATGCCCTAGGTAATTGGCACACACTCTCTCTCATTCTTTTTGACAAAACCAAAACCAAACTCACTGCCATTGAGTCAGTTTGACTCATAGCGACCCCTCCGTGGGTTTCCGAGGCAGTATCACTATGGAAGTAGATCGCCCAATCTTCCTTCTGAGGAGTGGCTGGTGGATTTGAACCACCAGCCATCTGGTTAGCAGTCAAATGCCTTAGGCACTACGCCACCAGAGCTCCTTCATTCTTTTAACAGTGTTCACCAAATTTCAGTTATGTATGTTCCATCTTCATAGTTTTTGCCATTTCTGTGTACTATCCCTTTAACACTATTCTTTATCTTGTGTAATTCTTCAACAATCCTATGAAATAGGAACTCTGGTGGCGTAGTGCCTAAGGCATTTGACTGCTAACCAGAAGGTGGTGGGTTTGAACCACCAGCCACTCCTCAGAAGGAAGTTGGGCAATCTACTTCTGTAAAGATTTGTTGTTGTTGTTGTTGTTATGTGCCGTCGAGTCGGCCCCGACTCATAGCGACCCCTCCTTGGGTTTCCGAGGCAGTATCACTACGGAAGTAGGATTGCCCAACCTTCCTTCCGAGGAGTGGCTGGTGGGTTTGAACCGCCAGCCTTCTGGTTAGCAGTCAAGTGCTTTAGCCAGTAAAGATTTATAGCCTCAGAAACCCAAAGAGGGTAGCTGTGAGTTGGAATCAACTCAATGGCAGTGAGTTTGTTTTTTTTTTTAATCTTTATTTTACAAAAGTTAAGCAAGTTACAAAGATTATACATCTAGCAAGTGACTGCACTGAGAGGCAAACACAGGTATTTGACCTTGCCCCTGGGGTACCCCTTCTGTTTGTTGTTGTTGTTGTTGTTATTTGCCGGCCTCGACTCATAGTGACCCCTCTTGGGTTTCCGAGGCAGTATCACTATGGAAGTAGGATTGCCCAACCTTCCTTCTGAGGAGTGGCTGGTGGATCAAGGAGATTCTGTGGTGAGCGGCCCAGCCTCCTCATTTCCAGGCTTTCAGGGCTGATGCAGTCACTCCTCCAGCTGCTGGAAGTGTTGGCTGACAACTCTCAGTCATGCCCTCTGGGGGTAAGCGGGTGGGATATAAAGGCCCAGCCCCTTGCTTCCAAGCAGGACAGCGCTGCAGAGCCATCTCTGCAGGACCATCCCAGCTCCAGGGTCCTCGTGGGTTAGGCTGAGGCGTTAATTGTGACTGTGTCACGGTTTTATTTCTTCGTTCTTCCTTCTTCCTTCACTTCCCCACAGATGTGATCCAGGGAGCATTCTCCAATAAACTTTCTACACACAAATCTCTGCCTCAGGATCTGGTTTTCAGAGAATCAAACTTCAAGTACATTTAGTAGAAATTGTCATATTCCAGTGTCTGAGTATTTGACGCATCAGCCTGCATCCTGCCAACAGGAGGCAGCAGAGAGTGGTCTTTAAGAGTGGGGACTCCGGAAGCCATGGAGCCTCGATTCAAATCCTGCCTCCATTACTTACAGCTGTGTGATCTTGCAGATTAATCTTCTCAGTACCTCAGTTTTCCTATTTGTAATACCAGCATCATAATAGTATCTATCTCGTCAAAGTGTGGTAGTTGAAATAACTTAAGTCATGCACTTACAAGACAGCCTGGTACATAATAAACAGGCAGGCAGTAAATGTTGGGTATCAATAATAATCACACTGCTAAATATCCCATCTTCATTTTTCCTGTAACCTTGGTTTCCCTGAATCACATTCTCCTGCATTCTCAACATTTGTCTTCTGTTTGTTTTTCTGGCTCCTCTTCTTCCTTTCGTCTTTTAATTTTTCTGTCCCTCTCCCTATGCCTCTTCCTTTGTTTTATCAGATCGTCTCCCTCCAGTCTCCTCCATGCTGCTGATAAATGCCTTGCAAGCCCTAGAGTCTGGTCAGTAGCTCTTGACGTGGGCTGCTTGTGTGTTTTAAGTGATGAGTTTTTAAGGAGGATGGGAAGACCTGACATTTGCATGAATAACTAGAGCAATTCACATTTCAGCTGTTCCAAAAGTCAGTCTATCAAAGCTTCTGAATTGTGTTAACAGTTTTGTTTGCTACTTATGCCCTTGAGTAAGGGCAACTGCGTGTCTTGTAGGAGGTGCTATTGTCAAGGCTGATAATGCAGAGAAGACTAGAGGAGGAGGAGGAGGACAGAAAAGTAACTGCCTTCTGAAGATCTATGACAAGAGACAGGGTAAAGGGAGTCTGTGAAAGTCCTGGAGTAATGAGGAAAAGAGGAGTCCTTATTCCCAGGGTTTCATTTTTAGACTATTTTGATAAATATTTTACATCCCAATTGTTTAGATATGAGTTACAAGACTTCTAGGAAAGCAGAAAACTTATGAAAATTATATATGAAATGCTACTGAAGGCCGTGTTTTGGTGTAAATTTATCTTCAACTAAATCAATGAAAAAATATTTTCTGACATCAAAGATTAAAATAGTTTTAAATGTGGTTCTAGTCAGTAGGAAAAGAGGTGGAGAGATGGCTGGGAGTGGAAAAGATACTGCAAGAAAAAGATGAAGAGGGAAGAAGAAAGGAAGTGACTTTTATCAGTCATCACAGTGTGCTTGGAGTTCCTGGGGGTCATAAATGGTTAAAGCACTCAGCTGCTAACCACAGGTTAGCTGTTCAAACCCACCCAGAGGCTCCTTGGAGAAAGGTCTGGTGATCTACTTCTGAAAGACCACAGCCATTGAAAACCCTGTCTGTTCATCTACTCTGAAACATATGGGGGTTCTTGGTTCTTGACAAACTGTTTCTCATTTCATATTCACAAAAGCTCGGTAAGGAGAATCTGTCATTCCCATTTTACAGATAAGGTAATAGGGCTCAGAAAGTGGTCTCACCTCAGAAAAAAACCCAAAACCAAACACTCTGCGGTGGAGTTGGATCCATCTCATAACAATCCCTCCTTGGGTTTCCGAGGCAGTGTCACTGCGGAAGTAGATTGTCCAACCTTCCTTCCGAGGAGTGGCTGGTGGGTTTGAATGGCCAGGCTTCTGGTTAGCAGTCTAACGCCTTAGGCACTACACCACCAGAGCTCCTAATCCGAACTCACTGCCATCAAATCGGATCTGACTCGTGGTGACCTGCCTGTCCTTGGGTTTCTGAAGCAGTATCGCTATGGAAGTAGATTATCCAGTCTTCCTTCTGAAGAGTGGCTGGTGGGCTTGAACCACCAGCCTTCTGGTTAGCAGTCAAATGCCTTAGGCACAAAGCTTGTGTAATTAACACCTGTGGTGCGGTGAATTACTTAATACAGCCCTTCTAGCCATAGCCTAGGGAGCTCTGGTGGCACAGTGGTAAAGCATTTAGCTGTTAACCAAAAGATTGGCTGTTCAAACCTAGCAGCCACTCCATGGGACAAAGATAAAACAGTCTGCTTCCATAAAGATTAAACTCACTCAAAACTCACTGCCACTGAGTCAATTCTGGCTCATAGTGACCCCTATTGGGTTCCCAAGGCTGTGAATCTTTATGGAAGCAGACTGCCTCATCTTTCCTATGCGAAGCAGCTGTTGAGTTCAAACCACCAACCTTTTGTGTAACAGCCAAATGCTTCAACCACTATACCACCAGAGCTCCACCTTGAAAATCCTATGAGGCAGTTCTACTCTATCCTATAGGGTTGCTAAGAGTCAGACCAACTTGGTGGTAGTGGGTCCCAGTAGTCATAGTCTTTGTGACTTCCACACAATGATTGGGTACCACTATGCAAATAAGGTACTAGTAGCCCAGCAAGGGGATTGGATACCTTGCTGCTAATGCAAGTAAAATACATGGAATGCTTGTGGGGGCTGGGACCATGCAAATAAGGTGTATGGAACCCTAATGAGGGGATTGATAAGTTTTGCCATCCCACTAGGCTTAAAGGGAGACACACACACAGAGAAGAGGAGCTGTAACATGGAAAACCAAACCAAACTCACTGCCATCAAATCGGATCCAACTCATAGCAACCCCTCTTTGGGTTTCTGAGGCAATATCACTACGGAAATAGATTGCCCAACCTTCCTTCTGAGGAGTGGCTGGTGGGTTTGAACCGCCAGCCTTCTGGTTAGCAGTTAAATGCCTCAGGCACTGTGCTACCAGAGCTCCTACATGGAAGACAGTCAGAAATGGTGGTGTAGCAGTAGCAAGAACCATAGCAACATGAAATGGCTGTGGTGGGGCTTGCTGGCCCACAGAGCTAAGAGTCATAACACTTTTCCAAGAAGATCTTGAACAAGATGCAGCAGAAAACCAAACCCAAAACCAAACTCACTGCCATTGAGTCGGATCTGACCCATAGCAATCCCTTCTTGGGTTTCTAAGGCAGTATCACTATGGAAGTAGATTGCCCAATCTTCCTTCCAAGGAGTGGCTGGTGGGTTTGAGCTGCCAGCCTTCGGGTTAGTAGTCAAATGCCTTAGGCACTATGCCACCAGAGTTCACAGAAGGTGAAAATAAGCTGCCCTGATCAAGAACTGTTTCCTGAGTTGTTCCTGTTATTTCTGAGTTGTTTCTTATCCTGAGTTGTACACTTTACTTCCCTAAAAAATCCTGTAACAGTGAGTATGGTCTGTGAATTCTGTGTGGCCATTGCAATGAATTGTTGAACCTAGCAGAGGAGAAGAGAGAGCTGTGGAAGGGATGGCTGGTGTCAGAATTGGTAAAAGGACTGGAAAGAGGAGATACATATGACCTCCAACTCACCCTTGGGCTATTGATGCTGATAATGATTCTCTTTCCCCCTTGGGAGCTTCCAAGGAGCCTAGATGCTCCTCCCAGGGCATTTTTATAGTTGGTGTCAGGAATGGGACTCATTGTAATAGTTCCAGAGTCATGGAAATATGTGCCCTAGGAGAAGAAAGAAAGAAGGAGTGTGGGAATTGAAGCTCTTGATTCTTGGATAGTTACTTTGGTTGTCCTCTGTAATGGCTGAAAGACAAGTTAAAGATGTTATGCTGCTGCTGAGGGGAGAAAAGCTGCATCTAGAGTGGCTTGGGGTGAAAGCCAAACTGATTAAACAAGATGACTGACGGCGGACAGAGTCTTCTAGTTTCACTTAGCCAGAGGCCCAAAGTCATATACATATGAATAGGAAGATAGTCAAGATGTGGGGAAGAGAAGATGAAACGGAAATGTTTTAAAAAGGGTTATGTGTTTAGTTGAATGTACTATAAATATCGAATGTTTCTCCTACCTGTTGTTGTTGTTGTTGTTAGATGTCATCAAGTAGTTTAATAGTGACCCCATGCACAACAGAATGAAACACTGCCTGGTCCTGCATCATCCTCACAACCATTGCTATACTTGAACCCATTGTTGTAGCCACTGCGTCAATCCACCTCTTTGAGAGTCTTCCTCTTTATCACTGACCCTCTACTTTATCAAGCAGGATAGTATTCTCCAGGGACTAGTCCCTTCTGATAACATGACTGAAGTATGACAGATGAAGTCTTGCCATACTCATGTCTAAGAAGCATTCAAGCTGTATTTCTTCTAAGACAGATTTGCTTGCTCTTCTGGCGATCCATGGTATATTCAGTATTCTTTGCCAACACCATAATTCAAATGCAGCAATTCTTCAGTTTTCCTTATTCACTGTCCAGCTTTCATATGCATATGAGGCAATTGAAAATACTATGGTTTGGGTCAGATGCTCCTTAGTCTTCAAAGTGACATCTTTGCTCTTTAACACTGGTGGCATAGTGCCTAAGGCATTTGACTGCTAACCAGAAGGCTGGCTGTTCAAACCCACCAGCCACTCCTTAGCAGGAAGGTTGGGCAATCTATTTCCGTAGTGATACCACCTCAGAAACCCAAGGAGGGGTCGCTATGAGTTGGATCCAACTCCATGGCAGTGAGTTTGGTTTTTTTTTTGGTTTAGTGTTGTAAAATAGGCCTATATGTATGATGAAATGAATATTGGGTATTATAGATTACAGAAAGCATGTAACTCTGCCTTCAGTCAATACTTGTTTGAATATGGTAAAAGTGGAACTAGGATTTGCCTGAAACAAACACAGACTGTTGATTTAACTGTACCAGCACTTTGTATAGAGTATTGGGAGCTTAGGTAAAAAACCTGAGCCCACCCAAAATCTTTCCAGTCAGGAGATTTGCATTTGAGAAGACTTGTAGACCTACACAGAATTGCTGAGAGAGAATGAAATTTGCATTTGAGGGAAAGATTGGGGGTTGGGTGGGGAGTGACTACCCCACCCCACATCCGCACCCCCTGCTGAAAAGTCATTTTCCATCAAAAGAACCCCTTCCCAGGACTGGAAGTTAAAGGGAACTGACAGCCTGATACGCTCACTTGATGTGACCAACTGGGGACACAAGATGAGTGGGAGAAGGAGAGGTGTAGCAAGGAATAGATGGCCTGAGTTTGACATGATCCACCGGTGCCTGTTGACCTAGTCCACAGAGGCTAGGGATGAGAGAGAGAAGGAGATGACTAGTCTGAAGTGCAGGGAGTTATAAAGACCTTTACACCTACAGCTGGTACCCATTGACCTAGCCCACAGGATGGGCTAACCAGAGCACGACCAAATGAAGAGAAAGATGTCGGACACCTTGAGCTGCTGTAGACTGCTGCAATTTGATGGCTTGTTCTGGACTGGACTTTGTTTAAGATGCAGATGCTTAAAGTTCCAACCAGTCAAAAGGTTCTTCAGATCAAGGCACATGCTTGTCTCCTCAGAGTACTGTTTGATAGGGAAGGGCAATTTAGTAATTGGCTATGTAAAATGTAGGGAGAAAAAGGCATGAAGTGACTGACTTACATGCTTTAATGGATGTGCTTACACTCAAAATGAGGGGAACAAGGGAGGATCCCCAGTGAATAAATTCCTCTTTTCATGGTAGGTCTGGTGAAGACAGGTTGGGGGAAGATGCTGGTAGGATTATATAATTCAGTTGTGAGCATTGATTGTTAACAGGGTTAATTGTGATTAATTGTAATTATAATTGTAGAAGCAGTAGCTGTGAAAGAGTGGACCAAGAGGAAAGCACTGCTGAACTGTAGTACAGTTAAAGTCCTTTAAAGTTTTGCTATACTGATACGTTGTAAGGGCCTGAACAAGGGAATGATATTCTCCAAGTTAAATTTTATCAGATTCAGAAAGGATGAAGATGAGATGATCTTGAGAGAACCTGACCAGATCAGATAGGTACTTGCAGCAGACCTGGATGGTTGGTACCTGAGTTACCTCACCCTGAATACTCTTTGCCCTACTGAAGGACTAATTGTCAATGACTGTTTTGGATTGGTGAAATGATTGGGTGGGGATGGTGTTTAATTCTTCCAAGTATGAAAAGGCCAATGGCTAGAAGAGCCAAGGGGTGGCCTATGGTGCAGTGACTTATTTAATACGGCCCTTCAATACGGCCCTTCTGGCCATAATGGAGCTCTGGTAGCATAGTGGCTAAAGGCACTTGACTGCTAACCAGAAGGCTGGTGGTTCAAATCCACCAGCAACTCTTCGGAAGGAAGATGGGGCAATCTACTTCTGTAGTGATACTGCCTCGGAAACCCAAGGAGGGGTCGCTATGAGTCGAGTCCGACTCGACGACACATAACAACAACAACAACATCTGGCCATATAGTCTTTGTGACTCCCAGACAATGATTGGGGGGCAGTATGCAAATAAAGTGCTTATGACCCATAAAAAGGATTAGATAGCTTGTTGCTAATGCAAATAAAGTGCATGGAACACTTGTGCAGGTGGGACCATGCAAATAAGGTATATGGAACCCTAATGAGGGTATTGGTCAATTTTGCCATCTTGCTAGGCTTAAAAGGAGGTATGAAGAGAGAGATGAGGAGCTGTAACATGGAAGACAGCAAGAGTCTGGTGCAGAAGTAGCAAGACCCATCGCAGAGAGATGACTGTGGTGGGCTTGCTGACCCACTGAGCTAAGAGTTGTAACAGTTTTCTGAGAAGGCCTCAAGCAGGGCCTGACTGCAGAGGGTGAGGAAAAGCTGTCCTGATCAAGGACTGTATCCTGGGTTGTTCCTGTTACTTCTGAGTTGTTTCTGATCCTAAGTTGTACCCTGTTACTTCCTAATAACTCTTATCATTGTGAGCATAACCTGTGAGTTTCGTGTGGCCTTTCCAGTGACTCATTAAATCTAGTAGAGCAGTAGAGGGTGCTGTGGGAGGGATGGTCAGTGTCAGAATTGGTGAAAAGATTGGCGAGGAGATATATCTGACTGCTACCTGATAGCAATCAGCCTTGGAGTGCTGATGCTGATGATTCTCCTTCCCCCTTGTGAAGTTAAGCGAGGAGATCAGATGTATCCAACATGCCATTTTTACAACAACCACCCCTTTGAAAAAGCTAATGGGCATAGAATGAGTAAGGTACTCTGATGTCATAACTTTAAGATGATCTTTAGTTGACTTCAATTTCTGTTGTCATTCTTCTGATATGTAAGGACAGTGCTGCAAGGTCAATCTAAACAAGATGTTCCTCAATTTTGACCTTGATTTGTTTATGGCACAAGCCAATGCAAGTTTAGTGATGAAGTCATGCCTCCCAGACTGTTTCCCTAGCCCTCTAGTCCAACACCCCTCCATTTATATCTACACACCTGCCACAAACTCCCCTTAATTCAGGAAAATCATTGGAAGAGCTTCAGTTCTGTTCATTCTCGTCTATAGTTCAATCCATTTTAGCCAAATGGACTGAACCTACTTTCAGTCTACTATCTGAGCTTAGAAAATTCCAGAGTCAGGGTGAGAGTTAGAAGACCTGAGTGCTAGTTAGGCCTTTGGGTTGACCAGCTAGTGAAATCCCTACATCACACCTGCATGAAAAATTGTTGCTTATGTGAGGAGAACACCAAATGATTTCTCATGTAATGCCCTTTTATTATTGTTGCAAAGACAGGGAAAGAAGGAAAAATTATTTGGAGAAAGAGAGTTTAGGAAACAGATGAACAGGCTTCCTCTCCTCGGAGCTTAATTAAAAAATCTTAGCAGTTGGAATTTGGTACTTGTGGTTTTGAAGAATAAAATTCTTAAGCCATTATGTTGGACTTCTGTGGGGCTCTGGCTGGCAGCCATCCTGCAGTCTGCTCAGCTGAGCATGATTGAACTCTTAGTATCGGCAGTTGGAAGTAACAGAGAGCTGATAAACAACGACTACCATCTCAAAACAAACATCTTGAAAGTGAAGTACTTTTAAAGTGGAGGGAGGTTTCAGATTAACGCTTGCCTCCTTGCGGTGTGGCAAGGAATGATGCTGGATTTTCATGAGTCTTATGCTTGAGAGGCCTTTCCAAGATTCGTCTTGGTTGTCTAGAGTCCAAGGTTTTCGTAAGGTCAAAGAAAAGTCAGTCTAGAGCACTTACGAGGACAGACTGTGAGCCGACAGCATCAATTTTGCGTTCTCCTTTTATTCCTCCCTGTGAAATATTTTCCAATTATTTTTCCATGTACTTAAGCAAACACTCCTTTGTGCTTTGCTGCCTAGATTTTTAAAGTAAGGGCTTGAACCATTTGCTTCAGAAACAAAATGTTCACAGGACTCCCTCTATATAGAAATTCACTTACAATAATAAGAGTTTGCACCACTGCTTCAGGTTAAGAAATCCATTGAGATTTCTAGAAAGTGGTCCTGTCCAACTTGCCCCTACCTTCAGTGCCTGGCTCTCATCCCTTTCAGGTTCTGATTTTAAAAGCACTTAATTAGTGTGCTAATTAGAACCTAATCAGGTTGCTAATGAAGTAGTTGACAGCCCAGATCAATTAAAAAAGGAAAAAGCATCCTGGCCTTTTGTTTTCAGCTTCTACGGGAGATGTCATTCTCTTTTTAATTGCCTTGAAACGGCTTTGCTGAACGAATCAGCGTCTGTCATTCACGCTTGGCTCCTGGTCATGTTGCTTGCGCCAGCAAGAGGCTGCAATGCAGCAAGAGGCTCTGGGACTTTGGAAAGCAAGGTTTTCCTTTTTCTGTGCTTGATGCTTAGAAATCTTACACTTCTCAGAGCATTGCTCTGCCCACCAATCTCCATCCTGGTCACTGGGTTTCTGAGTTAATAGCTATAAATGCAAACTAAATTACTGCTTAACCAGCACATTCCCTTAGTATACATATTTATTTACCTGAAAAGATAACAGTGACCATTGAAACCAGACAGATTTTTTTTTTTTTAATTAGGATTTGGGTGAAGATTTACAGAGTAAATTCACTTTTCATACAGCAGTTCACATATACTTTGTCTCATGTCATTGACCAAAATTTA
>NW_006921618.1:5022442-5023066 GCF_000298275.1 Orycteropus afer afer | reverse complement strand
GCTGTGACCAAGTAATGACCATAACCTTGCCCCTTGTCAGCTCTACTATACACCTGGGAATTCTGATCATTCACATGAACTTATAGGCCCATTGGAAACCAGACAGATTTTTAAGATAATATTTCTTCCCTTGTTTTTGGTGCTAACCTGGATGCTGGACCCTAGAGCCCAAACTCTAGAGTTTTGATGATGATTTTTGTAGCAATCACAATAGTGGGTGTAACCTATATAATAAACATTCATAATATAGAAAATGAAGTTGTTTTTGAAGTTGCAATCATTTCCCACAGTGTGTGAGAGTTATTGTAAAGTCAGGCCTGCAGAAAGAATAGAAGGGCCTGATGACGAGAACCAATCATGAGATAAGGAAAGAGGAGACTGGGAGGAGAGTGAGGCAGGGATCTGAAAGCCCTGGAGGCTTAGAGGTGCCAGGGAGATAGACTAGTGGTTTAGCAAAGTATTTTTTAAAAAACTGTGTGCCAAACGCTAAAGAATAATGTAGAATCTGCAAAACACCACATAACGTGGATGAACTTGGAAGACATTATGCTGAGTGAAATAAGTCAATCACAGAAGGACAAATATGGTATTAGTCCATTATTGTAAAAATTAAGGAAAGGTTTA
>NW_006921618.1:5019104-5021257 GCF_000298275.1 Orycteropus afer afer | reverse complement strand
GTTGCATTGTGGTAAATTGTGGTCAATGACATGAGACAAAGTATATGTGAACTGCTGTATCGAGAGTGATTTTGCTCTGTAAATCTTCACCCAAATCTAAATAAAATAAAATTTAAAAAAATTAAAAAAAAAAAAAAATTGTGTGCCAAGCACTATGCTGAGAATAGGTTATAGAACAGTGAATAAAACATGGGTCTTTGGGAGACAGAAAATAAACAAATGACTAAATAACCAAAAGTGGGCAAAGTGCTGCAGAAGATAAGTCCCTAGTACTATAAACCAACCAGTTGCCACTGAGTCAGTTCCAGCTCATGGCTACCCCATGTGTGTCAGAGGAGAACTGTACTCCATAGGGTTTTCACTGGGTGATTTTTCAGAAGTAGATTGCCAGACCTTTCTTCCAAGACTCCTGTGGGTGTACTCGAACCTTCAGCCTTTTGGTTAGCAGCTGAGTGCATTAAGTTCCACCCAGGGCCTTCTTGAATACTATGTTGTTGTTGTCGTTGTTGTTGTTGTTTTGCCGTCGAGTCGGTCCCGACTCATAGCGACCCCTCCTTGGGTTTCCGAGGCAGTATCACTACGGAAGTAGGATTGCCCAATACTATAAGCATGTCCTATAAGGACACCTCAGGCTTCCTGGAGGAATGAAGTTAAAGCTGAGAAATGAAGGTCAAGTAAGAGATGGCTGGGCAGAGACAGCTAAAGAGTCATCAGCAGGGATAGCATGAAGAGAAATGGTAGGGAGAGAGAAAGCAGGTTTTTTCTAGTAACTAAGAAGAATTCCATATGCTGGAGCAGAGAGAAAGAAGAAAGGATTTCAGGAGTTGAGACCAGAGAGGCAGGCAGAAGCATGTTCATTCACATTCACAGATGTTTGAAGTTTAAGGATATAGGATGCCATTATAAGCTTTTAAGCAGGGGATTCTGATCAGATCTGAGTTCTTGAAATATTCTAGCAGCTGTGTGGAAAAGAGATGAAGAGGAGGCCAGATGGAAAGAGAGGGGATCATTGGGGAGATTTTTACAGTTTTCCAAGTGAAAGTCAGCAGTGGCCTAAACTAGGGTGCAGACAGTGGGCGTAAGGAGAGGTGGGGAGACTTGAGAGACATTTAGAAGATAGGATGAACCAGAATTGGTTGTTAATCACATGTCAGGAGTAAAGAAGAGGGAAATTTGTGGCTAAAACAACTAGACTTCTGGTGGGGCCATTCACTAGGATTAGGAACAGTGGAGCAAGAGTTCAAGCCTTGGCCATGTTTAGTTTGAAGTCTTATGGGGCATGGAGTGATGATGTAAAGGAGAGCAATGGGATTGGTGGGTCTGGAGCCTGGAGGAGCTGGAGATGAGGGAATTGTCAGCAGAAGTGGGCTACCAATCTGTGGCACTCCATGAGATCCCCTTTGGGGAGAGAGTAGCCTGAGAGGAGGTTTGAATTCAGGGCTGAGCCATGAGCAGGTCTAAAATTTAATGATCTCTTAAAAGAGGAGGAATCAAGAATCAGCCAAGGAAACTGGGAAGGAGCCACTGGAGAGGAGAGGAGAAAAACAGAGAGGACTAGAAGCCTTTTATGTGATGCTTTTCATTCTCAATGCTTTTTGCAAAGAACACTGGTCATTGATAACCACTCAGGCCTGAGAGAACTGCTTTTCCCAAATGTTTACCTAATAGAGCCCCTTCAAAAGAGTAAAATCTTACATGGATGACACCTGGAATGGTGGAGGCTGGGGTTGAGGCCCTGCTCCCTAAGCCTCCTATTGTGTTTCAATCCCACTTTCCACTTCTGAACCCAAGGCTCTGAGGAAAGATGTTGGAACAGCTCCGCCTTCTGAGATATCCACTTGGCCTGTTGAGTTGAGGGCTGCTCTGAGTAGAATAACCTTAGAGTACGGTCTGAAACTGTGCAGCATGGTAACCCAGGAACCAACTGAAGGCCCAGCTCCTCTGACCTAGAGGACTTCCAGAAATCCAATCCCTAGATCACTCTAGGCTAGAAAGTATCAGGAAGCCATTTACTAGGCACTCCCTGTAAATGCATCATAACCCTTCAAAGTCCAGATTGTTGTTGTTGTTATTTGCCGTCGAGTCGGCCCCGACTCATAGCGACCCCTCCTTGGGCTTCCGAGGCAGTATCACTATGGAAGTAGGATTGCCCA
>NW_006921618.1:5005034-5019004 GCF_000298275.1 Orycteropus afer afer | reverse complement strand
GCCAGCCTTCTGGTTAGCAGTCAAGTGCCTTAGCCACTATGCTACCAGAGCTCCCAAGTCCAGATTAGACATCATTTATTTCATGAACCTTCTTAGGCCCCCAGTTCAGAAGCCTCCTCTATGCTGATCCCCTCAAACATGTTTGTTGCACTCATTGAACACTACATCAGTTATTTACATATTTGTGCACCCATCTCCCCTATGAGACTGAGTTTTCATGGGCAGGGACCAAGCCTTTCATTTTAAAGCCAGGACAATGCTTGGCACAGTGTGAGTGTTCAATAAATGTGTGAATTATCTTAAACTGCATTGAATTAAACTTGGAAGGGATTTGGCTGACAGTCCTTTCTTCTTACAGATAGGGGTGAGGATGAGGTACAGTGCATGACTGGCAGAAGTGGTGCTGCAATCTGGGCCCCTGATTTCCAGTGCAGTTTTCTTAGGATCCTTTCTGTAGTGTTCAAGGGTCTGAAAACCAAAAACCAAACCCACTGCCATCAAGTCAATTCAGAGTCATAGCAACCCTATGGGACAGAGTGGAACTGTCCCATAGGGTTTCCAAGGCTCTAAATCTTTACAGAAACAGCTGCCTCTTCTTTCTTCTGTGGGGTGGCTGGTGGGTTTGAACCACCAACCTTTTGGTTAGCAGCCAAGATGCTTTAACCACTGTGCCACCAAACCTCCTCAAGAACCCCAAAGAAGAGTTAAATCCATTGCCATGGAGTCGATTTCCGCTCATAGTGATCCTAGAAGGACAGCGTAGAACTGTCTCATAGGGTTTCCAAGGCTGTAATCTTTATGGAAGCAGACCACCACATCATCCTCTCATGGAATAGCTGGTGAGTTTGAACCTCTGACCTTTGGATTAGCAACTGAGCTCTTAACCACTGCATCACCAGGGCTTCCTTAATAATTAAAAGAAGAAAAAGTTGGCAGCACTGAAGCACTGAATATGTAAATGTAAGGAAACAAACCCCCCTGGTTTGCAGGCTGTTGGTGCTCTTGATGGATGAAATGACGCTGTCTCACCCATCAGGCCCACGGCATGAAGTGTCTTTCTTTGGAGTCATTTTTCATAAGCTAAAAGTGTGATTCTCTCCTACTTGTCCTTGCCACCTGTCAGGCTTCCAGCTCCTTCACACATTTCCCAGTCATGTTTAATTCTTACCTTTCAAAAGGGCCACTTCTCACATTTTCTAGGCAAAAAGCTTTGTTTGTTTATTTTTAATCTCATCTTACAGGAGTTGGCCCAAGAATGTTTCCAATATAAAAATTCTAGGATTTTCTCTATGTGGTGAAGGGTTAGGATATTCCTTGGGGAAAAAAAGATAAAATTGGCTTCTCTTCCTTAGAGAGAGAATAATGGCTTTTTATTTGAAGACTCGCTGAAGAGGGGTTCTAAAGAGCCACCCTTGAATATAAAACCCACAAATACTTCTCTTTTACCATCAGCAGTAGCAGTGCTGTGACCTTCAATTTAGAAAGAACCCACTGAAGGCCTGACGATTTGGCTGTTCACTTACATTTCCCCCAGTTGTCTTTTACATGAGTCTGTTATTTGTTTCTCTTTAGATCTCTCTTCATACTGAAGTCTCTGCATGGTACAAACAGTGACAGTGCTCAGCTGCTAGCTGAAAGGTTGGTGGTTCGAGTCTACCCAGAGTGGCCTCAGGAGAGAGGTCTGGTGATCTTCTTCTGAAAAAACCACCCATTGAAAACCCTAGGAAGCACAGGTCTCCTTTAACACACAAAGCAAACCAAAGGCAATCCCACTGCCATCAAGTTGATTGTAACTCATAATGACCCCCACTGGATTCCCAAGCCTATAAATATTTAGGGAAGTAGATTGCTGCATCTTCTTCCTGTGGAGCAGCTGGTGGGTTTGAACTGCTAACCTTCTGGCTAGCAGCCAAATGCCTTATCACTACACCACCAGCATAGAGGCACCAAACTACACTGTTTCACAACTTTTAGCCAATAATTATTGTCAGCCTGGCAATTTTATTGAGGAAATGGAGAAAGCAGTCAGAAAAATGTGGGCCCAGGACTTGATCCCGTGTTCAAATTCCAGCTCTACAATGTACAGTGTGAGATCTGTCCCTTAACCTCAGTTTCCTTTTCTGCAAAATAGGACTCCTCCCTAGCAGGGTAATTGTGAGGACTGGTGAAAATGTATAATGTAAAGCCCCCAGCATAGTGTTCAGTCCATGTTGTTGTTGTTGTTGTTGTTGTCATTGCTAAGTGCCGTTGAGTCGGACCTGACTCATAGCCACCCTCCTTGGGTTTCTGAGGCGGTATCACTGTGGAAGTTATTGTTGTTGTTAGGTGCTGTCGAGTCATTTCCAACTCATAGCGACCCCATGCACAGCAGAACAAAACACCACCCAATCCTGCGCCAGCTCCATGATCCTTACTATACTTGAGCCTATTGTCACAGCAACCATGACAGTCCATGTCGTTGAAGGCCTTCCCCTCTTTCGTTGACCCTCCCCCCTACCAAGCATGACATCCTTCTCCAGGGAATGGTCCCTTTGGACAACATGACTAAAGTAGGTGAGATGAAGTCTAGCCATTCTCTCTTCTAAGGAGCATTTTGGCTGCACTTCCTCCAGGACAGATCTGTTAGTTATTTTAGCATTCCATGGTACTTACAGCATTCTTCGCCAGCACCACAACTCAAAAGCATCAACTCTTCTTCAGTCTTCCTTATTCATTATCCGGCTCTCACATGCATACGAGGTGATTGGAAATATCATGGCTTGTGTCAGGCTCACCTTAGTCCTCAAAGAGACATCCTTGCTCCTCAGCACTTGAAAGAGTTCCTTCGCAGCTGACCTCCCCAGTATTATATGTCATCTAATGTCCTGACTGCTGCTTCCATTAGTGTTGATTGTAGAACCAAACAACGTGAATTCTTTGACAACCTCAATCTTTTCTCCATTTATCGTGATGCTGCTTATTGGTCCAATTGTGAGGATTTTTGTTTTCTTTATATTGAGATGTAATCCATACTGCAGACTGTATTCTTCAGTCTTCGTTAGTAAGTGCCTCAAGTCATCCTCACTTTCAGCAAGCAAAATTGTATCATCACCATATCTCAGGTTGTTAATATTCTCCCTCCAATCCTGATGCCACCTTTTTCTTCATATAGTCCAGCTTCTTGGATTATTTGCTCAGCATATAGATTGAATAAGTGTAGGGAAAGGATACCATCCTGGCACACTCCCTTCTTGATTTTAAACCATGTAGTGTCCCCTTGTTCCGTTCGAATGACAGCCTCCTGGTCAAGGTACAAGTTCCTCATGAGTACAATCAAATGTTTGGGAATTCCCATTCTTCTCAATGTTATCCATAATTTGTCATGATCCACACAATCAAATGCCTTTGCATAGTTAATGAAACACAAATAAACATCTTTCTGGTATTCTTTGCCTTGAGCCAAGATCCATCTGACACAAGCTATGATATCCCTTGTTCCACATCCTCTTCTGAATCCAGCTTGTACCTCTGGAAGTTCTCTGTCAATATACTGCTACAACTGTTTTTGAGTTATCTTCAGTAAGATCTTACTTGCATGTGATATTAATGATATTGTTCGATAATTTCCACATTCTGTGGGATCACCTTTCTTTGGAATGGGTACAAATATGGATCCCTTCCAGTCAGTTGGCCAGGTAGCTGTCTTCCAAATCTCTTGGTATAACTGAGTGAGTGCCTCCAGTGCGACATCTGTTTGTTGAAATATCTCAATGGGCATTCCGTCAATTCCTGGAGCCCTGTTCTTTGCCAATTCCTTCATTGCAGTTTCCACTTTCTCCTTCAATACTATTGGTTCTAGATCATATGCCACCTCCTGAAATGGATGAAGATCGACCAGGTATTTTTTGTACAGTGACTCTGTATTCCTTCCATCTTCTTTTGATGTTTCCTGCATCATTGAATACTATGAAAGTAGATTGCCCCATCTTCCTTCTGAGGAGTGGCTGGTGGATTTGAACTGCCAGCCTTCTGGTTATCAGTCAAGTGCCTTAGGCACTACACCACCAGAGCTCCCTCAGTCCATAGTAGTCATCTAATAAATATTTGTTGTTAACACACCCTATTTTTAGGTGAGATCTTTACAGTTTTACCTGCTTTAATCCAAGAAGCACACCCAAAATGGTTATGATGGATTAAATCATCTATCCATCATGTTCCTGGATGAGTATCTGGTACGATACATGGTTTGCTATTCTAATTGTTGTTGTTGTTAATATTATTGTGATATTTACTCACAGGATGGCCTCTTTTAAAGACAGATCCTTGGGCGATAAGTAGTAACTTGTAGCTGAACAGATACAAAGAATTAAATCTGGATCACTTTATGTGTTTTGTTGGTTTTGTGTTTGAAAAATATGAATTAACCTGTCAAAACAAAAAGAAACAGTGTTTCACCAATGGGAGCCCTTGGACTAATTGAGCCCTGATTCTGTAGCTACTCGGGGTATCTTTGGCAACTGTTTAGGCGACAGTTGAGCTTCCCAGAGTTCTGCTTTCAGATGTAGGACACGGGAAGGTTATACAGTCATGCATCACTTAACGTCCATGATACATTCTGTGAAATAGGACATTATGTGATTTGGACAGTGTGCGAACACCATATCATAGTCTGGTCCTGCTTTTCTTCAAGCATCTTCAATAAGCTGCTTGCCTTAGCAGTCATCTTCAACATGCTGCGAGAAATTTCACTTTTCTTTTTGGTCCTTAGTCCACGTCATTTGCAATTTCTCCACATCTGTTATAGGTCCCTCTCACATTTGTGTTAGCTTTGTAGCCTTCAGTGGAGTCAATCTTTTAACAACTTGGAAATTTTTTTTCTTCGTTTTTCAGGTTTGTCCTGATTATCGTGTGTGAAATGCCTAAATCACAAGCAATAGTGTTCACTGATTTTCTACCTTCCTATTGTTTTATAACCTTTTGTTTACTTCCAAATCAATACTTCTTTTTTGCCTCTTACTGCTACTATAACTATCACTGGTTTTGCTGCATTTAGGAGCCATGATGAACTTCAGGGTAATATTTTCGAAAGGAAATTAAACAGAGATAACATGACAGCACTCGAGATGGTGATACATGAGATTGGATGCTGCTGCCTAAGAGTCAAAACATATACTGTTTTATGCTAAACCTTCCATATAGAAAGTACGGAACAGAACACACACAAGCCAGTAGCAGAGACATTTATTATGACTATCAAGACATAATGTATTGTAAGGTTACATACGTACTGTACCATTATACTATGCATGGTAAAACAATCATTTTGTATATAAGAGACATGTGTTGCATGCAGGAAGCTGTTGCATTTGCTACATCTGGTTCTCTGATCCAAGTTTCTGAGCTCTACTATATATAAGACTTATGTGACCACCAACATACATGCTGTCAGAGTCAGACGTTGACTGTGCTCTCAAAGCTCTGTGTGTCTATAAGCTAAGGTCTGTAGGCAGTGTGTACTTTTTAGAGAGCCTATTGAATCATAAGGAAAGTGTGGGTGGCAAGATGCTTTTCCTTGAATGGAAATACACTTTTTAACTAATGTCTGATCTTAACTAAATAGTTCACTGGTAAGGAGTTGGCATGTAGAGTATCTTAACCTAAGCTTAAAAGCAACCGGAAAGGCTACTCTGTTCTGTGTCTTTCTGCTGAAAGTCTCATTCTTCTCGTTCCAGAGGAGCTCTCCCACTTGAGTCTGTCATTAGTAATACAATGGCTAGATTCTGTTTACCTTTTTTTTGGAGCATTTACTGGAAACCGTTTTTGTAAAAACTAGTTGCACATGAGGGTATATCCTAAGGAAATCGTTAAGAACAAAACGAAAAAAAATGCTTAAGAATTCATCTCAGCATTATTCTTAAAAGGCAAATGTTGGAAACAACTGACATGTCCAGCTGTGAGTACATGGTTAAGGAGAGGAAAACACACCATACAAGACGCAGTTTTATACAACCATTAAAATTGCATTTATGAGAAGCTCTTATGGGGATATGCTTATGCAATAATGTTAAAGTAGGACATAAAATTGCATGTTGGGCCTAATCTTAAACAGACAAATAGCTGAAAGGAAGTGTACCAAGCTGAAAATTGTACCGACGTTGTCACTTGAGAGTGAGACTGTAAGTGATTTCTATTGTATTCTTTATGTTTTCCTATATTTCCTTTTTTTTTTTTTTTAACAGTAAACATAAATTACGTCAATTTAGGTGTAAGTGTTATTTAACAAAAATAAAGACAATGTTTCAGTAGGTTCAGGGACGTGGTAGTAGTATACCTTTAAATTAGAAATTGGCAGTGAGTGGCAGCTGTTGGGTATTAACGGTTAGTGCTTACATAACATTTCATGGGAGGCTTTTTAGGTGTTTTATAGCACCTGAGCTCATTTTCATCCCCCTTCTTGTGTGGTAGGCAGCAGGAATTGTAATGATTCTGTGGATGAAAAAGCCAGGCTCAGAATGAACACTGGATTTTGTTTCTACCGATGTTCCAAAGCTGTGAAAACCTGGTCCACGTGATTGGCATGGTGCCACCATTCTCTGCTCACAGAAGCATTGAAATTTAGGACTGGCATGGGCCTTCAAAATGGGGCCTTAGTATGTAGTCCACTACCTCACAAGGCAATAAGTAATTCCCATGTACTGTTGTTTAGTATGGAAGACGTTTGAGAGGAACTTCTCATCTTAATATGTACACTTGCTCTTATTAAGAACCTGTAAGAAAAAGAAAAGGGGAGAGCTGTCCTGAATTATTACAGATTAAACTGCAGATGGGGTAGGTTGGAAAACGATTGGCAGTTGGGCAAAGTGGCCCTGAGTTTGCTGGGTTGCATGTGTGGTTCGTGTATCTGGGTTCTTCTGGCCCGCTCGTAACAGATTCTCTTAGCTCCTCTTCTGTGACCCCCAGTGTCCTGGACTTCCATGCACTTAGTGTCTAGCATTCCAGCCCATCTATGATAACTTTCAAATTTAGAATTCAGGGTATGTGCCTCTTCAGGTAATAAAAGAATCCTAAGCTGCTTTCCTTCCCAATTTTCTGATGTAGTTTTTGAAGGTGGTCACAGTCAGATTCAGAGGAGACAAATATACATCTTCCCCAACAGTTACTGTCTCTAATCATTTTTGTCTGTGCTTGACAGAGGAGGAAATTTTTTTCATAGCACCCAAGAGTTTGTAGGCATTCAAGAAAAGGCAAGTGTTAACATGACACTGCTGCTTTGAGACTTCTAATACCTGGGTTTGAATGGAAGGTCTCCCTTTCGTTAGTTGACCCTCAGTTTATTCAAGTGTAAAAAGGAGGTAATAAGAATAATGTACTAATCACTATGTTAGTCAGCATAGGGCATGCTATGCTGTAGTAACAAATCTGGAAATCTCAGCAGCTTACACAAAATAGATTTTTTGCACATGCAGAAGCTAATGCAGGTCACCTGGGCTCTTCTTTATCTGGGGACTCTGAGATGTAAGTTCCTTCCAACTAGTTTTGCCACCATCTCAACACATGGCTTTTAGGGTCACTGAGACAGGGAAAAGAGAACTGGAGGGGCATGCACTGGCTTTTAAGTGCTGTGTCCAAAAATGACATATGTCACTTCCACTCATATTTCATTGGCTTGAACTAATCACATGGCTTTGTCTAACTTCAAGGAGATTGGACATTTGGGAGAGCACACGGGCTACCAGGTGAGTGCTAACCATTTCTGCTGCCTTATTGTGTACTAGGCACTGTTCTAATTGCTTTACATGACTGATCCCATTTAATCCTCAATCGTATGAAGTAGTTGCTACTATCTTCAGTATATAGATAGTAAACTGAGTCAGAGAGGTTAGGCAACTTCCCAAAGGCTCACGGCTGATAAGTGAGGGGCCTGGTATTTGAAATCAAATAGTATGATTTTACAGCCTATGCTCTTAAACTCTGGACCTATCATCTCCCTAATAAACTCTCTCCTGGGGGGATTTCTGTAAAATTACAAACTCATTGCCATCGAGTTGGATCTGACTCATAACGATCCCTCCTTGGATTTCCGAGGCGGTATCACTACAGAAGTAGATTGCCCAACCTTCCTTCCAAGGAGTGGCCAGTGGGTTTGAACCCCAGCTTCTGGTTAGCAATCAAATGCCTTAGGCACTATGCCATCAGAGTGCCTCTATAAAATTATAAGCAATGGAAATAAACCACCTGGTATGCAACATTTTACATGTAATAAACCAAAAACAAACAAACAAATGAACCAAACTTACTGCCATGCAGTTGATTCCAACTCGTGGCGATCCCCATTGGGTTTCCAAGGTGGAAAATCTTTATGGAAGTAGATTGGCAGCTACTTCTATTATTATTGTTACTGTTGGTGCTGCTGCTGTTGTTGGCAACTTCAAATCCTTTCTGAGTGAAAACAAAAACAAAACACGGTCATGGAGTCAATTCCAACTCATAGTGACCCTTTGGGACAGAGCAGAACTTCTGCATAAGGTTTCTAAGGCTGTACATCTTTACAGAAGCAGACTGCCTCATCGTTCTCCTGCAGCATGGCTGGTGGGTTCGAACCACTAAGTTTTTGGTTAGCACTCAAATGCTTTAACCACTGCACTACCAGAGCTCCTTTTCTGAGTCAAGGAAGGGTATAAATAGATGACTATGTGATAGAGCTTTATTAAAAAGGCATCTCTTTTGTCCTGGCATCTGGAGTTACAGGGAATGCTTTAATATAACCTCTCAGAGAAGTATCAAGTAATTACCATCATATGGAAGGTATTTTAGCAAGCCGTGCCCATTCTTACCCTGTAAGGGCATGAAAGCAAAGACTACATTTTAATTACTGGCATGCCATGTCTCATTATGGGTTCTGCAAGGCTGCTCTGAGCAAAATTTAAGGGACACAACCATAGTTTTATTTTGTATTTGTTTTAATTAAACATTAGCACTGATCTTGACTTGCTCTGTAGGTAGTTAAAGAAAAATACTGGGCTGTACAGTGATTTCTGAACCTCTTTGTGTAGCCAGAAATAGATTTGGTCTCAGAGTGACTCCCCTGTCTCTTTCCTGCCATAGGGTAATTGATACCCCCCTTGCTCATTCCCAGGAAGTCTCAGCAGCTGGAGGCAACCTGGCCTGCGGGTGAGTGAGCAGGCAGCACGGCCCAGAGAGAGGGAATATTGATGATTTTCCAAGTGTGCTTAGACCAGTGAAGGATGTCATTGGAGTGTGGAAGGACAGGGGCAATTAATGGTGTGCAAAAACCTGTGTGACTGCGGTGGTTGGTACCATTCTTCCTTGCCTAGGGAGGAGGGCAGAATCTTGGTACTTGAGAAATATCTCTAAGTCTCCCCCAACCCTGGCAAGTTGGGAGGATGGCTCCTTCTCATTTCTTCCCCATCTGTCAAGAAGCCCCAGCAAGCCATTGTCTCTGACAGAAGACAACACCTAGGATCTTTCACTCATTAAACATGTGTGTAAGGTGTGTGCTCAGCAATGGGCCAGGAAGCAAAGAGAAGATATTGTCCAAGCTTCACCACAGACACAGAAGTAAACAATAAACTCTAAGAGACAGAACTTTAAAAGTGCCAAATATACACCCACTAGGTTAATTGTTATCAGGCCAAAAAAAAAAAAAGAAAGGCGGGGGGGAATGCTGGTGGCATAGTGTCTAAGGCATTTGACTGCTAACCAGAAGGCTGGTGGTTCAAACCCACCAGCCACTCCTCAGAAGGGCAATCTACTTCCACAGAAATACCACCTCAGAAACCCAAGGAAGGGTTTCTAGCAAATGTTCGTGAGGATGTGGAAAAGTTGGAAGCCTCATGCATGGCTGATGGGAAAGTAAAATGGTACTGCCACTATGGAAAACAGTTTGGTAGTTCCTCAAAAAGTTAAACATATAATTACTATGTTATTAGGCTGTTAGGTGCTTTCAAGTTGATTCCATGGGCTGCTTGAGCCCATCATTGCAGCCACTGTGTCATTCCGTCTCATTGAGGCTCTTCCCCTTTCCCTCTGACCCTTCACTTTATCAGGCATGATATCCTTCTTCAGAGAATGGTCCCTTCTCACAACATGATCAAAACAGGTGAGATGAAGTCTGGCTATCCTCAGTTCTAAGAAGCATTTAGGCTGTAGGTCTTCCAGGACAGATTTGGCCATTCTTCTGCCAGTCCATGGCACTTTTAGTATTCTTCCCCAACACCACAATTCAAAGGCATCAATACTTCTTTGGTCTTCCTTACTCATCGTCCAGCTATCACATGCATGTGAGGCGATTGTTAGGTGCACCTTAGTCTGCAAAGTGACATCTTTGCTCTTTAACACTTTAAAGAGGTCTTTTGCAGCACATTTGCCAAGTACAATATGATGTCTGATTTCTGACTGCTAACCAGAAGGCTGGAGGTTCAAACCCACCAGCCACTCCTCGGAAGGAAGATTGGGCAATCTATTTCAATAGTGATACCGCCTCAGAAATCCAAGGAGGGGTCGCTATGAGTCAAACCAACTCGATGGCAGTGAGTTTGTTTTTTTGGACTTCCATGGGGGTTGATTGTGAATCCAAGTAAAATGAAATCCCTGACAACTTCAATCTTTTCTCCATTTATTTTGATGTTGCTTATTGGTTGTGAGGATTTTTGTTGTCTTTATGTTGAGGTATAACTGTACTGAAGATTGTAGTCTTCTGATCTTCATCAGTAAGTTCTTAGAGTCATCTTCACTTTTAGCAGGCAAGGTTGTGTCACTTGCATATTGCAGGTTGCTAATGAGTCTTCCTCCAGTCTTGATGCTGCATTCTTCTTCATACAGTCTAGTTTCTCAGATTATTTGCTCAGCATACAGATCGAATATATGGTGAAAGAATACAGTCCTGACTCATGCCTTCCCTGATTTTAAACCATGCAGTATTCTCTTGTTCTGTTTGAATGACAGCCTCTTGGTCTGTATACAGGTTCTTCATGAGCACAATTAAGTGTCCCAGAATTTCCATTCTTTGCAATGTTGTCCATAATTTGATGTGATCCACACAGTAGAATGCCTTTACATAGTCAATAAAACACAGGTAAACATCCCTCTGTATTCTTTGCTTTCAGCTAAGATCCATCTGACATCAGCAATGACATTCCTCATTCCACAGCCTCTTCTGAATCCAGATTTCATTTCTGGAAGTTCCTTGTCAATACTGTTATAACCATTTTTTAAATTATCTTCAGCAAAATTTTACTTGTGTGTGATATTAATGATGTTGTTCAATAATTTCCATATTCTGTTGGATCACTTTTCTTTGAAATGGGCACAAATATGGATCCTTTCCAGTCAGTTGGCCAGGTAGCTGTCTTCCACACTTCTTGGCATAAATGAATAAGTGCCTCTAGCACAGCGTCCATTTGTTGAAACATCTCAGTGGGTATTCCATCAATTCCTGGAGCCTTGTTTTTCACCAATTCCTTCAGTGCAGCTTAGACTTTTTCCTTTTATATCATTGGCTCTTATCATATTCTACCTCCTGAAATAGTTGAATGTCAACCAATTCTCTTTGGTACAGTGACTCTGTATTCCTTCCGCTTTCTTTTGATGCTTTCAGCATTGTTCAATATTTTGCCCAGAGGGTCCTTCAATATTGCAATTTAGGCTTGAATTTTTTTCCCCAGCTCTTTCAGCTTGAGAAATGCTGAGTTTGTTCTTCTCTTTTAGCTTTCTAACTCCAGGTCTTTGCACATTTTTTAAAAAATATAATACTTTACTTTGTTTTCTTGAGCTGCCCTTTGAAATCTTCTGTTCAGCTCTTTTATTTCATCATTACTGTATGACCTAGCAATTCTTCTGCTAGGTTCATACCCAATAGACCTGAAAGCAAGGACTCAAACAGTTACATGTGCCCAATGTCCATTGCAGCATTATTCACAACAGCCAAAATGTGGGCACAACACAAGGGTCCGTCAGCAGATGAATGATAAACAAAATGTGGTATATATAAAAAAATATATTTACACACAATGGGATATTATTCAGTCATGAAGAGAAATGAACTTCTGATACATGCTACAACATAGATGAACCTTGAAAACATTATGCTGAGTGAAATAAGTCAGACACAAAAGAACAAATTTTGTATGATCACACTTACATAGAATTTCTATAATAGGCAAATGCACGGAGACAAAATTCCTTGGCGGTGCAATGGTTAAGTGCTCAGCTGCTAACTGAAAGGTTGGCAGTTCGAACCCACCCCGTTGCTCCACAGGAGAAAGACCAGGCAATCTGCTTTGATAAAGATTACAGTCAAGAAAACGCTATGGGGCAATTCTACTCTGTCATATGGGGTCACAATGAATCAGAATTGACTTGACAGCAGCTAACAACAACAACAACAGCTAGGGGCAAGGGGAAGGAGAGAACGGGAGTTACTGCTGAAAGGACACTGAGTTTCTATTCATGGTGATATAAAATCGTTTGAAGGAGCCCTGGTGGCACAGTGGTTAAAGGACTCGGCTGCCAGCTGAAAGGACAGTGGTTTGAACCCACCAGCCTCTCTGTGGGAGAAAGATGTGGCAGTCTGCTTCTGTAAAGATTACAGCCTTAGAAACCCTATGGGGCTATCGGGTCACACTATGAGTTGGAATCAACACTATAGCAATGGGTTAAAAACTCTTGGAAGTGGATGGATAGGGATGAGGGTAGAATAAAGTGGTGAATATAATTAATGTCACTGAATTGTACATTTAAAAATGGTTAAAACAGCAAACTTTGTGTTACATATATTTTACCACAATAAAATTTTTTTCAACAGTGCTAAATAGAACTATCTAGAGAAGTGCAGAGGAAGCACAATTAACTCTGAAGATAAGGCCGATGATCTCTGAATCATGTATGTGGATGTCTCATAGGCCTTTTATATTAATGGGAACCCACAGGTCTTTACTGTTCCTGAGAATTAAGTGGGTCATGTTAGGTAATGTAATATCTCAATTTCATTTTAGTTTTTAATTGAACAGATCTTTGAATTAGGTATTGACACTTTCACATTGGAAACGATGTCGGCCAGATATTGTATAAATTATAGCAGGTCTTTAATAAGAAGTATTCTGCAAAATCACAAAATAAGATATACTCTATAATTTTGGTAGCTACCACAGAGTCGTCCCCCCCCCAACTATGGTGACCCCATGCACAAGGGAATGAAATACTATCCAGTGCTGTACCATCTCCATGATCAGCTGCAAATTGGACTATTGTGATCCATAGGGTTTTCACTGGCTGAATTTGAAAGTAGATCACCAGGCCTTTACTCCTAATGTCTTAGTCTAGAAGCTCTGCTGCAACATGTTCAACATCATAGCAACATGCAAACCTCTACTGACAGATAGGTAGTGGCTATGGCCAGGAATTGAACTTAGATCACTCACATGGAGTAGGAGAGAGTTCTACCAACAATGTCCCCTTGTGTTCTATGATTACAACTATGTAAAAATACTTACGTTTGTGGCCAGAACCTAGGCAGAATTATACATGATGATTCAATCATGGTAGTTATTTTATGGTGGTGGGATTATGAATTAACTTTTTATGAAATATTTTTTCAATATTACAGTATTATAGCAAAGATCATGGGGCTGGCATAGGACTGGGCAGTGTTTCATTCTGCTGTACATGAGGTCACTAAGTTGGAGACGACTTGATGGCACCTAACAACAACAACACAGTATTTTCAATTATTTATGATCAATTTATTACAAATAATTATTTTTCTGTATGCAAAATGGAAGGACTAACAAGACAAAGAATACACAGAGTCACTGTGCCAAAAAGAATTGGTCAATGTTTAACTATTTCAGGAGGTAGCAGATGATCAAGAACCAACGGTATTAAAAGAAGTCTGAGTTGCACTGAAGGATTTGGCAAAGAACAAGGCTCCAAGAATTGATAGAATACCAACTGAGATATTTCAACAAATGTAT
>NW_006921618.1:4969941-5002464 GCF_000298275.1 Orycteropus afer afer | reverse complement strand
GTCCTGGAGGAAGTGCACCCGAAATGCTCCTTGGAAGCGAGAATGGCCAGACTTCATCTCACCTATTTTGGTCATGTTGTCAGAAGGGACCATTCCTTGGAGAAGGATGTCATGCTTGGTAGGGTGGAGGGTCGACAAAAGAGGAGGAGGCCTTCAACGAGATGGATTGACACGGTGGCTGCAATGATGGACTCAAGTATAGCAGGGATCGTGGAGCTGGCGCGGGATCGGGCAGTGTTTCGTTCTGCTGTGCATGGGGTCGCTATGAGTCGGAAACTACTCGACGGCACCTAACAACAACAACAACAATCACTGTGGAAGTAGATTGCCTAACTTTCCTTCCGAGGAGTGGCTGGTGGGTTTGATCCACCAGCCTTCTGGTTAGTAGGCAAATGCTTTAGGCACTATGCCACCAGAATAATTGATACTTTTGAATTAAAGTATTGCTGAACAATATGAAATATGCTATGGACTGCAAGAAGAATGAACATATCTGTCTTGCAAGAAGTATAGCCAGAATGCTCCTTAGGAGCAAGAATGTCCAGACTTCATCTTATGTACTTTGACCATGTTATCAGGAGGAATGAGTCCCTGGAGAAGGTTGTGATGCTTGGTAAAGTTGAGGATCAGCGAGAAAGTGAAAGACCTTCAAAGAGATGGATTGACACAGTGGCTGCAACAATGGGCTGAAGCCTAGCAACAATTGTGAGGATGGCACAAGGCCTGGAAGTGTTCCATTCTGTTGAGCACAGGGTTGCTATGACTTGTAACTGACTCCATGACACCTAACAACAACAGCATAGCCAAAACATCACATATTTTTAAAATCAATGAGAGAAACATCACTGATGAGGTTCAGGAAGGGAATCTTTAAAATAACTCAACAACAGTCACATTTGATGGAAATTCTGACCTTTGGCTAGAGAACTAGAACAAGATTTTTTAAATAAACACATTTTGTGTGTGTGTGTGTGTGTGGGGAAATACAGGGAGCTTTCTAGAAATCCATAGATCCTGGTCATTAGGAATTTGCTATTGATATTTTTCATCACAGCAAAACTAAGAACACTCTAAATTTAAGCGGAAAAAAAAAATCACCCATAATCACACACGACACAAACCAAACTATCTTTCTTTTTCTATTTGTTCCTTACACTCTAGCATTTGCCCATATGGGTATAAATATTTAACACAGCTCTAGATGCATATTATACAGCTTTTTTTCCCACAAAAGACAGTACGCATTTTTACCCAATACTGTATGATTTCAAACATTCTAAAAAGGGTTTACTGACTACATTTTAAAACATAGTTGTTCTGGAACATTTGTTGACTTGAACTATTTGAACTTCTCTTAGAAAACAATGCCAATATGGGAGCCAAAAGGAAAGAGAGGTCAGTTTTGTCATCTTTGCCTTTACAGAGATGGGAAAGTTGATGGTCACAGACGACTGGACTTCCAGCCCTCAGGGATGCAAAGGCAGGGATTCTGCAGCCAGGCTGCTTGGCCTGTGGTCCTTTCTAATGCTTCAGAGCCTTTGATTTTATGAGGCTGACATTCTAGAAACTATAACCTTTGAGATGTAAATGGAGGCCCAGTGCACAGCCTGCACCAGAACCCTCTAGAGTCCATTCTGATAAGAACAGAGCACACATGTGGCAATCAAATCTATGCTATGGGGTTCACAGTCCAATACCTTCCTCCACGAACCACTTTCTGGTCTCTTCACCCCTATCACATGCTTTAACCTTTTATAACAAAATTGCTTCCCGGGGTTTAAGCTCCTGACCATTTCCTGTTCTGCCCTGATTCAACCTGCAGAGCATGGTCGCACCATCTCGGCCTGGTCTGGAAAGAGCAGCAGCTGCCGGCACCTTCACTGTGCTCAGCCAAGTGGAAGCAGTGAACAAATACCAGCTAATGAGAGCTTACCCAGTGAGTGCGCCAGGCCCCGCTGGCTGCATCGGAGATATAGTGCCATCTAGTGGCAAAGAGGCTCCCATTGTGTTTTATTTGATTTTTTTGAAAATTGGTGAAGAACCACTGAATTAGCATTGAAATGGACCTTAGAGTCAAACATTCTCATTTGATAAAAAGGGAGTTGGGACTCAGAGAAGGAAATGGATTTTGCACATGTCACACAGCCAGCTAGTGGTGTCAGTTTGCCTTGCTTCAGCGTTCTTTGCACTATAAGATGTTAAAGAAACCAGAAGGTGAAAAAGCTTCTAATTTCCAATGAATGACCTTTCAGACCTCTGCTAAGGTGGAGGTGACCACGTGTGGGGGGCTGATGTCTGCAGAGAAGGCGTTAGGTGTTTATTGCTCTATGGAATGCTCTGGCCGGCCTCTTGGTGATGAGTGGGGTTGGGGGTGGAATGAGGGCAGTGCATTTTCAATTGTTCACCCTGCCCCCTCCCCAGTCAGCCATGAACCTCAGTACAGATAAGATGGTGTAAGGTAGACTGGGTTAAGGAGCAGGGATGCCACAGAAGGGTTGCTTGTGTCTGAGGGAACTGGCCATTAGAAAATGGAGAGAGAGCCTGCGGACAGCCAGCACCAGCCTATCCATTCCCTCTCCCTCCCACTTTTTTCAGAGCAAAGTAAAATCGTAGCCTCTGATCTCAGTCTTACCTCCTTCTCTTGCGTCTTAGAAACTCCCTGCAACCCTAGGTTTCTGGTTGCCAGGCGCACAAGCTACCTAGGTCACAGACCAGGGGAAGAGGCAGCACCCTTGTTTTCTGCACACTAGAGACTGCCTTGAGCGTGGTTAAACTCTGCTGCCGTGGAGAATTGCACAGTGCTTGGGCTTCTCAGCCAATCTGCAGCTAAAAGGCACACACATCGAGTAGAGTGTTACCCACGTTGTGGAGGGGAAGTGCACGCTGCATTATTCAGTGTCGGTTTGAGGGATGGAGGAAAGGTTAAAGCCATTGCCTAACTCCATTCCCACAGCATAAAGCCCTAAATGTTGACTCAAAACATATGGCTATGCTTTGGGATAAATCTTAGGCTAGTTGCACATGGGTATCCTAAACCAGCAAGAGGATTTTTGGGGCTGAACTCTCTTCCTTGAGTATGGGCCTTCCCTGGACTCACGGGCCTGCATTTCAGAAAGGAACGATGAGGCCATCTTGCCTTGAACTGAGATGACTTGCAAAGTCTTAAGCTGTCCATGTGAGTACGAAGGGTGCACTGTTAACCTTTAAACATATCCGTATTTATTTTTAAAAGTTGATTAGGGTAAGGGGAGCATTTAATGCTATTCGTTTTTCTAGCCTAGGGAGTCTGACTCAGTGACTTTTGTGGACTGGAATGTCTGAATTGGCCAAGACTTGACAAAACCTTTGGTGCCCAGGGCACTGGCTGAGTCATGGTGCAGCATCACATGGCCTGGCTACCCCTGGGCAAAATGTCTGTGAATTTCTCTGGAGGACAGAACAATCTACCAAGGCTGAGCACTGAGGTCCTGCTGCCTGGCAGGCCCCAAACAGAAAGCCCACCCCAGCCGGATCCTGCTTCTGCCTGTTCCTGTCTTCTTGCCAAATCTAATCTCCTCCAAAGCTCTTCTTCAACAGGGGCTTTGTTGTGTGTCTGGGGAGTTTGTTGAGATGTAAACTCACGGACAGGTCTGCTTTTCAGCCCAACACATTCCTGGAAAAGGGTATCTTTGTGATGTGGATCATATCCCCCCACAGAAGCTCTGTTATAAATGGGGTGCACTTCTCACCAGAGACTGGGAGCACATGAATCACAGTGATATTCAACATCAACAGCATGTCATTAAGTCAACATGTCCAGAAAACTCTGCAATCATTTGTCAGAAGAAAATCTCTGACAAGCGTTTTGTCTGGACTCTCACAGGGTCCTTAGCTCATTACTCAGGTGTCCTGAACTGAGCCGTCCCTCCCCAGCCGCCCATGCTGGGGCCCCTTTCTTTACTGTCCTTGTCTTGATCTTGAGGTTCTTAGCCCCCTAGTTCTTCCACTGGGTGGCTCTTCTCCTTTCCTCACCGAATACTTTTCACTAAAAGATCTTTCAACAATTCACAATTTCATATGTTCTCCCCCACCCACCCCACCCCAGGTTGATATATTCCACGCTGTGACAACCAGCACCCTAGATTTGTCGTAACAGCCTCTCTCCCCACACTATTAAATGTGCACTGTGATTAGCTTGTAAAGAAAGCCCCTATATAGTGCACTTACGGGTCAGAGCCCTAAAACAGCCTGAATGCATCCCAAATTCCTTCAGGGGAAAAGGTACCTCAACAGGCATTCATTTATTCAAATATGTGTATTAAGTTATTCCTAGGTGTCCCTGGAGAAGGACATCATGGTTGGTAAATTAGAGAATCAGCAAAAAAGGGGAAGACCCTCAACGAGATGGACTGACACAGTGGCTGCAACAATGGGCTTAAGCACAGCAAGGATTGTTAGGATGGCACAGGATCAGGCAGTGTTTCCTTCTGTTGTATGTAAGGTTGAGATGGGTTGGAGCCGACTTGACGCCACCTAACAACCCCAACAACACATGCCAAGCGGTGGGGCAGTGGTGGTTGAATGGTAGAATTCTTGCCTTCCGTGTGGGAGACCCAGGTTCCATTCCTGGCCAAGGCACTTCACGTGTCTGTCAGTGGGGTCTTGCATATTGCTGTGATGCTGGACGTGTTTCAGTGGAGCTTCCAGACTAAGACAAACTAAGAAAGGCCTGGAGGTCTACTTCTGAAAATTGGCCAGTGAAAGACAGCTCTGCGGATCACAGTAGTCGGATCCACAACTGATCGTGGGGAGGGCACAGACTGGGCAACACTTTGTTCCATTGTGGGGTCGCCATGAGTCAGGGGCCAAGTCAATGTCAGCTAATAACAGCTACCAGGTGCCAGGCACTTCGGAAGGCCTTCAGGATAGAGTTATGAATAAAACAGACAAAACACTCATGTGTACGTGGAGCTTGAGGACAAGTTGCATTTGTCTAATGAGTAGAAAGACCACTGACTTGGGAGTCAGGAAGCCTGAGGGTCTAAGCTGATGCGTCCACTCACCAGCTAAGTCACTTCCCCCTCTCTGATCCAATCTCCTCAGCTGGAGAATGAAAAGATTAGTCTTGGCCACAGGTAAGGATTCTCACCTACGACCATCTAAGGGTGATTTCCCTCTTTATACTATCAAGGAGACCTGGTGGTGCAGTGGTTAAAGTGCTCAGCTGCTAACCAAAAAGCTCAGAGGTTTGAAACCACCCGCCACTCCATGGGAGAAAGATATAGCAGCCTGCTTCCATGAAGATTTACAGCCCTTAAAAACCCTATGGGGCAGTTCCACTCTGTCCTATACGGTTGCTATGAGTTGGACATAATGGCAGTGGGTTTTGGTTATACTATCACATCTTTGGTAGCATAGTGGCTAAGACACTTGCCTGCTAACCAGACGGCTGGCGGTTCAAACCCAGCAGCCACTCCTCGGAAGGAAGGTTGGGCAATCCTACTTCCGTAGTGATACTGCCTTGGAAACCCAAGGAGGGGTCGCTATGAGTCGGGTTTGACTCGACGGCACATAACAACAACAACAAATCACATCTTTGGCTTCTCAGCCAAGAGAGTAGAGCTCTCCTGCCTCTCCTTAAGTGGTGAATTCAAGCCAGCTTCCCTTTCTGCCCTCTCAATTATGTTCTACTTTGATTATTCTTTGGTCTTAACAGAGAAAGGAAAAGAGAGCACGTTTCTCCATCAGGTTCACCTGCCTGCCTTCCCATCTTATTACCCTTGTTCTCCTGTCTCCATACCACATGATCACAAACACTGTGCAAGAGCCAAGAAGAGTTAAAGAACCCTTCTTCGAAGACAGTTTTTGTGGGTGGCTTCTTTGGGGTCACTATGATGCTCTGGGGGGCATGTGTTATCCTGAGCATGCTTAAGGAAACCAATGGACAGACCACAGGAAGGGATTCAGTACAGTTGGTGCAACAGAACCACTGGAAACCAATTAACAGGATGAAAATCAGAGAAAGGACGGTGGCCAAAGAACAGGCCCCCTGTGGTAGACAATTACCAGTGTGGGCAGGGACAGCAATGTAGGTCAGCTCGCAGCCAGGAAATAGTTTGACAAGTGCAAAATGTGGATCCCTTCTGGAAGCAGAATCTAGGTAAATGTTTTCTTTCTGAATTTGGGCAGATGACCACCTGGCTGCCTTGCAACTCCCCTTGGTTTCTGAGACAGCTGGTCTTGGCTTTTCCTTCCCACCCAAGAAAAACAGCTCAGGGGCCTTCTAACTTTGACCTTCTGGTAGATGACCATGAGAGAGGGGCTGTTTTATTGTTCCTGTTTTGTGGGCTATGCTCTGAGAGTGTTTGTCTGTATTGCACTCCCACATTCTGAGGACACTTGACGTTCTTTGGTGCAGGCAGGGGAGCTTCTTATTGGTTTGTTTGATTGATTTCTGAGATAGCACCTTTCAGCATCTATGATGCTTGTAAAGATTATACCCGTTTTGGGTGAATGTCTGGGGAACCCAGAAACTAAGATCACTATCCAGGCTTGAAGGACTATTTCTGGCAGGGATTTGGTCAAGCAGAAACAGGACACCTTGGAGTTCAGCACCTAGCTGGTTATGAAATAGAATATAGCCTCATCTTTCCCACAGTCCATGGTAGCTTCCACTTAGTGGTTCAGGTCGGTAGGAGCCACTGTGATTTGTAACCTCTCTGGTAGCATAGTGGCTAGGACACTTGCCTGCTAACCAGACAGCTGGCAGTTCAAACCCACCAGCCACTCCTCGGAAGGAAGGTTGGGCAATCCTACTTCCGTAGTGATACTGCCTCGGAAACGCAAGGAGGGGTCGCTATGAGTCGGGTTTGACTCGATGGCACATAACAACAACAACAACTGTTGATGTGGGCACAGGCTTTTACAGTTTGCAAAGTGCTTCCACATTTATTCTCTTGGGAGCTACTCAGAACAGGGCCGATGTTGACATCTCCATTTTGTAGATAAGGGAATTGAAGCTCAAAAAGTCTAAGGGCTTGCATCCGCTGAGCTCTATGCGACAGAATCAAGACTGGAATAAGGTCTGGCAAGACTGGAATAAGGTCTGGGAGCTCTGGTAGTATAGTGCCTAAGGCACTTGACTGCTAACCAGAAGGCTGGTGGTTCAAATCCGCCAGCCACTCCCCGGAAGGAAGGTTGGGCAATCTACTTCTGTAGTGATACTGCCTCAGAAACCCAAGGTGGGGTTGCTATGGATCGGGTCCGACTGCGTGGCAATGGTTGCATTGCATTGTATTTTATAACGAGATTGGCAATTTTCCCACCACACCACAGTGCATTTGGGTGGTCTTCTAAGAGAGCCCTGGGCCAGGCAAGGTGGCTATACTCATGAAAACATAGTGCTGGTATCTACTTGTTAATCTGTTTCTAGGAGATACTTTGGGTTTAATAATTACTCAAGAGATGTCAATCTTGACACACCACTTTGTAGGGGAGAGTCTTGGTCCACTGCATAGCACCTTCCTCAGAGGAAGAGCCACAGATCCTGACAGAAATTTTTCTAGGTGTTTCTTGATTCTGCTTCAATAAGACCAGAAAGGAAGCTGCATTTCCTAAATACCCTTGGCTTCCCAGGAGAGCCAAGGAATGGCAGTTGTCATTGTCAAGCCCTTCAGAGCGTCCACTCTGGTCCACACTCTGCTGCTTTTCCATTCTGCCACACTTTGGCCTTTGGATTATGTCTCAGACACCACGTGGGCCAGTGCTTTGGCATAGAGCCCTCATGATGGTTGGGCTTTCTGCTGTCCTTTTCATAGAAGAACAAAGAACTGACGTCCTTAACTTAGTAACTAAACCCCCAGCCCTGAGAAACACCTGCTAGGAGCTAGTCATGTACCATTTCTTAAAATGGTGCATAAGAAAGTTTGCAAAGGCAGTCATCTAGAATCCTTCTGGCCTTAGTTAAGCTTGCCAGCTGAGTTGTTCTTGCTACGTGAATCCTGATTTGACTCATCACAAACTGGTTGGACTAGACACGGCAACTCATATTGGGCCCCCAAATATTGTTCCGTGCAAGAAACACTTGGCATGATACAGTCAGCTTCCAGGGTTCTCTCTGGGGCCCTGTTACAGAGAGGTAAATGTTAGGGGTGAAGGAATTCATTGTGTGCTTGTAGGAGCTTAATGTCTTTTTTAAAACCAGGAATTGAGAAGTGTAACTAATGAGCACACTGCAAAATCACAGCCCACCTCATTAAATGTTAGAGCCACTTCCTAGGCCAGGTAGAAATGCAGGTCCCCAAAGAAAGGCCACCATAGCAATTAGTGGATAACTTAAATTTTTAAAAAATTATTTTTATTGTGCTTTTGGTGAAAGTTTATGGAGAAAATTAGTTTCCCATTGAACAGTTCGCACATAGTGTTTCATGACATTGGTTGCATTCCCCACAATGTGTCAGCTCTCTCCCCATTTCCACCCTGGGTTTCTTATTTCCTTTTGTCCTGATTTTCTACCCCTTCCTGCCTTCTCATCTTAGCTTTTGGGCAAATGTTGTCCTTTTGATATTGTGTAATTGATTTTTCTAAGGAACACATTCTTCTAGGATATTACTGTTTATTTTGTGGGCCTGTCTATTGCTTTGGAGCTCTGGTGGTGCAGTGGTTAAGGCATTCGGCTGTTAACCAAAAGGTTGGCAGTTCAAACTCACCAACTGCTCTATGGGAGACAGACGTGGTGGTCTGCTTCTGTAAAGATTTAGAGCCTTGGGAACCCTATGGGGCAGTTCTACCCCGCCCTTCTCTGCTTGGCAACTCCTGTCTCATCATCTACAACCCAACTGCAGGGCAACCCCTCTTTGTGGCTTTTCCTGACTCTCTCAGGCTGAGGGATCCCAGGTCTTCCTGTTGATCCCTGTTATGAGACTTTCACATCCTAGGTAAAGGTCTTGTCTCCCTTAGCAAATGGTGAGTTTCTCTAGGGCAGGTCTGAATCTCTACTGCTTAGCCCAGAACCTGACACGTAATAGGCATTTAATGTTTGTTGGATGAAGCTAGGTGTGCAATGCCATGTTTTCAGCCAGTTTCTGAAGGTCTGACTTGTTGTTGTTGTTGTTGTTATTTGCCGTCGAGTCGGCCCCGACTCATAGCGACCCCTCCTTGGGTTTCCGAGGCAGTATCACTACGGAAGTAGGATTGCCCAACCTTCCTTCCGAGGAGTGGCTGGTGGGTTTGAACCGCCAGCCTTCTGGTTAGCAGTCAAGTGCCTTAGGCACTATGCTACCAGAGCTCCCGAAGGTCTGACTTAGTGGGTAAGATATAGGGCTTGAATTGGATAGATGAGTTTCCTTTTTATTTGTCTGTGGCCTGAGAAATAAAACCAGCCTCATGGGTGGGCTCAGGAGTTGAGGAGTTTCTCTTCCTTATGACATTATTTTTTAAAATCCCATTTGTGCTCCCATCACCAAGAGGAGCCACAGAGTGCAGAGGACATTGGGCTTCGTGGAATTCCATCTCTGACCTCACACACCCATTTGGGAGCAGTAATCTGCTGCCTGGTGAAAGCCAACATGCTTCCTATTTTCCAACAGCTGGTCTCACCTCCTCCACCACCATTTCTGCATGGGGCTTGGGTGTTGCTGGATAGTATAGCCTAACCTTGGACATGCCCTTCAAGACCTGTCGTATGCACTCCCTTTCAGCCTCCTTAGAAGACAGTGTGAAAGACTACACTGGAAGTTGTCTGGGACTAAAAATGGTGTAATTCGTGATTGTTGTTATTAGCTGCCTTCGAGTCAGCCCCCAACACGTGGAAACCCTGTGCCACAATGGAACAAAATGTGGCCTGGACCCACATCATCCCCATAATTAGTTTCAGATCAGACCATTGTGATTTTCACTGGCTGGTGTTTGGAAGTAGATGACCAGGCCTTTTTCCCTAGTCTGTCTTAGTCTAGAAGCTCTGCTGAAACCTGTTCAGTATCCTAGCAACACACAACCCTCCACTGACAGATGGGTGGCTGCACATGAGATTCATTGGCCGGGTATCAAACTCAGGTCTCCGGCATGGAAGGTTCTCCCACTGACCCACCACTTGATGATTGTTGTTGTTGTTATGCGCCGTCGAGTGGGACCCAACTCATAGAGACCTCTCCTTGGGTTTCTGAGACAGTATCACTATTGAAGTAGATTGCCCCATCTTCCTTCCGAGGAGTGGCTGGTGGGTTTGAACCGCCAGCCTTCTGGTTAGCAGTCAAGTGCCTTAGGCACTACACTGAGATGACAAATCATATCACTGTTTTTGTAATAATGAAATGAAGAAGCACTGTGACTTGGAATTGAAATTTTCCCTGAACTCTTTAGCAGTGGTTCTCACCTGGGGGTATAGGTGGAGGTATTTCAGAATCATTCATAGGCTTTGGAAAGATTGGATACTGGTGTCCCTCCCTCTCCCAGATTCTAAAACACAGAGTTGTTTAGTTACTGTTTATTTTATGGGCCTATTTATTGTTTTGGAGCTCTGGTGATGCAGTCGTTAAGGCATTCAGCTGTTAACCAAAAGGTTGGCAGTTCAAACTCACCAACTTCTCTACAGGAGAAAGATGTGGCAGTCTCCTCACTCCCACGCCTCCTCTGCCCCACTACAATCACTGTGCATGACTTCAGAATCAGATACTCCGTGTGCTTAGTGCCTAAGTGGCCTTAGCAAAGTCATACTTCCTTTCCGAAGCTCCATTTCCTCATCTATAAAGGAGCTCTGGTGGCATAGTGCCTAAGGCATTTGACTGCTAACCAGAAGGTTGGCGATTCAAACCCACAGCCAATCCATGGAAGGAAGACTGGCAATCTACTTCTACAAAGATTTATTGCCTTGGAAACCCAAAAGGGGTTGCTATGAGTCGGAATTGACCCGATGGCAGTGAGTTTGGTTCAGAATGGAGGCAATAACATTTGTCTTGGAGTAATATCCTGAAGGTCACCTGAGATTTTAGCTATGAAATTCCTAGGAAGGAGTTAGAACATTCTCCTTGTCCCTCCCTCATTTCCTCTAGAATTCACCCTCGGTTCCATAGAAGAAATTGTTGCCACAGGTAGCCACATGTAAGGAAACTCTCTGGACACCTTCTCCCTCATCACAATACAGGGCAGTTTTGGCACAGAGAGACAGGTCAGGCCAGAAAATATGAAGCCTTGGGCAGAACACACCCCTTTTCCTCTTCTTTCTGTTGCATGGGGAAAAGCACAGACACTTCATAAACAAGGTTCTGTAGGTTTTTATCTCATGTCTGTGGGCTGCCCATAGCTCACAGAGTGAGGCTTCACAGCACCATTTCTGCCTGGTGTCCTGTGTTTTAATACTGTATATGAATCACTAATCTGGAGTCTCTGGGACTTCCGATGGTTAATGTGCCCAGCTGCTAGCCGAAAGGTTGCAGGTTCAAGTTTGCCCAGAGGGACCTTGGAAGAAAGGCCTGGAAATCTACTTTCCAAAACTCATCCATTGACATCTCATGAGGTAACCATGAGTCAGAATCGACTTGACGCCAATGGGTTGTAATCACTGGGGTACAGATTGCTGAGGTTCCCTAGGTGGCACAAACAGTTAAGCAACAAAAGGGTTGGTGGTTTGAACCCACCCTGAGCTGTCTCAGAAAACAGGCCTGGTGATCTGCTTCCAAAAGGCCACAGCCTTGAAACGCTATGGAGCATAGTTCTATCTGCACACATGGGGTTGTCATGAGTCAGAATCTACTTGGTGGCACCTATTATCAACACAATTGCTGGGTAGATGGCTGCAGGACTCTACTAGGAAGTACACCAGGTGGCGCTGTGGAGTGACCAAAGGACCTAAGGGAGGATCATAAGAAGGTACACTTTGGGAAAGGCCCAAAGCAACCCCTGGCCCAGGGCCATGCAGGCAGTGGGCAGTGAGTCTTTGGCGGAGGCCAGCTTTCTCTAAGATTGCATTGGAGAATACCTGGAATCACCTCCAGCCATTTTCCTTAACCTCACCACCTTGTAGAGTTGTGAAGAGCATTGATATTACTACAGGCCTCCCTCTATGCTAAGTACGTCCTGTGTGTTAACCCATCTAATTCTCACAACCCTGGGAAGTGAGCACACTAAGGACCCTTGTTTTAAACACTGGGAAACTGAGGCACGGGGAGACTAAGCAGTTTGACTGACGTGACCTGGCTTGTAGGTAGGAAGCCTGGTCTGGCCCCAGGGGTAGGCACTTCACTTAAAGTGCTCATTTCAACCCAGCAGCTTCAATAACTAGACATGATTCAGGCTAGCCTAGTAGTTTGAGGTTAAGTCAGCAGCTTGGCTTAAAGAAGACTTTTCCAGGAAACTGGAGATCCCACGTCCTCTGAGACTACGTACTTTAAGGTTGCCATTTTCAAGTGGCCAAAAACTAGTGCACTAGGGTGTGCCTTTGGGTTCATGGGACATTAGTTATGCAATAAATGTTTGCTAGCTAGGCACTGGGTGCTGGCGTACAAGTGGGCAAGGTTCCTGCTCTACTGGACTTTATATTGGGCTTGGGGGTGAGGGGGGCAGCTGCTAAACAAATAGATCCATAGAGAAGATCATTTTAGTAACAAAAAATGAAAAGTAAAGGCCAGTTAATGGATGAAGCTTGCAGAGTAGTTGGAAGAGGGGAAGGAATGGGGAAGATGAGCTGGCTGGTGCAGTGAGCAGAGCAATCTGTACGAATTCCCAACTAAACGTTTCCCAATTCTGTGATCTCCTTCAAGTAGGGGAAATGCCATCTGACTTGTACCCACCCACTCGTACAAGCACTGTCTTGTTGCAGCATCAACTTAGGAATACACTAAGGACTTAAATAAGGGACGACGTGTTCTCCAAATGCCAGAGGTTCTGGAGCTTGGCCAGGCTGTCTGTGGGCCTCACTTGTTCACCTGGCCCCAGGTGTAAGTGGAACAGAAGCACAGTCCTATACAGGTTGGGCAGCTGGCCAGGTCAGACCCAGTAGCAATTGTTGAGGTTGAACCTAAAATTTGTGTGCTTTGCAGAAAAGAGCTTGTTCATGCTCACAGCTTTGCAGCAGTGTTTGCTTTTAGCAAAATCTCCAGGCCTGAGCAATAAAGACCGCCCCTGTTGGGCTACAGAGTCATAGAACTGAAAGAGCCCTGAGAGATTGTGCAGTCTCTGTCTGTAGACAGAAAATATGTAAAGCATCCTGCTCGAACCCAAAACCAAACCCACTGCCGTCGAGTCAATTCCGACTTATAGTGACCCCTCCTTGGGTTTCCAAGGCAGTATCACTATGGAAGGAGATTGCCCAACCTTCCTTCTGAGGAGTGGCCGGGGGGTTTGAACCGCCAGCCTTCTGGTTAGCAGTCAAATGCCTCAAGCACTACACCACCCAGAGTAAAACTGCCCCATAAGGTTTCCAAGGCTGTGATCTTTACAGAAGCAGACTGCCTCATCTTTATTCCACAGAGAAGCTGGTGGATTTGAACCCCTGACCTTTTGTTTAGCAGCCAAGGCTCTATTTCTCTTCTTGGATACACAGTGGGCTTCAATACTCTCAACTCTATCCTCTGAGCCCCAGTCACAGGGTTTTCATTCAGAGTTGTGGTTCCCAGAACCTGAGGAAGGGCCATTAACATATTTGATTATTATTTCACCTGTAGCCTAGGCTTCTGTCCTTGTGAAAATGTAAAGTATTTACAGAACAGCACCTACCCTGTCTGCCTGGTCCCTAGGTGCTCAGAATATATCATCTTGATTAAGGTGATGAGAGACCTGTTCTGAAATATGTGGATGAGGACCAAAGCAGATGGGCTGAATTAATCTGTGTTTGCCAGTGCTGCACAGAGCACCGCAAGGAGCTTTGAAAATCATGCCAAGATCTTTGGGGATGGCATCATTGTGAGACACGTCACTGTGAACTGGCTGAAGGGCTTAGGTGACCCAAATGCCCTAAGTTAATTTTATCCCTTTGATGCTGAGTTGTTTTGTTTTAAAGCAATGTCTTGAACAGTCATCTTGGGGAGGCCTTTAGGGAGCTCTCGTGGCATAGTGTCTAAGGCATGTGCCTGCTAACCAGAAGGCTGCCGGTTCAAACCCACCAGCCACTCCTCAGAAGGAAGTTTGGGCAGTCTACTTCCCTAGTGATCCCACCTCAGAAACCCAAGGAGGGGTCGCTATGAGTCGGATCTGCTCCACAGCAGTGCGTTTGGTTTTGATTACTTGCTCTCTATTGGTACATAGTTCCTGTAGGGCCCATTGCTAGGCACCAAGGGGAACACATAGATGAATTATTCGTGAACCAGGGTTGAAGAGGCTTACCAAAACAAAACAAAACCAGTTGCTGTTGAGTAGATTGCCCAACCTCAGAAGGAAGGTTGGGCAATCTACTTCTATAGTGATACTGCCTCGGAAACCCAAGGAGGGGTCACTATGGGTCAGAGACGACTCCAAGGCACATAACAACAACAAAACATTACTTGCTTTGGGAGCTTTGGTGGCATAGTGCCTAAGGCATTTGACTGTTAACCAGAGGCAGGCAGTTCAAACCCACCAGCCACTCCTCAGAAGGAAGTTTGGGCAGTCTACTTCCCTAGTGATCCCACCTCGGAAACCCAAGGAGGGGTCGCTATGAGTCGGATCTGCTCCACAGCAGTGCGTTTGGTTTTGATTACTTGCTCTCTGTTGGTACATAGTACCTGTAGGGCCCATTGCTAGGCACCAAGGGGAACACGTAGATGAATTATTCGTGAACCTGGGTTGAAGAGGCTTACCAAAACAAAACAAAACCAGTTGCTGTTGAGTCGATTCCAACCCACAGTGACCCCGCGTGTTGCAGAGTAGAGCTGTGCTCCGCAGGACTTTCAAGGCTGTGACCTTTCAGAAGGAGATGGCCAGCCTTTCTTCCAAGGCACCTCTGGCTGGGCTTGAACCATCAGCCTTTCAGTTAGTAACCTAGTGCTTGACTGCTTGTGGCACTCAAGGACTGCTAGGGGCTTGCAGCCTTGGAAAAGAAGTCGGCTCTTCACTGGCTCTAGAGCATCACTCTTCCCTTGGCTGTTCTCCCCTACCTGCTGGCCCTTTGAGCCTCAGCTCCCATCTTCAATCTGTGATTCCATAATACCCTTTTATTCATTCATTCATTCATTCTACAAGCACTTAATGAGCACTGGCTGTGTGCCAGGCTATTTTAGGCATTGGAGGTATTGATGTCAAATATTCATGCTAATCTTGTGATATTATAGTTTTCTCGCTACCAATCTGCCTCGTCTAACTGGACTGGCAGCATCTTGAGAGCAGTGACTGCATCTTCACTTCTGTATTCTTGGTGCCTGGCACAGCGCAGGTGCTTGATAAATGTCCATGGAATAAATGACAACAGTATGCAATAGGCAGTTACTCAAATCCGCCACCCGTCTGCCAGCTTGTCATACTGTGATGGTTTGTTTGATGCATTGATGCTGGAAGCTAGGGTACCAGTATTCCAAATACCAGTGGGGTCACTTATGATGGACAGGCTTCAGTAGAGCTTTCAGATCAAGACAGACTAGGAAGAAAAGCCTGGTGATCTATTTCCAAAAATTAGCCAGTGAAAGCCCTATGGATCACAAGAGAATATTGTCTGAAACAGTGCTGCAAGATGAGCGCTCTCAGTTGGAAGGCACTGCACAAAGGCTGCACCAATGGGCTCAAAGCAAGGACCGTGAAGATGGCGTAGGGCTGGGCAACGTTTCATTCTGTTACGTGTAAGTCACCACGAGTCAGAGCCAACTTGTTGGCAACTAACAACACAAGTTAAAAATCAGCATTTGGACATACTTTTATAGGTGTCAGCACATTCTGAATACACATTACGTCATTCACAACAACCCCTTGTGAAGCAGTCACTTCCATTTGTGAGTGGGAAGATTGAGGCTTGGAGAAATTAGGGTCCACCCAAGAATAAAACATGGGGCATCTGATTACAAATCCTGTGCTCTTTCTACTTTGCATAGCAGTGCTTCTTCTATGAAAACTTGAGGGAGAAGATGAACTCGGGACTCCAGATGAGGAAGAGGTTCCTTTCAGCAGAGTGCACCAGGGAGGCTGGGGTTGAGAGAAGGAAGACCAAGCAAAAGCGTGTGAGCAGGTGGCTCAGGGCAGGCTGGAGGCCAGTCAGTGGTCTGATGTCATGAGACAAAGAATCATAGCCCATTGGTGTTGGAAGGAAACTGGAAATGGCCTAGTCTAGCCCAGGCATTCTTAACCTTACTCTTTTCTGTGGAGTTTCTAAAAGGGTGGTTGGTTTCCAGCCTCCAAACCCAGAAACTTTAATTCAGAAGATCTGGGATGGACCTTTTTACAAGATTCCAGAATCTCTTAGGTTGTTGAGGCCTCCTTTTAAAATCGGTTATTCCTTTTATGCCCACTGGACACAGATTTTAGAATTTAAAAGATGTTAAGGAGGCATTTGGGGTTATGCTGAGTCAAAGGTTACCCTTCCCAACCTGCAGAAACCTCACTGTCCAAGATGGGTTAGTTGATGGCCTGCATTTTCCCTCGGGTTTACACCATGACCCTTGTATGCTAGCTTCACCCTCCCCACTCCACCTTTACCCCCACCACTGGTCTTCCTGATTCCTTGGCCTGAAAATTAAGAAATCGTTGCCTGGCTTGACTATGAGTTTGTATGCTGACTTGTTCTCTCTTGAGCAAATATCTGTGGCTCACACTTTGGACTTCCTGGAGCATGGGGCTGGGTAGCTTGGCCTGGCAGGAAGTGTTTGAGCAGTGGGGCACAGTTTGAACAGTCAAGACCAAGTCCAAGAACATTTTCAGTAAGTCCTGGGAGTGTCTCCTCGATGATCCTTTCCAGTATAAATGGCGGAGGGGGCAGATGCTTTCTGCAGAGAGGCTTTATTTCCTGTACTTCCAGCTTGGCCTTTGCTACCATCTTCTTATCACACCCCTCTACCCCACCCCCACCCTTGTTCAGAGACCCAGATTAAAAGGCACTAGAAAACAGTGGCTTGGTAGCCCCAGTCCTCAGTCTCAATGTGACCAGGTTTGACTGGGCTACTGTGAAGTTGAGCATTTAGAGGAAATCCCTCCAGAGCTATTTGTTGTATAGATTGATAGCGATATTATCTACCACTGTTGTAACTGCTTAGTGGATTTCAAAGTAGTGGCAAATGAGGTACAAGGCTAGTATAGTGCTTGCCACTAAAAACTAAAAACCAAACTCACTGCCGTCGAGTCAGATCCGACTCATAGCGACCCCTCCTTGGGTTTCTGGGATGGTATCACTATAGAAGTAGATTGCCCAATCTTCCTTCCGAGGAATGGCTGGTGGGTTTGAGCTGCCAGCCTTCTGGTTAGCAGTCACATATTACCATTTATTTACATGCCTCTTCCCACGAGATGGGAAATTTCTTGAGAACAGACACCAGTGTGATTGATTTTTCTAGCCCCTGAATCCCCTGACTGGTGCATGTACATGTTCAGTTTGCTGGCTCAATGGAAAGCTACTTAATTAAGATTCAAGTAATAAAAGTCTAATATGTATACGGTTCAAGACCACATGTATCTTATAAAATCTAATGTTTCATGTAAATGTTAAGAACAAAGACATGTATCTCTCAGGACCCTATGACACTCTATCCTCCTTAACCCCCCAGCTATAATCGGAATAGAATGTCTCAGATTTTTGACAACAAAGAACTGCCCCTTGAGTTTTTAATCTTAGTATTAAAAATAGATTGAAAGACATGAGAAAATGTTAATGTTTAATAGTAATAAAAATATGCAAAGTTAAAAAAAACTTTTTTATTCTATTTTCAACCACAAAATTAGGGGAAACTTTAAAAAGCTGTATACCTCAAAAATGAAGATGTTATAACTAATGCTCTCACTATATGAACTTTAAATAGCAAAGCCAAATCCATAAAGGTATGTTTTTGAAGATTTCAGTATTAAATTTTGTAGCCAAAACACCAGGAAACATGTAAATGTCCCATAAAGGGGAAATGTTTTGATAAATTACAGCACATCAACATGTTGAAATTTTACTCAGTTATAAAACAATTATGAAGACTGTAGAAATCTGGAAAAGAATAAAAAATTGTGTTTGCTAAGATTAAAAATGTTAAAAATATGCCTATTTGCCTATTGGCAAGGAAGTAATGTGAAAAATAAGTTTAATCTTTAAGAATGAAATTATATTTACCAAAACATTAAGGCAGTCATCTCTCACTGAAAGGATTATGGATGAAGTTTATTTTCCTCTTCAATCTTCTCCATATTTTCCAAACTTACCACCAGAAAATAAAACAAGACAAAAAAGCACTTGAGCTTTGTTTTGGGAGTAGAGTGTAATGGACTCTAAGGGTGAGCCTCTTCTGCCTGGAAAAATAATATGTTATGATGATGCATATTATGGTCTAGTATTTCCATTAACAATTTTTATAATATAATTAAGTATTGCCTTTTTTTAAGGAAATGGATTATATGTCCAGGAACTGACCACTTGTTATGACATCTGCGGCCCCCACCCTGGGCTTCATCTTGTCTTGGATGATGGTTGTTGTTGTGTTTAACTGTCATCGAGTTGGTTCCAACCCCCGGCAACCTTATGTGTAACAGAATGAAAAGGTACTAGTTCTCTAATAGCTTCTAGTTTGTCTTCCATCTTTACCCTTGTCTTCTGCAGTCTCAGCTCAGCACAGCAGCCTGAATGCCATCTGAACACACATATGGGAAACCACTCTTCTGCTCAGCATTTTGAGTTTCAAGGCCTTCTCATTTCAATCAGAGTTCCAACGCCTGAAAAAGCTCCATGGTCTCTGTCCCTTCTCCATCATCTCTGATAGCTCTGCCCCTCCCTGCTGGCCCTACTGGCTGTCCCTCTAACATGACAGGTGAGCTCCCTTAGGACACTGGCATCCATGTTTTCTCTGCCAGGAACACTCTTCCCTCCACACATCTACATGGCTAACTCCATCTCCTTCCAATCTTTACTCAAATGGTACTTTGTTAATGAGATTTGCCTTTAGCATCCATTAAAATCTCACCATGTGCCACCATGTGCCACCACTACGGCCACCTCCACCTCCACGTAAAATTCTCCCTTACCATACTCTATTTTTCTTACTTCCTTCCATTATTTATTATGTATATTGTTTATCTTGGAACTCTGGTAGCATAGTGCCTAGGACACTTGACTGCTAACTAGAAAGCTGGTGGTTCAAACCCACTAGCCACTCCTCGGAAAGAAGGTTGGGCAATCTACTTCCATAGTGATAGTGCCTCAGAAACCCAAGGCGGGGTCATTTTGAGTCAGGTCCAACTCGATGGCACATAACAACAACAACACATTGTTTATCTTGTGTCTCCCCTCATTAGGGTGCAAACTCCCTAAAGGCAGGCAGAGATTATTAGTCATCTCTGTTCACTGATAGGCTTAATACATGCCTGGCATATACCAAAAAACAAATGCACTGCCATTGAGTCGGATCCGACTTATAGCGACCCCTCCTTGGGTTTCCGAGGCAGTATCACTACGGAAATAGATTGCCTGACCTTCCTTCCGAGGAGTGGCTGGTGGGTATGAACTGCCAGCCTTCTGGTCAGCAGTCAAATGCCTTAGGCACTATACCACCAGGCACTTAATATTTATAGAATGAATTTGTTACAGATGATTTGAATGAGATGAGAGCCTGCTGGGAACTCCATTAAGAAGGGGAAGAATGAGATGAGCCCCAGGCCTAGTTTGGGGAAACTAACCAGCTTGCTACAAGTGCCTAAGAGTCTAGATCCAGAGTCTTCAGGCCATGGTACACTTACAAATCTTGGTTAACATCCCAAATTATCTAAAAGCTAGATGCAGGGGTGAGGTGCAGCTGACCTTTTCCAGACTGGACTTCCCAGTTGGGAGTTCAGTTGCTAACTGGAAGGTCAGTGATTCAAGTCTACCCAGAGTTGCTTTGGAAGAAAATTCTGGAGATCTACTTCCACAAAATCAGCCATTGAAAACCTTCTGGTGTTCAGTTCTACCCTGACACACACTTTCCCTGGGTTTGTCTGCAGGTGGCTGGTGGTTTTTGTTAACAACAGCGGGAGCTAGAACAGAGCCAGGCTGTCTGTTGGCGGTGCCTACCAACCAGAGCAGATCCGGAACACCCTTAGGCAGGGGAGACGTCAGAGATACATTGGACCAAGGTCTCAGTGCACAGGTACCTTCATCGTAAAGAACAGGTGGGCATGAAAATCAACCAGGAGCTTCATCAGTTAAGCCGTAGACTGGTTTTGTTTGTTCTCTCAAGTAGAAATACATCCCAAATAAGCTGCTGGATTTGAATGAATAGAATGAAAGGAGGCAGGAGAGGGAGGGAAGGAGGAGGGGAGATATAGATAAACAATGTGTTATTCTCCTGGAACAAAGAATTTCTTATTAAGCATCCTTGGCCAGTAATCATACCCTTGAGTTAGATGAGTAATTGGTGTTAACTTGGACCTAAACATTAAGGAAATAGGGACCTTTTTGCTTATACCTCTTAATTAAAGCAATTAATAGCTTTGGGATTCTCTGTACACTTTGTCCAAAAACATTCATGCACGACCTTCATGTGCACACTACTGCTGGTCAGTGTCTCTCCTGTGCCTGTCATGCGTTTGTTTTGTTGTTGTCACGTTTCTTTTTGCAGGACTAGTTGGCAACATTGGTCACGATAAGTCCACATAGGCAAATCCTGCTTTGTCAAATTACCATGCCTTTTTTTTAAACTTCTTTTTTAAGAAAATGGATTGTATATCCAGAATCTGACCACCTTCATGACAACGATGGTCATGACCCTAGCCCAAGCTACCATCATCTCTCACCTGGATTACTGTACTACCTCTAGTAGTTGGTCTTCCATCTTCTACCTCGGCCCCCTACAGTCTATGCTCAACACATCATGCTCCTTCAAACAGGACAGTCTGCATGAGGCTTTCTTAATGTTCCCCACTGGCAGCTGTCACATGAATTGTTCGACCTCTTGGGATAAGATGTAAGTGTATCCACAAATCCTTCCAGAGATTGTTCTTCTGCATTGACTCTTCAGGTCTGCTGCTTTCCAAACTGTTTGGTCATAGAAGAAGGTAGAGGATTGTCAGAAATGGCTGATAGAAACTTCCCTAACCAGGAAAGGAAAATGTCATGTCACCAGTATAGACAAAAAATAAAACACCCACTTTCACTTTTATAATGTGACTTTCTGTCTCAGGTGGGGGTGAGTCACCAGAAGACCGCTGTACTTTGCTAGCTTCTGTGCAAGTAGCTTCTGACCTTTCCTGAGTGTCTGGTGGAGACAGGTTGGTTCTGGGTAAGCGTGAGTAGGTTTATTTTAGCTTTATTGTGGTGTGTTGCTTCAGTGGACTAAGAAAACAAATGTTCTTGCTTCATTCTTAGAATAACTTCCAAACTAGTGCTAAAATAAAATATCTAGTTTTCTTTGCAATTTTGTTTAAAAGGGGAGAAAGCAGACCCTCTTCCCATATAAAAGGCTCATCTAAAGTATACCTAAAACTACAGGAAACTGTCCACAAACAGGCCTTCGATTTCAAACGAGTTCCCTTCCTAAATCTGACTTTAAGTCTAATTTGTACGTAATCAGAACAGTTAGGTGTGGTTAGTATCTAACATCAGTCATATGTTTTTCTTAGTATATAGCATATAGTATACCTGTTTATGCATAAAGGAATAAAGAAATACTTCCAGATACACTAAAACATCTTTAACATAATACAGTGGTAATAACAACAATGTTCTGATGTGTGTTGCAACGTAGTCCCTGTTTGGTATCACGAACCATTGCATGTACCTTGAATTGTTAATATAATAGGCTTGAGGGGGAGGGGTTCTTAACTATGGGATGTACGCATTGTAATCCGGGGACTGCCTTACTCTTTCGCACAGCTTATTATAAAGACCTTAGCGACTCTATAAACAGTCTATAAACAGAAAATTTTCCTCACTGGAGCCCACTGTTGTCGAATCTATTCTGACTCATAGCAACCCTACAGGACAGAATAGAAATGCCCCTATAGGGTTCCCAAGGCTGTAAATCTCTACAGAAGCAGACTGCCTCGTCTTTCTCTCAGGGAACAACTGGTGAGTTCAAATCCCCCACCTTTCAGTTAGCAGCTTAGCTCTTTAACCATTGCACCACCAAGGCTCCTTCTTCTCTGGAGCAAGGTAGCTTTATTTGTTATTAGAAAATCCATTTCAAATGGCAGGTAGTTGAGAACCAAACAGGAAGTTGAGTTCCTCGAATGCCTACTTTTGTAAAGAAGATGATCTGTCACGAATCTTTAGGGCTGTTAATTGGAACAGAATATCTCCAGCCTTGTCTTATCTGTGATGCATTCTGTCTGTGCGCTCTGGGGTGCCTGCTGGCCCACAGTCTTGTTCACGGGGAATCTCTTCAGCAGGACTGCCCTGGGTTGACGGCTGTTGGCTGGGTCCCCGTGTACTCTTAGGGCAAGGACTGTTGTGTTAAAACCACCTGCCATCTGTTGGTGAACATTTTTTGGATCCTGAATGATGAATCACTTCTTTCTCCTGCTGTTCCTTCTGCTGCCAGGACCGATTTACCTATTGGACTTTATCAGGAATATATACTGAAATAACTTGTCATGAAGCTTGGTCCTGTGCAAACTGCATGTCCCTAATGAGCAATCTTCCTAGTGCCATCAATGAAACGGGGTGGGCAAGAGTTTCCCTTGTATTTCCACAAGGTGGGGAGGAGACAGGGTCTTGATGTAGCTGATCCTCACTCTGGGGTCCTGCACAGATAAAGCTACAGCCATTGACTTCAATAGGCTTGGAGTTAAGGGTCCAGTGGTGCTTCCCCATTTTTTGACCAACTCTCTCTGTGGCTAGCAACTTGCTAAGATACCCACGCTTGTCGCCAAATGTGGCACAGAGCAAGCCCCCAATAACTGCTAGTCCAATGAATGACTAAGGTCTGTGACCACAAAATGGGGCAAGGCTGACTTACCCAGGGCTACCAAGAGTAGTGTGCTGGGACCAGAGTTTCTAACCAACAATGTCACTTATAAAGTCACCAAGGAATCTGAAATTCTGGTACAGTCTTCTCTTGCTGATCTCAACACTGGAGTATTTAGAATGGCTTTTAGGAAAAAATCTGGGGACTCCATATAGGTAAGCTTGGTACTATGAATGTAAGCTGAAAGCAAGCATTATATGGGCTTCTGTGGTCAGCTTCTGAAGAGCCTGGGAAGGAGAACTTGGTTCTAAGGGTGCAGCCAAGTGCTTTCCCAGTGAGAAAAGTGAAAATGACATTAACAAACCCCTCTGTCCTCCAGCGTGGTGCCCCAAGCCTTAGGCTAAAATACACAATGCACTTCTCTACTGACTTAGTTCACACAAATCAGATTTTATTGTTAAGCATCATCACCTTTTGTCCAAAAAAGGAAAAAAAAAATAGTTTAAGATGGCGCAAATCTAGCTTTATTTCCATACCCTAAAATATCATTTCTATGCCCCATGCCTTCCATTTTGTCTTTTCAACACCCCACAATGTTAAGCTAAATAGCAGCAGCAGCAAACCCCTAGGTGCAGAAAGTTCTAACTCCTTCAAGCCTGCTCCATTTCACTGAAGTTTTTTGAAGCTTTCCTGCCTGGAGAAAATACCAAGTCTCAGGTGGGTGGGATTTTATTCTTACCACAGAGTGGGTGTCATTTTATGGCTCTTCCCCCAGCCTCCTAGATCAGAGGCAGAGCTATGTGCTCAAGTCCTAGGTGGGAGGCAAAATTGCTGTACTGTTTAGTCCCAGGCTTAAGGCACCAGCCTGCCACCAGCCCCTTCTGCCAGGGGCAGTAATTGGGAAACGGGTGGCCGGTTGAGTGGGCCTGCCTGAGGCACCACAAACCGTAGGTGAGTTTTCCAGTCAAAAGAATGACTGGCCAAACCAGGATGGTAATGCGAAAACTCTGCTAAGCCTTCAGAAAGAACCTATCCAAGAGTGATTTGGGTGGTGTGGGATATGGGAAGGAGAGGGTGATCCTTCTTCAGAGGAAACAGTGCTGGTAATCTCCATTGCTAGAAGTATCAACTGGCCGAAAGTAACATTTCCAAGCAGGTTGCTTATCTGTACACATGAAGGACTTATTGCTGAGGTAGCAACATTTCTGTTTCTAGGAGTCCTGTTCCTGCCTTCTCTGTGTACCTAGAAAGTGGTGGGAACATGTTGATACTCAGGGCTTTGTGACGGCTGTGCTCTGGGGAACAAGGCACTCAGAATGTCTGAATGTTCCCTACTCCGAATGGTGATTTGGCCTTAAAGAGAACACAAAGGAGTTGTGGGAGTCTTGCTGAACCTCCAATATAAGAGAATTTTGGCAAACTATTCACATTCACCATTTCAGAGTTGGGAAAACAAGACTTCATGGTCTTCAAAGCAGCTACAGGATACAGTGGTCACTTCATGCCAATCAGCCAGATGCCTGGGCTTGCAGCACAAGCCCAGCAAAGTCACACTAGGCCAAGGCACCTTCCTTCTCCCGAGATCACTCAAGAGAACAAGGGACACTGCTGTTCCTGCTCCAAAGGAGCCTCCATGTGTGCAGTGGGTGAGACACCAGACCTGGGAGGTAAAGGAATTGATCCACACCACAGGCGAGCCAACGAGACCTTAAGTCAACTGGGAACAGATCGTGGGCTTGTACGTGTTAAAAACAAAAGTTTCCATTACTTACAAAAGCAAAGGGAATCAGATAACACTGTATCTCCTCAGTTTGGGAAGAATTTTGCACACACAGAGCAGCTACTGATAGTTATAAACCCAGCAAGTCTCTATTAAAAAGTAGCTACTGGCTAATCCATGCTTGTGGAAGTACTTTATTTTCCAGCTTTGGGACTATTTTAGAAATTCTAACATATTGGGGGAATTGTATTAGCGAAAGACCTGATGCACCCTAACATAGTGTCCCCAAGGAGCCCTAATCACCTGAGCCCAACAAAGAGAGTTGCTTTCAAAGACAGGGTCAACTGCCTGTTTCTTTAAGGTACCTGCAAAAAATAAAACAAATGCCAGTTAGACATTTCCTGAATGCTGGTTATATTTACTGGACTTGAATCTTTTCTGGAAGTTTTAATCCTGTATCAAATACAGAAAGGCAAACCATTGGCTTCAAGAGTAAAAATTCATTGTAAAGGCAAGCAGATGCTCCCAAAAGGACCATCACTTTAGAAGAAACCAAAACTCTGGAAAGGAGAAGGCCTAGTAACAGCTGGTTCAGAAATGGCCTTGGTAGCCTGCCAGCTCCCCAGTGGCAGACAGAATCTAACTGCAAGGGAAACTTCCTAACACACTCAGTATGTGTGCAGATCTCATTGCTTCAAAGGGGATGGCATGAAGACGAGAGTCCCAAGACTCACAGCTGCACCAGGTTCACATGGCACTTGGAACTAAGCTGCCTAGGAGGCCATAGCACCCAAGCATGCTCCTTGCTCAGACACCCAGGACCCCAGCTGGGTGGCTGTGGATTCAGGGCCACCCCTGCCTGTCTTCCTGTGAGATGCTCAGCACTGACTTGTGGAGGATTCTGCACTCTTGCAGAGATTTGGTGAGGTCAGAGAAACTTCTCCTGGGAACCTCCATTGTTTCGACCCTGCAGCATGGGTAGGTGGTCTTGTTCTTCTGCTCAGCCACGGCAACCACGGTTTGTAAGTCATCCGTTGGCCGGAAATGGCGCACAAACCTTTGACCAGATGGTGATCTGACAGCAAGCAGCAACCTTGGCTCTTGGTCTGATGGTTCCTCTAAGTTTCCAGCCCTGGAGGAGTCCCACCTCTTGGTTTGGGTGATGACTTTCTCCTCTGGGGGACAAGCTCGAGATTTGCAATCTTCTTTGTTTGTCTTCAGAGTGCAGGTCTCCTCTTGATAATGAGCCTTGATGCTACTCAGTTGCAGTGAGCTGGCCTTTTTGGCTCCTGTTTCCCCAGTCCTCTTCTCCAGGTTCTTCCTGTTGATGGAAGGAAGGACTGGGTATTTATTGAGAGATGAGGAAGCCCCGATAGACACCTGCTGCAGCAGCTCGGGGATCTCACCAGGAGCTCCCTGACTCAGAGATTTGGGTGTACAGGCCCCTGGTTTCCGGCTGCTTGATGACTCGCAGGGAATGTCTAGAGGTGGAGAAGGTATGCGGTTGGGGCACACCTCAGTGTCCTGGGATATGTGCAGGCTTGGCCGTGTTCGTCCCTTGGCAGACTTGGGCCTTACGACATGCATGTTTAGTGGTTTGGGCCGCCAGATGAAGGTGTCAGCCGCCGTGCTGACAGCACTGCTGCATTCAGGTGGTGTGAGGTTCACAGGGGCTTCTGTGGCCATTGCTTCTCAAGACCCCTGAGGAAGCAGGAAGAAACAGAGGAGGCCAGAAGTTAAACTTCCTGGGGCTTCTGTTAAACTTCCAAGCTATTCACTTCCTAAGTGCCCAGCATAAGTTACCAGTTACTGCTTTTGCTGAAGAGTAACAGTAACCCTGCTAAGTTACCAAAAACAAACAGGGCTCAGCTTCCCTGGAGAGCTGAAAGGAGTGGATGGACTAACTCCTGCTGAGAGAGCTTCCTCCACAATGGACAAGCAGTCTTCTCTGTTCCCTTACTCTCTGTGGAAGAGCCACCTCCCCGAACCACTTTCACTTTCTCCCTCAGTTCCGACTCATTACTGTTTCCCATGTACCCCTAGTTTGCCCTGACTTCACTATACTTCAGCCTTGCTATGTGGCTCTGCCCAGGTCACTTAGTGTACTAACCCTCCATGGCCCCAACTTTGCCATCCTGCTTGAGGACCGACACTTAGATGTTTACATTTATGTCTTCCCAACTACCTTGTGAATACCCCAGGGACCTCTGTATTTGGATCCTCTCATAAGGGATGCTCAGGCATTCATGGGTGGCACAAACGGTTTAACACGTTTGGCTGCTAAACAAAAGGCTGGAGGTTCAAATTCACCCAGAGGCACCTTGGAAGAAAGTTCTGGTAATCTACTTCTGACAAAATAGCCACTGAAAACCTACGGAGAACCCTTGCAGTCCAGCACACATGAGGTCACCATGAGTGGGAACTGACTCAGGGCAACTGCTGTTGTTGTTTTTAATAGGGAGAGATCAGAAGTGCTAGTTAAATCAAACAGACTCAAGTGTATTGAAGCACAGTGAGAGACATGAGCATTTGTGCAGGCCAGGGACTGATAAATCCATAACCTCTTCTTTCATCACTATATTGGTGGCTGCTTCACTAATATCCTAATCACCACCACCTTCACTCTATCCCTAGTTACATCCTTCTCAGGACACTGCCAAAGGCTTGGTGAGCTCCCTGCCTCCTCTCTGCATCCTGACCACTAAAAGTCCTGCCTCCTCTGCCCACATGCTGACCAGGCCTCTCTCAGACTTCTAAAGACCTTCTGGTGGCTTCCAGATTCATGGTCCCTAGGAAGCAGGATGACTGGGTGGCAAAGAACATAAGAGTATGTGGCACGAGTGTTGGGTTCTGTTTTTGGCTCTGTTACTAGCTAGTTGTATGGCCATGGAACCGTCACTCCACCTTTCTGGTACACACGTTTCCTCAACTATGGAATTAGCTATGTGACCTTGGAGACATGACTTAGATATGTCTGGTCACCAGTCTATGTGTGAAATGAGGACAGTGCTAGAGGAGATGGAGCTAAGGCAGTAAGTAAGCCCCAGGGCTCAGCACAGACTCGAGGCTTAATTAAACATTACCTTTTTTTTTAGTCTTTTCTATTATCCTAGGTCCACACACTTTACTTGTTGTTTCAGTGCTTCTTCCGGGGAGTCCTTGGTAGTTCTGCTCCCAGTCAATTCTAACCACCGGGGGAATCGTGCTATGCCCTTGCCCTGCCCACTGCACAGAAATTCCATGAGGTTGATTTCAATGAGCTACTGCTAGGAAATTGTCTCAAAAATGCTAAATAAATGCTTGAGTTTATTATGACTTCCCTTCTGATTCTGCACTTTCCTCTTATAATCCAAAACCAAACCCACTGCCCTCGAGTCCACTCAGACTCATAGTGGCCACAAAGGACAGAGTAGAACTGCCCGAACTGCCCCAAAGGGTTTCTAAGGCTGTCAATCTTTATGGAAGCAGACTGCCATATCTTTCTCCCAAGGAGCAGCTGGTGGGTTCAAACCACTGGCCTCTCAGTTAGCAGCCGAGTGCTTAACAGGTTTTCTTTCTCATGTTATTTACCTCAAATTCATATACTCTGAGCTACCTTCATCACAATCCTGAACAATGGGATTCAAGTATCTTATGCTTTCCACATTAGCGTTACCATTAATAAATAAATAAATAAATAAATAAATAAATAAATAATAATACTGTCAAGTCAACTCATAGCAACCCCTCCTTGGGTTTCCGAGGCGGTATCTCTACTGAAGTACATTGCCCAGTCTTCCTTCTGAGGAGTGGCTGGTGGGTTTGAACCTCCAGCTTTCTGGTTAGCAGTCAAATACCTTAGGCACCATGCCACCAGAGTTTCCAGTGTTACCATTAGGTGCCTGTTAACGTGTGTGCGTCTTAACCATCATTGCCTACTGTTAGGGAGTATCTTCTTCCTCCCTGCTAAAAACATGACCAAACAAAATCCAAAATACAACTAGATATTCCTGAAATCCTAGTCAGTTCAGAATCTTGGAGGAAGTTGCCCTCTCTTCCACATTTTAAAAGCCTCTGTGGTTTTCTCCTTAAGCACTCACTCACCTCACAAAGGAAAGTCTAGTAGTTCGAATCCACCCTGAGGTGCCTCACAAACAAGGCCTGGCAATCTGCTTCTGAAGAATCGCAGCCCCTGGAGACCCCATGGAGCACAGTTCTACTCTGACACGCGTGGGTCGCCGTGAGTCCGACTCCACTCAACTACTTTGGTTTTCATGCTTTTCTCCACTCCACTTCTTCTTAGTCTCTCACACCCAATCTGGCTGCTGGGAGTTCAAGAGTCTTCTCCTTGGCAAAGTCTGGGCAGCAAAAAAGCCTGCCTTTCTTTCTCCTTGTTAATCTATTTTCTGATCAACTGTGAAGAATGTGGGTTGTTTTTTTTCCCCCTTTAACTTTGACTTCTAAAGTCTTTCATTTTTAATTAAGTAGCTCTGCACTTTAACTCAGGATGGCATGAGAAGGTCAGAATTGTCCAAATGTTCTGCCAAAGATAAACTCAACCAGTAAACCGTCTCCCCCTTACTGTCCCCCTCCGCCCCTTGTGGAATGGCTATTAATTTGCCACAGCTTCTCCAGAATTATCACAGGCTCAGCTTCCAACTCCCACACATGCCTCGGGAAGGTTTAACTGTCAGTAAGTTTGGTAACTTAGAAACCTCTTCCTTAACAACTTTGATGAGGGAAGTCATGTGTTCTCACCAGCTCTCCGCTGGCTTATTTTTAACAGTAAAACTTGCCTATGTGCATGCACTTTCTATACCTTTTGGTGCTATATAATTATCCTTGTTCAGGGGGTGTCACAGTCAAGACACCCTGGTCATAAGATAACATGACTGTGAGCTATCTCAGAGAAAAACCTCAATTATGACTAATTCCTATAAGCCCACTCATGGTTATTTAAAGACTAACACCTCCTTCAGGTAAAACCGTTACATCGAACCTGCTTTCATAACCTGCTGCCTCCTCCCAAGTGCAGGGACCATCTGTTACCTGGAGGGAACACCAGTTCTCCCCAGCATCCATCACATGGCTAGGGGAAGGGGGGGAGACAGGTGTCTGGGGATCTAGGCCAACTGTGCCTTTACATTCACATCTTGGGCCCCGAGCTCTGCCCATCTCCCTCTGCCCAGGAAGGCCTCTTCACGCCCATCATGATCTCTGTTCTGCCCTTCACCACCCGAAGGCCTGGCAGACTCTCAACCACCGCAAAGTGATTTGATGAGATCTAGGCAGCACAATCCATCAAGCTGCAGGGTAAACAGACAAGTGGCCTGTTTACTTAAACACAATAGCTGCACCCTAGAGGCCTGCTAGGAGTCAGGAAACAAATATTGATAACCCTTTCCAAGATATTGCCAACAAAGCAGCTGCCTACTCTTCAAGATTAATGGACAGATCAACAGGCATAAGGCAAAATTTTATGGGAGAAGCTAAAACAATATCCTAGCTTTCCAAGGGTGCCCACTCTCCACTCTAAGACCAGACCACCCTACTTAATTGGCAACCCAACTCTAAAGCTACAGTAAATGCAGTAAAACATAACTACCTACATACCATCTGCTGGTATTTACCAAGGATGCATATATTGAATTAGTCTTTTAAAAAATGTTTATCAGTTAATACTATCCGTGGCCAACATCCCACCCCCCTTGAGAAGCTCTCAGGAGGAAAACGCTTAGAAAACCAACAGGAGATGGGAGTTGGCCTGGGAGTGGGTAAACTTTGGTAGCATTCCCAGTCCTACCCTGGACTAATGATTAGAATACATTGTGCGCTGCAGAGTGCCACGTTTTAAAGGAGTGGAGAAATTGGACCACGAGCCACCAAGCGATCAAAGGTTTGGATAGGGAACGGGGAAGATTCCAGCGGCACAGGAGTGGAGGGGGAGGGGCGGAGGTTGCTCAGTTGTTTCCAAGTGCTAGGCAGCACTACAAAGAAACAAGCCTAAACCGCAAAAAGGGTACGTGGGGGAGGGGTAAGAAATCTTGTCTAGACTGTGAGAGTTGACGTAGGTGAAAGAGCGCAGGTCTGGGGGAGGCTCTGATCTGGTGCCTGTCTCCATGTGACTGGGATGTCCTTTTCTCACTCTGGGTCTCAGTGGCCTTGTCTGTACACCAAGGCAGGAGGGGATGGCCCAGCAGTGTCCTAAGCCCATCAGCTTCTGCAGAGCCTGGCAGTTTTCCTATTTCAGTAACGGTGAGCTCTAGCCCCTCGGGAGAAGCGACCTCTCTTAAGGCCTCTCTCCTGTCTCCTGGGGATCTGAGGTGTCCTGCCTGGGCGGCATGTCCAAGAGCTTGGGGAGCAGCTTCCCCTGGCCCCCTCCAGACCCGGTGGGAGACCAGGGGCATTCCCGGGGTCCGGCGGTCGCTGTGCTCACCTCGCGCACTCCTCCATCCGCTGCCTTCACCTGGCTCCTGGAGTGCACTGCTGGTAAACAGCCCAGTCTCCGGGGCAACCGCCACCGGGTGGGGGGCCACGTGCTTCCGGTCTGACCGGAATGGCCTGGCCTGGCCTGGGTGGAGTGGGGTGGGGTGGGGTGGGGTAGGGTGGAGGGGGACTGGGGCGGGGAGCTGAGTCCAAGAGCCTACAGTGAGGCAGTGCCATCACCGCTGGGAGCGGTTCCACACCCACACCATGAGGGGCTGCAAAGAACCCAGATCCTCGCTTGCCTTCTTTGCTCCTTTTCCTCTGTTTGCCTGGTCTACGCTGGGGAGAGAAATACGTTGAGGGGAAGGAGAGCGCTGGCTCAGGAGCACAAGCGGCCTGGGCCCCAGGCCTATCTGCCTTAAGTTTTTCTGACCCCTTTATGTCTTAAGTTTTCAAATAAGGCTGGGGGACTGACTGATTCCTGGGATCCCTAGAATCTGAGTGGCTGCATGTAGGGTACCTGTTTGGGCTCATCATAGGGTTTCTATGAGTCAGAAGTGACTCCATGGCAGTGGGTTTGGTTTTTGGTTATTTGGTTTGGGTTCAGGAGCAGGTCCACTAGACTTTCTTATCTCTCCTTAGTACAGCTTTTCAACACTGGGCTGTCCTGTTCCTTGACCTCCTTGTTTCCACATTGCCTCGCACAGGGTGGACACATCCTGAACCTGCTATCAACCACATCAGCACCTGCTCTGGTCATTCTTCTCAAACCACAGCCTCTTGTACTTCCAGCAGCTTAAGCCATCTCCTCTCCATTTGTTTTCATTTTTGAGACTTCCAGTGTTTTGACTTCTCTCTCCCTGTCCACCTGGTTCTTCCAGACCCTTCTTAGAGCACTTGGCCATTACATCTGCCACTCTCTGGCCTGAATCCTCCATGCCCTTGTCCTGCTCTTTTCATCCTTCCTGTCGAATGAAGGCCCAGCCCAAACCAGGCCACCCATCTGCCTTCTCTGCTTACACACTCAGGTACTAAAGAACACCTCAGCCAGACACATGCGTTGGTGGAATGGAAACACATGGTCTGCAACCTCAGTTGGACCCGTGGCTCTACACAACATCCCTTCCAACTTCCCCAACTCACTTCTCTCTCCTTTCAAGGGCTATTTCTAAACTCGGTTCTCTCTCCTGAAGCTTTCTACCCCTCGTCTCTCTCCTTCTTCTGAGATGATAACCTGACCTCCCTCTTCAGAGAGAAAATAGAAGCATCATATGGAAGTTTTGTCAGCTTTCTGATATCAGGCCTACGAATTTGCCTGCCTTCGCTTTCTTGCTTTCCTCCCTCCTTTTCTAAGCAAGAGGGGGCCATCCTCCGATTCCATCCAAAATCAACTGCTTCTCCCGTTCCCTCCCACGTGGTCACACGCACACAAAGCCCTCACTGTATTCCAGGTCTGCT
>NW_006921618.1:4967761-4968736 GCF_000298275.1 Orycteropus afer afer | reverse complement strand
CAGACAACATGGTAGGCCACTGAGATGAAGACTTGGCTAAATACAGGAGCCAAAAAGCTCAAGACCTTTCTCAAAGTGTCTTCTTCTATACTGGAAGCAGACCATGTACCTAAGGCAGCTACTCAGCTGCTCACAGTGGATTCCACCATGGAGTTGATTACCAGTTTGATCATGGGAAATAACTATATCCAGCTGCCCAGACACCAAAACAAGGCCCAGCCAAGCTGACACATAACCTTAAGTACCACACACTACCACCCTCCTACATTGGACAGCCTCAGAGACAGCTGAGATCCCAGGAAGGTGCAGGAAGTGATGGTATTAGGAGTTGATTTTTTCCATTCAGTGCTGGTGGCTTATTTCTTGTAAATGATTCCGTCAGAAATATCCAAGCAGTGCTCTTCAGCCCTTCATTGTCCACCCAGAAAAGATTAAAATAAATTCTTCATCAGCTATTTTAATATCAGCTTAAGAAGTATGCAATCCTTTGGAAAACCAAATTGGTTTCTCCTCCCTTTTGTGTGTGTGTGTGTGTTTGTGCGCTGATTATGTCTATGGCAGTATATGCCTTTTGCTCCCCGGTGTCATGCCATGCACAGCCCCAGGGAAAGGCCTTAGGGAAGGAAAGGAAGCTTCCAGTCAATCACTGTGCCAGTCTGCTCTTCAAAGAGAGAACTGACTTTGCTGCCTTCGTCTCCTGCGCTTTTCAGAGGACAAGATCTGTAATGCCTGCTCTCTGGCATACACACAAAGTGGATTCTTAGTAACATGGGCAGAGGTCACTGCCCTGCCAGCTCAAATATGGGCTCATCCTCCTTGCCAGCCACATCTTGCTTTACTCCACAGCTCTCTCCTTGGGCTCCAGTCAGCTTGTCCCCAAAATGGACCCTCAACTTTTTCATCTCCAGGGTCTTTGCTTTTGTCTGTCCCACCCTGTCTCTCTTTATTGAAGTTAATCCAAATTGCTGATCCTTC
>NW_006921618.1:4963960-4966596 GCF_000298275.1 Orycteropus afer afer | reverse complement strand
CCATGAATTAAACCTGGGTCTCTTACATGGAAGGGCAGAATCCTGCCACTGAACCACCAATGACTCATATAATTTTGAACTTAAACCCAAACCAAACCAAACCCACTGCTATTGAGTCTGTTCCAACTCGTAGCGACCCCCACTGGGTTTCTGAGGTAGTCAGTCTTTATAGAAGTAGATTGCCCAGTCTTCTGTAGAGTGGCTGATGGGTTTGAACCTCCAACCTTCTGGTTAGTGGTCAAATGCCTTAGGCACTCCAGTATCCTGCTCTGTCTGTCCTTGACCCCATTACGCATGTCAGTTGATACCATGAATAACCTTTAAGCAGGTGGCTGAGTGGATAGCCTGGTAGGGGGGCAAAGAGGCTGGCACAGCAAGTCATGTCTTGTCATGAATCAACTTCCTGAGGGACTTGCAAGAGCAAAGTTTCCAGGTACTGAAAAAATACCCCTTAAGTGTAGTGTCCCCCCCCCCCCATAACTGGAAACCTTCCAAAAATGTATTGTCTGCTCCTCAGTCTTCTTAAACAGAACACATCAAACATGATGACTCACCTTGGTTACTGTTGACAAAATGCTTTCACCTTCAGGAGCTTGAATTTTGTAAGCAACTGTGAGGAGGGCGGGGTGGCAAGATCATTATCTCCATCTCCCAGATGAGGAAGCTAAAGTCCCCGGTAATTAAATCTTCCTGTCAGAAAGTGGTGGATCCTGGCTCCAACTCATTTCTCTGACATAGATTCCTGAGTTCTCTTATACAATGTAGCCTGTTTTGGGAGAGTCAATGTCAACAATTGTGCTATAATTGCAATACTGTTGCTATGGGTAGAGCCACTTGCCCCTACATTCAATGGCTCCTAGGTTTTACTGGTTATCATTTTAATTATTCCTCACTTGTCTTCCTGCTAGTAGCAGCCACTCATATGCCATGCCTGTTGAAATTCTAGGTCTGGAGGAAAAGAGGCTTTTTAGAATTGTGTCTAAAATAACAGCGTTGTGGCATCTACTTGTATGCCTGGGGCATTTTTGGTTTTGTTTTCTCAGCTGTGTCTTGCTTAGGGTCGGAGACCTACAGGTCAGCAGGATAACCACTGAGGGACCAGGAGTGCTGGCAGACACATCTGGGTTTAACTGCTGCATCTATGAATTTGCAGGATATATTACTTAACGTCCCTGAGCCTCAATTCCATCATCAGTAAACTGGAATTAATAATATATGCTTCACTGAAAAAACCCAAAAACCAAATTCACTGCCATCAAGTCGATTTGACTCATAGTGACCCCCCCTTGGGTTTCCGAGGCAGTATCTCTACGGAAGTAGATTGCCCCATCTTCCTTCTGAGGAGTGGCTGGTGGGTTTGAACCACCAGCTTATGGTTAGCAGTCAAGTGCCTTAGGCACTGTGCTACCAGAGCTCCTTATGCTTCACTGAGGGTATTCAAAGAAGATTCAAGGAGATAATCCACATACCATGCTTAGCCTGATGCTGGCACTCAATAGGTGTAGTTACTGTTTTTCCTTCTGTAACTGGGATATCATAAGACGCTGATGATTCACTCATTTATTCCTCAAATATTTATTTACTGCTCATCTCGTTGTGCCTAGTTTCCTTATCTGCAGAATGAGGATAATGGCAGTACTGCTCTCCTTGGGGGATGTGAGGATTAAATGAGTAAACACAGGTACAGTGCTCAGAACAGCACAGGGCATAAATAAGTGTCCTAGCAAAGCTGGCCATCATCGTCGTTATTACTAATTCATGCCAGACATGGTGCTTGGTCAACGCTAGGGATAAGTAGATGAACAAAGTAGACATGGCCCTTGTCCCTATGGAGTGTGCAGGTTCTTTCATTCTTTTCTCCACGGGAAGAAAAGCCCACCAGTGTTTCATCATTGTCTGTGGAAGATGAATTGCTGGGTCTGACAAATGAACCAGAGGGTGGCTCTTAGGGACCCCCACCTTGCTGGCTGCTACCCCAGAGGCTGGCACGGGAGTGTGCACATGCTCCCCCACCACGTTCTTGCCCCTTATGGAGTCTCTGGCCTCTGGCCCTGTGCACTTGGCTTTGTTTCAGCACAGTCCAAAGCACCCCCTAACAATCAGTCAAATGAAGAAAACCACATCCGTCTTACCTACTTCACAGTCAGGAAGGCGAAGATCCATGATGTTCTGTAACCTTCGAAATGCAACATGGATGAGAGGTCAAGGCAGGGAGGCCAGGAGGTGAAAAGAGCTCTGGATTTGGGTTAGAGACCAGAGTTTGTCTTGCCTCTTAACAGCTGTATGGATCTTTTTCAGATCACTTTCCTCTCTGACCCTCAGTTTCCTCATCCATCAAATGGGAAAGCTATTCTGGTGGGTTGTAGTGAGGATTTAGTGAGACCCAGTTCAAAGGGCACCTCCTTTGAGAAGCTTCCTGAGACCTGTCCAGGAAAGCTCACTCCTCATTCCTCTGACTCACAGGCATTTACTTTCTTAACCACTAGAGCAGGGTTTATCACCCCACATGACTTAGTTGGTCTTCCTGGACTCAGACTCCAAAACAGAGAAGTGCTTCCTGAGAGGCTCCTGGGAGTTACACCAACAGGAACCAAGTATGGCAGGAATGGGCAGAGGAGAAGCTGGCACACGAGGAA
>NW_006921618.1:4960402-4961930 GCF_000298275.1 Orycteropus afer afer | reverse complement strand
GGGTCCAGCCACAGGACACCCATTTTGAAGTTTTCCTGAGAAACTTTGCCACACAGTGTAAACCTAGCAGAAACTCTGCGTCGGCCAAATCCTCTAGGACCGACAGAGCTATTGTTCACATGCCAAGTCCCACTGTTATCAGATTTAGCCTGATTTAAGATGAGGACCCAGAAAGACCACTTGAATTTAAAGGAGATGCCGCATCAGGGACACCGAGCCCACGTTTTCTTCTGTTGTCCTGCTGGAAATGTGCTTGACGTTGGCATCATCACTGCTAATAGTAATAAGAACAGTGTATGTACTGCTAGGGGTCCCAGGGTAGAGTAAACAGTTGACACACTCAGTTGCTAACCAAAAGGTTGGAGGTTCGAGTTCTACCAGAGGCACCTCAGAAGAAAGGCCTGGAGATCGTCTAAAACCATCAGCCACTGAAAACTCTAAGGAGCACTATTCTACTCTCACGGGGTCATCAAGTCTTCTTGATGACAACTAGCAGTGTTTATTGCTATGGCGTTTTATAGTACAAAGTTGTTTTATTTCCATTGTTTCATTGTTTTACATGGTCTTCATACAGCTCTGTGAAGTAGGAGTGAACTCTGCGGGGTGTGAGCCTGAGGAAGTTGTCTGACCTCTCTGTGTCTTAGGTTCCCCATCCCTAAAGTGATAATAAGATCTATCTCTTAAGTTGTCATGTGGATTACATAGTTTAATACCTGTGAAGCAAGTATTAAAGAGAACAGTGTCCAACATTTACTGATCTCTTAATAAATGTTAGAAATTATCAATAGGTATTTTCAGTGTCACTTTACAGGAAAGGACACTGGAATTCAAAGGGACTGAGTTTATCCATGTGCAGCAGTGGTGGTTTGGTAGTAGAATTCTCACCTACCATGCAGGAGACCAGGGTCTGGTTTCCAGCCAATGCTCCTCATGCATAGCCACTACCTACCTGTCAGTGGTGGGTTGCTTGTTACGATCATGCTGAACAGGTGTCAGTGGAGCTTCCAGACTAAGGTGGACTAGGGAAAAAGGCCCGGTGAGCTACTTCCACAATCCAGCCAGTGGAAACCCCACGGACCAGAGCAATCCAATCCACAAGCTATGTGGGGATGGCACAGACCAGGCGGCATTTCACATTCCATTGCATGTGGGGCTGCCCATGAGCTGGAGGCTGACCACAGAACAACTGTCAACCACAGCACATTTATGCATAAGATGCCTGGAGGGTAAGGAAGAAAAACACTTGGGGACTATGATGCAAATGAGGCTAGGCTCTCCTGAACTGGATCGCTATGATGAACGAAAAATGCCCTTTAAACTTGACAGCAGAGGGAATACAACTCCTCAAAATAAAATAATAATAATAATAAAGGATGGACAAATTGTGTTACCAAAGAAAGAAATGTAAAAAACAAACAAACTAAAACACCCACTTGCACTTTTCAAACTACTAAACCCTTCTTATTTTCAAATTTAGGCCTAAACGCCCAGAAGGGTATCATGCTCAGGGATAATTAGGTTTGAAAAT
>NW_006921618.1:4932270-4958922 GCF_000298275.1 Orycteropus afer afer | reverse complement strand
TGACATCAGCAATGATATCCCTCATTCCACGTCCTCTTCTGAATCCAGCTTGCATTTTTGGAAGTTCTCTGTCAATATACTGCTGCAACCATTTTTAAATTCTCTTCAGCAAGATTTTACTTGTGTGTGATATTAATGATATTGTTTGATAATTTTCACACTGTGTTGGATCACCTTTCTTTGAAATGGGTGCAAATATGGATCTTTTCCAGTCAGTTGGCCAGGCAGCTGTCTTCCAAATTTCTTGGATAAACAAGTGAGTGCCTCCAGCATGGCATCCGTTTGTTGAAACATCTCAGTGGATATTCCATCAATTCCTGGAGCCTTATTCTTTGCCAGTTCCTCCAGTGCAGCTTCGATTCTTCCTCCAGTACCCGTGGTTCTTGATCATATGCCACTTCCTGAAATGGATGAACATTGACCAGTTCTCTTTGGTACAGTGACTCTGTGTATTCCTTCCATCTTCTTTTGATGTTTCCTGCATCATTCGATATTTTGCTCATACAATCTTTCAATATTGCAACTCGAGGCTTGAATTTTTTCCTCAGTTCTTTCAGCTTGAGAAATGCTGAGAGTGTTCTTCCCTTTCGGTTTTCTAACTCTGAGACTCTGCACATTTCATTGGGATAATTGCCTTCGTCTTCTCGATCTGCTCTTTGAAATCTTCTGTTCAGCTCTTTTCTCTTGTCATTTCTTCCTTTTGCTTTAGCTACTCTCCATTCAAGGGCAAGTTTCAGAGACGCTGATTTATGAAATAATTGGTCATTATAAGTCATCACTAGGAAATCAGATTGCATACCTCTGCAAAGTGGCAAGGGGCTTACTAGAAAAAAGTTTTGGACCTATTGAATACTCTCAGACTCTTTTGTTTGATTCTTTGAGTAGAGATTTGTTCAGATCCATTTTTCTATCTGTTTCAACTGTGTCCCTCCACCACCAGTTGAGATGATTCTGCCTCATGGCGACCCCATTGTGTCAGAATAGAACTGTGCTCCATAGGGTTTCGATGACTGATTTTTTTTTTTTTTTTGGAAATAGATCACCAGACCATTCTTCCAGGACTTCTCTGGGTGGACTCAATCCTCCAATCTTTTGTTTAGCAGCCAAATGTGTAACAGTGTAGTAATAACTTTTGGGATTCTTTTTATTACTTTGTTGTTGTTTGTTAGGTGCTGTCAAGTCATCTTCAACTCACAGTGACCCATGTACAGCAGAACGAAACACTGCTTGGTCCTGTGCCAGACCCATGATCCTTGCTATACCTGAGCCCATCGTTGTAGCCACTGTGTCAATCCATCTTGTTGAGGGCCTTCCCCTTTTTCATTGACCCTCCACTTTACCAAGCATGATATCCTTCTCCAGGAAATGGTCCCTTCTGACAACATGACCAAAGTAGGTGAGACAAAGTCTGGCCATTCTCAGTTCCAAGTAGCATTCCGGCTGCATTTCTTCCAGGACAGGTTTTTTTTTTTTTTTTAAGTAGTCTATGGTACTTTCAGGGGGAGCTCTGGTAGCATAGTGGCTAAGACACTTGCCTGCTAACCAGGTGGCTGGCGGTTCAAACCCACCAGCCACTCCTCAGAAGGAAGGTTGGGCAATCCTACTTCCATAGTGATACTGCCTCGGAAACCCAAGGAGGGGTCGCTATGAGTCGGGGCCGACTCGACGGCACATAACAACAACAACAACATGGTACTTTCAGCATTCTTTGCCAACACAACTCAAAAGCATCGACTCTTCTTTGGTCTTCTTTATTCATTGTCCAGCTCATTGTTCAGTTGGAACAGCTAAGGGAGACGGACTTGTGTGCCAGTTTGTTATACTGTGGCTTGCACGTATGTTGCTGTGAGGCTGGAGGCTGTGCCACTAAGGTTGCCCATGGTGGATGGGTTTCAGTGGAGCTTCCAAAATGAGACAGACTTGGAAGAAGGAAAAGGCCAACTACTTCTTAAAGAATTGGCGAGTGAAAACCTTATGAATTCATTAGTTAGTGATGGAATTTTCAGTTCTTAAGATTATGGGGCTGGAGAGGACCAATATGCAGGAAATTCTTAAGAGCATGAGCATAGGGAGTATCTGCGTGCAGGAAATTCTTATGACCGTGGGGAGGGGACACCCACATGTAGGTCAGACCATGTCTGCAGTCCCACAGTGTGGCCTACAGATCAGTGCCTGTTGTGGGTCAGCCCTCCCCCCAGGGACAGGCAGTAATCGCCCCCTCCCAGCTCCATGCTCCTCTGCAGAGCTCAGTGATTGCAAGGCATCCAAATCCAGCATCATGAAACGGCAAGGCCCCTGGGAAGTTGGCCCCAAACCCTCAGGCTCTGCTTTTCTTCTTCAAGGGCTTGTTTTCGTTTTACTGCAAGAGTGATAGAGTACATGCTTGTAATTAAGAAGTAATCTAACCGAGTACATAGTGACAAGGTACAGCCCTGTTCATCCTTGCCAGATCCCAATCCTTTTCCCATACCCATATAGAACAACTTTTAAAAGTTTGGTATACATCCTTCTAGGCTTTATACACACACATTTTAAACATTTTAAAAGCAAAGTCATACATGTTCATTGCAAAAAAAAATCCAACAGAAGTATACAAAATAAATGCCACTTTTTTTTTTTTTTGGCCTGCCTTCTCATTCCCATTGCCTAGAGATATTGCTATTAAAGTGGTATTTTCCAAGACATAATTTAGTTATTATCCCCCTATTGGAGGACATGTGGGTGGTTTCCAATTTTTTGATACCACAAAAAATGCTGCTGCAAACATCCTTGTGTTTATATTTTTGCCCACTTTTGTAAGCATTTTGTAGAAGTAAAATTGCTGAGTCCACATATATGTGCCATTTTTTAAGCAATGGATAGTGGGTAACTTCCTGCTTCTTCAGTATTTTGTTTTTGCTGTGAGATTGTAAATGCCCAGTGGACCAGCATTGCTGGCTTTGGGTTCTTTCTGTTCAATATTGCAGCAGACCTGAGGGCATTTTTTCCTGGGACGGTGGTTTTCCACTTTTCTGGGGCGGAGACTGTGGTTGACAGTAGAGCATTGTCCCAAAGGTCATGGAAACTGGGTTTGCATCCAGGTTTAGCAAGAAAGCAACAGATTTATGGAGGTAAATCTGATCCTATTTTCTTCCTCATTAAAGGGGCTAAAAATGCCAGCTGCACCCATGCACTGCATTTTAGGGTTTTCATGATACCCAGGATGTAAACATTAGGGCAAGTCAAGGGGGCATCATTCTCATTGCACCTTTTTTCCCCTCATTTTCACATTGGCAGTGATGGCTCCCACCCAGAGCAGCTTCTGGCAGTTTCAGAGGATGGTCAAACATGCCACGGGGCGGAGTGCCTTCTTCTCCTATTATGGATATGGATGCTACTGTGGGCTTGGGGGCAAAGGAACCCCTGTGGATGACACTGACAGGTGAGTGCCCACGGCCAAGGCACCGAGCTTCCTCCATTTGATTTGAAGCATGGAGAAGACACTAGGATTAGTTAACAGAAACCAACTCAGTCAAGCTTAGGAAAACAGTGAGTGGGAGCCAGGGGGAGGTCTTCAGGAATTCAGAGCCAGGACTGTCTTCCTGGGCATGTGACCAGCCCAGTCGCATGGGCCCCACATTCAGAAGGCACTGCACTTGGTTTACTTCTCTGTTGTCACTGTCTTAAAATTCTTACTTTTTGAACAGGGGGCCCTATGTTTTCATTTTGCACTAGACCCTGCAAATTGTATAGCCGATCCTGACCAGAGCACTAGAAACTTTCTCACTGCTCAGTCCTCGTGACAAATGTAGTCTTCCCTCAGCTGCTCAGTTTTTAGGTTTATAGGCCCAGCAAGACTGACTCGATATCTCTGTGCCCTAATTCCAAATTCCGGGACGGAGGATCTGAGTGGCCCAGTTTGGAAAAATTGTCCATCTGGATGGAGTCCCAGGGTACAAACCTGGTTGCCAGGGCCTACTCGTGAAGATGGGGTGTGTGGGAGGTGGCATGTGAGTTCCCAGAAAAACTGGAGGTTGGTGTGATCTGGTGAGGGCGTGGAGAGATAGGAAACAGGAAAGTTTGTCATTTCATTTGAAAAAATAAGAAAGCAACATGGCTCATTCCTAGCCACAGTCCACCTAATGTAGATAAATATGTTCCCATAGCAAGGCCTGAAATACCACTCCTCGGGCTTGATTGCTCTGAGTCGAGCTCATAGGACTGTGCAATATCCTGGCTAGAAGGACCCCAGAGTCCTGGATGGGAACTGGTCATCATGAAATGCCTGCCATGTGCTGAGCACTGGAATTGGTGATTGGCACACAAAGCCTAATTTAATCTCCACAAAGATGGTACAAGGCAAGATGCACCCACTTTATAGAGTAGGACATTGAGGATCCAAGAACAAAAGTTACTAAACCTACCCTAAGACCTGCAGCCTTTTATTGGTAAAGTCAGAATTTGAACAAGAATTTGCTTGTGTTAAAAGCCATGCTCTTTCCCCAACACTCTGTCCCTCACTGTTCAAGTCCAAAGGCTGGTAATAAAATTTAGCCCAACTAACCACTCATCTATATCAGTTTGTTATACTGTGGTGGCTTACTGTGAGGCTAGAGGCTATGCCACCAATATGTCAAATGCCAGCAGGGTCACCCATGGTGGGCAGGTTTCAGTGGAGCTTCTAGACTGAGACAGACTCAGAAGAAGTAAAGGGCCACCCACTTCTCAAAGAAGTATTGGCCAATGAAAACCTTATGAATGTCAGTGAAAGAACATACTTGGCATTTCTCAAGCTGAAAGAGCTGAAGAAAAAATTCAAGCCTCAAGTTGCAATATTAGAAGATTCTATGGGCAAAATATTGAATGATGCAGGAAACATCAAAAGAAGATGAAAGGAATACACAGAGTCACTGTACGAAAATGAATTGGTTGGTATTCACCTATTTCAGGAAATGGCATATGATCAAGAGCTGATGGTCCTGAAGGAAGTAGTTGAAGCTGCACTGAAAGAATTGGCAAAGAACAAGGATCCAGGAATTGACAGAATACCCACTGATATGTTTCAAAAAATGGATGCTGCACTGGAGGCACTTATTCATCTATGCCAAGAAATTTGGAAGACAGCTACCTGGCTGACTGAATGGAAGAGATCCATATTTGTACCCATTCCAAAGAAATATGATCCCACAAAATGTGAAAAGTGTCAAACAATATCATTAATATAACACACAAGTAAAATATTCCTGAAGATAATTCAAAAACAGTTGCAGCAGTACATCAACAGGGAACTTCCAGAAATATGAGCTGGATTCAGAAGAGGACATGGAACAAGGGACATCATTGCTGATGTTGGATGGACCTTAGCTGAAAGCAAAGAATACCAGAAAGATGTTGACTTGTGTTTTATTGACTATGCAAAAGCATTAGACTGAGTGGATCATAACAAATTATGGATAACTGAGAAGAATGGGAACTCCAGAACAATTAAATATGCTCATGAGGAACCTGTACATAGACCAGGGGCTTTCATTCAGATAGAACAAGGGGATACTGCATGGTTTAAAATCAGGAAGGGAGTGTGTCAGGATTTTATCCTTTCACCATACTTACTCAATCTGTATGCTGAACAAATAGGCCAAGAAGCTGGACTATATGAAGAATGTGGTATCAGGACTGGAGGAAGACTCGTTAAGAACCTGCCATATGCAGATGACACAACTTTGCTTGTTGAAAGTGAGGGTGACTTTAATCTTTACTGATAAAGATTAAAGACTTCAGTCTGCAGTTTGGATTACACCTCAACATAAAGAAAATGAAAATCCTCACAAATGGACCAATAAGCAGCATCAGAATAAATGGAGAAAAGATTGAAGTTGTCAAAGATTTCATATTACTTGGTTCCATGGTAAACACCAATGGAAGCAGCAGTTGAGAAATCAGACAATGTATTGCATTGGGCAAACCTGCTGCAAAAGACCTCCTTAAAGTGCCAAAGAGCAAAGATGTCTCTTTGATGACTAAGGTGCACCTAACCCAAGCCACGGTGTTTTCAGTAGCCTCATATGCATGTGAAAGCAGACAAAGAATAAGAAAGATCAAAGAAGAGTTGGTGTTTTTGAGTTGTGTTGGTGAAGAATACTGAAAGTACCCTGGACTCCCAGAAGAATGAACGGGTCTGTCTTGGAAGAAGTGTAGCCAGAATGCTCCTTGGAAGCAAGAATGGACAGGCTTTGTCTCGCCTACTTTGGTCATGTGGTCAAAAGGGACTATTCACTGGAGAAGGATATCATGTTTGGTAAAGTGGAGGGTCAGTGAAAAAGGGGAAGACCCTCAACGAGATGGATTTACACAGTGGCTGCAACAATGGGCTTAAGTATAGCAAGAATTGTGAGTCAGGCACAGGATTGGGCAGTGTTTCTTTCTGTTGTACATAGGGTCACTGAGTCGGAGCCAAGTCGATGGCACCTAACAACAGAAGCAACCAAAGATAAAAAACAGCAAAGAGTGTGCTTGCTGATGGAAATGTAAAAGGAAAAGCCAGAGGTGCCGTGCCCAGGGCATCAGCCAGACCATTTTCTTTTATCTTTGATTTGAATCCCAGGTCAGACGCTGCATCTCCGTGTTTCTGTCCTTTGGCTGAAGTGGAGGGGATGGATTGTGGGAGCTGTTCTCTGCCTGTCTTCTCTTATTGAATGCCTTCCCCTCCAACCCCCAGCCCTTTGCGGACTGTGAGTGACAGAAGAGCAAGGACTGGGTCAGCTCTTGCTGACAATTGTTTCCTCAGAGACTATCACAGCGCTTGGCACATAGTAGATGTTCAGAAAAAATGTGTTGAATGAAAGTCACAAAGACCTACATTTGTATTTGGGGTTCATAATTTTCTACTTGTGTAATTTTGTGAAACTTACCTCTCTGAATCTTGTTTCTTCCCCTATAAAATGGGAACAATGATAGTGCTTTATAGGGTTGTTTTGGGGAGCGAATGAGCTAGCAACAGGTTCTAGAAAGGGCTCCATGATGGTAGTGGTTATGTATGATCAGAATCCCCCTTCCCACCTTCAGCGCCTTCTCATCCAGGGGAGGAGGCAGGTGGGCCCTTCCCTGTTCCTACTTAAGGTCCCCCAGCTGATTCCCCAGGAACCTCCACCTGCATCTTGGAAATGCCCTCTCTCCCTCTTCCCTGGCCCCCAGGTGCTGCCTGGCACATGACTGCTGCTATGAGAAGCTGAAACACCTCGGCTGCCAGCCCGTGTTGAACAGTTATCAGTTCCACATCGTCAACGACACTGTGGTCTGTGAGTAGCCTTCTCTTAGGGATACATATTTGAACTCAGGCCTTAACTTAATGTCTACCCTCTTGTTGATGCAGAGAACTTTTAGGAAATGAGATGTTTCCAAGTGCTTTGCGGTGGGAAGAGGTTCCTGGAGAGTCCTTGTGTCTCTGGCCTCTGCTGCCCACAGCTGGATCTCCATCACCTTCCCTGAGCACAAAGCATATGCCTGCTATATAGTTGTTGTCGGGTACCATCAAGTTGATTCTGACTCCTAGTGACCCCGGGTAACAGAGGGCAACTGCCCCATAGGATTGTCTAGTCTGCAGTCTTTACAGAAACAGATCACCAGGTCTTTCTCCCATGGAGCCACTGGCTGGCTTCAAACCACCACCCTTTCAGTTAGTAGTGGAGCACCTAACCATTAAGCCACCAGGGCTCCTTTGTTACATTAAAAATAAAACCCACTGCCATTGAGTTTATTCCAACCATAGTGACTCCAATTGGGTTTCTAAGGCTGTAAATCTTTACAGAAGTAGATTGCCTCACCTTCCTCCTGTGGAGCAACTGGTGGGTTTGAATCACTGACCTTTGGTTAGCAACCAAATGCCTTACCCACTATACCCCCAGATATAGTACCAAAAACCAAACTCCCTGCCATTGAGTCGATTCTGACTCATAGCGACCTCTCCTTGAGTTTCCGAGGCGGTATCACTACGGAAGTAGTTTGCCCAGCCATACTTCTGAGGAGTGGCTGGTGGGTTTGAACCATTAGCCTTCTGGTTAGCAGTCAAGTGCCTTAGGCACCACGCTACCAGAGCTCCTTACCAGACATAGTAGATGCTCAATAAATATTTGTTGCTTTGAGGTTACATTGAATTCTGCAGCTTCCCTTGGCAACTGTTGCTGTTGTGAACATTCCCCTTTTTGTTTGTCATGTGTTACACAAGGACAAATATTTTTTAAGGGCAACTGCATGCCAGGCACTGTGATAAGTGCTGTGGGGACAGGAAAGTAAGCAGGAGGGGAAGGGAAGGAACCGAGTATAGTGTTGAAACCATGCAAGGGGGAAGGTGGGCTGGTGGGCTGAGTATCCAAGACATAGGGTGTGGTCCCCGTTATCCTGGAGCCTGTCTGGGGCTGGTGAGTGTGGATAGGGTGAGTTCAGACTCTAAAGAGCAAGCCATTTGAAGGCTCTAGGCAACTGCCTTCTGGGGGAGCAGCACCACTCCAGTGTAACCAGGGGTCTGGCTGCCCCTGAGAGCCAGTGGTCATGGGGCCAACTCCTCCTACCTGGCCCCATGGGTTGCATGACTCACTTACCACCACCACCACCCCACGCATATTTATTCCCGGTTATAAGTTTTCCTGGAGTCCATCTGTCTCCTCCCGGGTCAGAGAACTATCATCTCCTTGACTGTTCTCCTGGGTGGGGAGTGTGGGGTGGAGATTTGTACTTCCTCATACTGGGTGCTTAGCACTCAGACCCCAGGTATCCCCAACACCCTAAACATAGAGCTCCAGCTCTGTGTTTGCATCAAGACCAAGAGGTAGGACTGGGCAATCCCCCTGCACCAGCTGTGAGACCTAGACTGGATAAACTGGGGCTCGAAACCCTGCAGCAGGGAGCCAGCTTCAGCTCGGGTGGCTACTCAGGGCTCTTCCCCCTGCGCCATCGCACTGTCAACAGGTTAAGAGCCCTCTTTTATTCTCATGTGAGGTCATGGGCACTTCTCAACTTGGAGCTCTCTGACAATGAACAATCACAGGCCTCAAGCAAAGTGTGTCTTCTGGGGTACCCAAGACCGTAACTAGTAGATGAGAAGGACCAGGGCCTGGGAGTAGGGGTAGTGGAGAGGGGGCTGGAAGAGGTTGCCCCCAAAGTATTGCTTTATTTTTGCATATGATGTCTTACCCCCAAGGCACTACCTCCCACCCTTCTCTATCCACACTGGAGGGCTGCAAGCCTGGCTGTTTTTCAGTCAGGGGGTGGTCACATAACACAGGGACCCCTCAAACCCTCTACTTAGTCCAGCCGATTGTCTCACTTTCATATGGCTTCCTCCCACTTTTTTTGTCTCGACCTTGACATGTTACCTGCAAGTGGTTGAAAAGGCATCACTTTTGGAGACAAAGTATTCAGGGGTATTCTGGTGGCGTAGTGCCTAAGGCATTTGACTGCTAACCGAAAGGCTGGCAGTTCAAACCCACCAGCCACTCCTCGGAAGGAAGATTGGGCAATGTACTTCCATAGAGATACTGCCTCAGAAACCCAAGGAGGGGTCGCTATGAGTCAAATTGCCTCCATAGCAGTGAGTTGGAGTTTTTTGTTTTCTCCTATGATGCTCCCATGTAGTGTGGGACTAACGAAGGAAAAGGGTGCCCTGAGGGAGGGATCAGGCCTTTAGCCTCAGGTCCTACGGTGGTTTCCCTGCATGGGGCCTGGCCTGGGCACGCTTCTGTGCTTCACCCTGTTCTCTGATGAGGAGCACCAGAGCCCCAGGAGATAGAGAAGAATGGAACAAAGTGACCAAGGAAGAGGCTGGAGCCCCAGGAGGTGACGCCTAGGAACTGACCTTGGATTGGCAAATGCTTAGTGACAGAGGAGAAGCAGGCATGGGCGAGTGAGAGGGGAAAGCCTGTAGCCTGGGCTGGACTTTCCTCATACACTGCCTCCTGCTGAGCGGAAGCCTTGTTGCTCCTGCAGCCTTGCTGGACTCCAGAGGCTTGTTCAGGAAGTCAGCAAGGGTGGAGGCTTCCCATCACCCCTGGGGGCATCTGCACCCCCTCCACAACTGACCTAGCCAGTGAATACAGGCAGACCCCTGCCATCCCCCCCACACACACACCCTACCAAGCCCCTGCTCCCAGGCACAGGGCTGGGAGTCAGGAGAGCTGTGCTCTAATCCTGCGTCTACGTCTGATATGTGCTGAAATCTCAAAGAGTCCTGGGCACAATAATTCACTGGCCTAGTACTAGGAGCTCTGGTAGCATAGTGCCTAAGGCACCTGACTGCTCACCAGAAGGCTGGAGGTTCAAACCCACCAGCCACTCCTCGGAAGGAAGGTTGGGCAATCCTACTTCTGTAGTGATACTGCCTCGGAAACCCAAGGAGGGGCTGCTATGAGTCGGGGCCGACTCGACAGCAAACAACAACAACAACAACAAGTACTGTCTGAACACCTACCAGTGCTTATCCAGGGACAGTGCTGCACCAGGGGCCAGAGACACAGAATTCAAGGCAGACCCTGATCTCCTGCATTCACAATCTTGGGGAAACTCCAGAATTGAAAGCACCCTTAGAGACTACCGAGACCAAGCCCTGGTTATAGTGATGAGGAGGCCAAGGCCCAGAGGGTAACATTTTATCCAAGATTACAACACCTGCATCTTGAGCCTTTCCGGGGCCCTGGAACATATTGCCTGGCCTGAGTTTTGGGGGCTGAGTTTTCTCATCCATCAAATAGGTGTAATAGTAACAGCTGCAGCCTAGGAACATCTGTGATAGAGGCTGAACCTGCGGGATAAACCACCACCACCCCCCTTTTTTTTTTTCTTTCACTTTATGTCTTCTATTTAGCAACATTAACCCACACACAATTACTAGTCTTCTGGTTTGTTGAACCAGTAGGTCAGATAGGACTCACCACGGTGATGTCTATCAAAGTGGCCAGCTATTAAAAACCCCAGCACCACATTCACATGAAGGACACTCCTGACGAAGGTGGCTCATTTTGTCCTTTGCCATTGTATTTATACAATGCTTATAGTATTTCAGGACAGCTGGCTTCACCTTCGTTCTCTTATGCTTATTCTCCTTGGGAGTAGTGTAAGACTTCTTCCTTTTCTTAGCACCACCATGAAGTCTCAACACAAGACAACAAGTGGTCTCCTTTGAATGTGATAGCCTAAGTATTCCATCTTCTCAGTTGCTTGTCAACCAAGACCAGTCTTTGCTGATCATGAGGAATTCCCTCTTTATCTTGGATTTTGGCTTTTATATTTTCTATTGTATCTGAGCATTCAACTGCGAGGGTGATGGTCTTCCTCTTTTGGGGTCTTATGAAAATGTACATCTTGGCAGAGATTCCACTGCAGATGACAGGTTGGAAAAGCCTGCATGATAAGCCTTTGAAAATCAAACCCACTACCATTAAGTCGATTCTGACTCAGTGACCCTTTAGGGCAGAGTAGAACTGCCCCATAGGGTTTCCAAGGTTGTCAGTCTTTACAGGAGCAGACTGTCTCATCTTTCTCCCACAGAGCAGCTGGAGAATTCAAACCACTGACCTTTTAGTTAGCAGCCAAATGCTTAACCCAGAGCTCCTCAAACCTTTGAAGGAGGGATTATTCATCCCATTGTTGAAGAGGATTCCTGAGGTTCAAAGAGGCTAACTGAGTTGGCCAAGTCAAACAGTCAGGGAAATAAGTACTAAGATTTGGACACAGGACGTCTTACCCAGAGCTCGTCTTCCTGCCTCCACCACCCAGCCCAGTGGCTTGAGGATGATGTGTTTGTGCTTGCCTTCAGGGCTCACACACAGGTCTAAGTCTTGCTGGGCTCTAGCAGACTATACCCAGGGAGGACAGGCAGACAAAGTTTGCTCTTCTGGAAGGCTCTGTATCTTTCCATTCCTGGTAAGATGCCTGGAGTGAGCACGTGGTTTGGAGTCTGGCAGAGCTCGATCCTAACCCCAGCTTCACTTCTTCTGACCGGGTAGTTGGACAAACCACCCTGGGCCTTAGTCTACACACCTGTAAAATGGAGCTACTCATCTTGACTTCCAGGATTGACTGGAATAACTCAATGAAAAGGTCTGGCACATGGGTCCTTACTTTATGCCCTTTCTTTTAGATGCTGAGATTTTTTTTTCTTCTAAGTTTTCTTTTCCCTTCTACTTTGTGGGGAAGCACTGGGATTTTCTTTATTACCTTTCAAGAATTTCTTTGATACACCTCCTTTGGACTTACATCCCCTCAGGCAATATCATTAACTGTTCGCAGGATCAAATCTCTTCCCCCACCCACAGTTCTGCCTGTTCAAAGAGCTATCCCTGCAAGGGTTAACCAAGTCCCCAGCCTCCTTGAATTTGAAATCCTGCACCCAAGCCTGGTCCCAGGTTACCTAGCAACCAGCAACCGCTCTGGGATGCAGTTGGTGAGCAGGGGAGGGAAAGGAAAAAAACAACTTGGTCTGTCCATGTCTCTAAATGTCACCAGGAGATCAGTGTCCAGAAAGGCTGTAATCTGAGCCTGGAGGCCGAGCTACCTGATGGCTATGGCTGCCCTTAGGCAACCTGTGAGATTGTTATCCCTCCTTTGTGGGGGGCTTACATAAGTACTTGGCATTTGCAAGGGACTTACAGATCACCCAGCAGTGACACCCCCTCTCCACCCACACATGCATGCATGTGTTGTGTGGGGAGGGGCCTGGCAGTGGGAGGCAAAGATCAGGTCCCAGCCAACTTCCCCACTACCATCCACCTCTCTCCCTATGCCAAGGGGCATGGTAATGAGGGTGGTGCTATTGTTGTGTGCTATTAAGCAAGTTTTCAACTCATAGTGACCCCATGTGACAGGGTTGAGCTGCCCCATAGGATTTTCTAGGCTGTGATCTTCATGGAAGCAGATCGCCAGGTCTTTCTCCCGTGGAGCTGCTGGGTGGATAAGAACTGCCAACCTTTTGGTTAGCAGCTGAGCACTTAACCAATAATAAGGGTAACCCTTGGAATTCCTAGTTTGCAGAGACCTTTCACGTGCATTACTGAATGTATTCCTCACCACCACCTCCACGCACTGACACATCATCCATGTTCTCTCCTAGTGTTTCTATCTGCAGTCATCCTGTTGACTTATCAGTGTACAGACTCTCCCCTCAACCAGCGTGGACATCCTGAGCAAGGAGAGAGCAGCCTGCCTGGCTCTGGGACGTGTTCTCCAGAGTCCGCAGAGACCGATGTTCCTGGCACTGTTGTGTGTGGGCCTGCTTGCTCCCACCTGACCTCCCAGTTCCTAGCACAGGCCAGACACATGTTAGGAACTCGACACAGGCTTGCTTAGTGAGTGGGTGACTGAATGCAAAGCTCATGAGATAGGCACTGCAATATTTTTATCCCCACTTGAAAGCTGAAGAAACTGACTGATAGTGGGGAAATGATAACCCAGGATCATGCAGCATGCGAGCAGCAGATATGGAACCAGAGCCTGGCTTTCTGAATCCTAGGGCCAGGCTCTTTACACTGCCCCAGAGCTGCCTCCAGCCAGTGCAAACCAAAGCCAAACTAGCTGCTGTCAATCCATGTGTGTCAGAATAGAACTGTGCCCATAGGGTTTTTAATGGCTGGAATTTTGGAAGTAGGTCTCCAGGCCTTTCTTTGGATGTACATCTGGTGAACACAAACTTTTTGGTTAGCAGCCAAATAGGTTAAATGTTTGCACCATCCAGGGACTCCGCAGTCAGCAAATACTGATGGAGCAGCCGCTGGGTGTTAGACAGCCGTCTGATGGAGTCTGGAAATCAGAAATGGAAAGGACTAAGTCCTTGCTCTGCAGGAGTTTGCATTCCAGGGGGGAGATGGACCATAATGCACTCATAAATAAAGGCAGCAACTAACCAACCCCGCTGCCATCAAGTCAATTCTAACTCATAGAGTAGAACTGCCCTATAGGGTTTCAAAGGCAGTAAATCTTTATGGGAGCAGATTGCCACATCTTTCTCCCACAGATTAGCTGGTGGTTTTGAACTGCTGACTTTTTGGTTAGAAGCTGAATGCCTTAATCACTGCCCCACCAGAGCTCCTATAAAGTTATTTATAAATAAAAGTACATCTGACAATGACAAGTGCTATGAAATGAAATAGAGAATGATAGACAGGGAAGGTGGTCGAGGAAGGCTTCTTTAGGGAGGTGGCATTTGGTCAGAGCTAGGGTGGCAGGAGCAGAGGAGTCTTGAGAAGGAGGGGCATGAGGCTAGGAGCTAGGCTGGGAGCAGCTCCTGCGGGGCTGGGCGGACATGCCTCCATTGCAGTGGGAAGCAGGGAGTGATATGCTCTCATTTTGCTTTAGAAAGATCATTCTGCTGCTGTGCAGAGGAGGGAAGCCAGAGAGGAAAAAGGAAGGCTCATTAGGAGGCCATTTCAGTAGCAATGGGAAAAGAGATTGTGGCTTGGGCCAGGTGGTGGCAGTGGTGGGGAGGGAAGTGTCAGATGCTGGGTGTGCTTTGGAGGGAGAGTCCTGCTGCTGGATTGAATGTAGGTGGAGGAAGGAGAGGATGGGTCCTAGGTTCTCGGCCTGAGCAGCCATGGATAGTGTACCATCTTCTGAGCGTGGGAAATGGGGGGAGAGGAAGAAAAGAACCAGAGTTGGGTGTGAGCCATTTTGTGTTTGAGATGCAGAGCAGACCTCCAAAGGGTATCAGGAAGATGCGTGCATATTTGAGGCCAGGAAAAGTCTGGGCAGGAACTGAGAACTTGAAAGTCATCAATGCTCAGATGGTATTTAAAGCCCTGAGACTGTACAGAAGCCCTCAGGGAGAGAATTTAGAGAAGGCTGTGACCAAGGCCAGGGCACACACATTCAGGGGCCTGGCAGTGGGTCTTGGTTAGCCGTCAGCAGGAATGCAGACCTGCCTGCCTGGCCTCATTTGTAGAAGTGTATTTTGTGGGATGTCTTAAAGTTGTAACCTCCTTTCTTTGTGCCTCAGTCTCTTTATCAGCAAACTGGGAGATGCAGGATCTGGATCTAGGCTGCCAAAGATGACATTCCTTGGCCCAGGGCTCCCTCTTCTTCCAGGTTATGTCAGGCCTGGTCCTACTGTGACAGAGTGATGCCCATAGAAATGAAGCTATAGACCATATGAGGATTGTTGTTGTTAGCTGCTGTTGAGATAGCCCCTGACTCATGGGAACCCCCAGTCTCAGAGGGCTTGAGGACTAGATAGACCATTTGAGGTAGAACAGAGAAAACGGTACTCCATGCATTAGAAAAGATAGGAAGGAAAAGCAAGAAAGGGAGAGGGGAATGAGAGAATGAGGAAGAAAGAGGTTTAGAGATTAGAGATGAAAGAAAGACAGGATGGAAGAGAAGAAATAAGGAATGGAAGACAAAGAAATGGAAAGAGGGAAGGATGAGAAAGAAGGGGAGAGGCAGTGGCTGAGGAAAGGTGGGAGAAACGTCTGACTTTGGGTTTCCAAAGTGACAGCACCAGGGTGTCAGGGCCCTTGGGAGTAGAGTGAGGATGGATGGGGCAGGGAACCAGCCCCACAGGACTGGTGGGCTCCCCTGCTGACCACAGCCGCTGCTCTGGGAGGGAGAAAGTGATGTGCTAGGGACAGAAGAGGAAAAAGAGATGGATGGGGATGGGGTCTCTGGAGGAACTCCCTTGGGGAGCTAAGCTTGATGCTTCTGGAAGGATTTTCACAGATGGGGGGGTGTGGGAGGGCAAAGGTGATCCAGGCATCAGGAACAGTGGGAGCTGCGGGAACCAAGCCCCAGAGGCGTGAACATCCCTGACATATTTCATGCGGGTGAACGGAGAGGTGCGGCTGAAGCGTAGGGTGGGTGTTGACATGTCTTGAGAAATCAAGTCTCCAAGGAGATGTGGGAGGACAGCTTCCTGCAGGAATTGTGGACTTCAGAGCCAGAGAAAGGCAAACAAACAGATTCTAGCCAGCACTGGGTCCAACTTAACCCTTTCAAGACTGGATTAGTTTCTGCTTTGAATTTTTTTGTTGAAACCCTGTGTTTTCAGTAATGAATGGCATTTTGAGTTAAGTGAAAAATAAATTTTTTGAATGTAATGTATATTTTGATACAACTAGTGGGACACATATGTCCCAAGGGAGTCTCTGGTGCTGAAGTTGGTAGGATGAGGTCTGTTTCTTCAGATTCACATAGTTATACAGTCCCCCACAAGGTGGTAGCACATACTAAAAGTGGGATAGCACCTTCCCACTAAACCCCAGAGGTGGAAAATGTAGGTCAGCATTATATGTTTCATGGGTCACAAAAAGGTTAAGAGGGTATTTCTTTTTTCAGTACATGAAGCTAAAAGGGCATCATCTTTAAAACAGCATGCATTCATAGAGCACTTTCTGTGTGCCAAGCACATCTAAACCACTCCATCTGTAAACAACAGTATAAAGCCTCATGACAATGCTATGAAATAGACACTATACTTTATTTTGACACTATTATTTTATAACCATTTTATATATGAGGATTGTTGTTGTTAACTGCTGTTGAGACAGCCCCTGACTCATGGCAACCCCATGCACAATGGAACAGAATGCTGCCCAGTCCTGGGCCATCCTCATGATCAATTGTGGATCAGACCATTGTGAGCCATGGGGTTTTCACTGGCTGATTTTCAGAAGGAAATTGCCAGGCCTTTCTTCCTAGTCTGCCTGAGTCGGAAGCTCCACTGAAAACTGTTCAGCATCACAGCCACACACAAGCCTCCACTGACAGACCAGTGGTGGTTGTGCATGAGGACATTGGCCCTGAGTCAAACCTTGGTCTCCCACATAGAGGCCAAGAATTCTACCTCATAGATGAGGATACCACAACCAAAACCCAACCCATTGTTTTCAAGGGGATTCCAACTCACAGAATTACTTTGTAGGGTTCCCAAGGCTGTAATCTTTACAGAAGCAGGTTACCACATCTTTCTCCCATGGAGTGGCTGGTGAGTTTAAGCCACTGACCTTTCAGTTAGCAGTTGAGTGCTTTAGTCATCATACCACCGGGGCTCCTTATAGATGAAAATACTAAAGCTAAATGAGATCAAGTAACTTGCCCAAAGTCATAAACCAGGGTGTAGTCTGGGTGTCTCCATCCTCCTCCTAATCCTAAAAAGACAGTGGACCTGGGGTGGAGTTACCTGGAAAGAAGAAAATGTGCCTTAAACACCCCTTACACACCTGCACAAACTGGCACCCCCCCCACACACACACACACACAGGGCATTGCAGCTCTGACTACTAAATAAAATATCCCCACCTAGTGGTGACTCAGCCAAAAGGCAGACACACAATCCCAGAGGCCCATAGAGGCTTCATTCATGTATTCAATGACTGTTTGTTGAGCACCTACTATATACCAGCATCTGTTGTGGATGCTGGGGACACTGTGGTGAACAAGACAGAAAAAAATCCTGGCCTCATGGAACCTACACTCCACTGAGGAGACACAGACAATCAGCAAGTAAGCATGAAAGAGAATTACAGATTGTGAAAAGTACTATGACTGGAATAAACAGGGAAGTAAGGGAGAGAACGGGAGAGAGCTGTAGATCCAGTGGTCAGGGAGGGCCTGTCTGAGGAGGTAAAATTGCAGTGATCCCTAGAGAGTGGGATAGATTCAGCCTTTTGAAGATCCCAGGGAGAAGCATTTTAGACAAAGAGAATAGCCAAGTGCAAAGGCATTGGGATAAGATAGAATAAGACATGTGACATAAAAGAGGCCAGTGTGGCTGCAGCAGAGTGAGGATGGGAGAGTGGAGGCTGATGAGAAAGAAGGGGTTGGCAAGGGTCAGCCCACAGGTAGCCTGCTTTGTAGACTTTACCAAGGACTTGGGATTTCTTCTCTGAATAATGGGAAACCACAGCAGGGCTTAAAGCAGGAAAGTGAACATGATTCATGGTGCATTTTAAGAAGGTCCCTGTTTATTCTCACTAGGAAAGAAGAGTTGACAATGACAGGGATTTGGGTAGTGGCCAAGAAGATGGAGACAAGAGGGCAGAGCATGAAACAATTTAAAAGTAGAGAAAACCAATCAGACTTGCTGGCGGACTGGATGTGAAAAGTCAAAGTAGGGGAGCAATCGAGGTCAGTTCCTGGTTTTCTGGCTTGAGTAGGAAGTGGTACCATTTGCTGAGATGAGCATGTAGGTGAAGGACAGGCTTGGTGGGTGGAGGAACATCCATAGAGCAAGAGTTTCCTTTTGAACTTCTTAGGTTTGAAATACTAGAGACATCCAGGTGGGATGTCAGGCAAGCAGTTGGAAATAGGACAGGCATTCTGAGAAAATAGATCTCATTATCTTGGCCTAGTCCCGGGGTGGCACGAACATGTGTTCTCAACTTCTAAGCCAAAGGTTGGAGGTTCAAAACCACCCAGAAGCACCACAAAAGTAAAGGCCTGACAATCTACTTCTGTGAACATGGTTGTTGGTGGGTGCTGTCAAGTTGCTTCAACTCATAACAACACTGTGTACAACAGAATGAGACACTGGTTGGTCTGGTGCCATATTCACAATTGTTGCTATGCTTGAGCCCATTGTTGTAGCCACTGTGTCAATACATTTCACTGAGGGTCACCCCTTTTTTGCTGACCCTCTACTTGACCAAAGCACAATATCCTTCTCCAGGGACTGGTCTCTTCTGACAACATGACCAAAGTATAAGAGGTGAAGTCTGGCTATTCTTGCTTCTAAGGAGCATTCCGGCTGCACTTTTTCCAAGAAAAGATTTGTTCATTTTTCTTGCAGTCCATATTTTCGATATTCTTTGCCAACACCACAATTCAAATGCATCAATTCTTCAGTCTTCTTTATTCATTGTCTAGCTTTCACATGCATATGGGGCTATTGAAAATACCATGGCTTGGGTCAGTTGCATCTTAGCCTCAAAATGGTATCTTTGCTTTTTAACACTTTAAAGAGGACTTTTGCAGCAGATTTGCCCAGTGCAATATGTTGTTTGATCTCTTGACTGCTGTTTCCATGGCTGTTGATTGCAGATCCAAGTAAAATGAAATCCTTGGCAACTTCAGTCTTTTCTGCATTTATCATGATGTTGCTTATTGGTCCAGTTGTGAAGATCTTTGTTTTCTTTATGTTGAGGTGTAATCCACGCTGAAGTCTATAGTCTTTGATTTCATCAGTAAGTGCTTCAAGTCTTCTTCACCTTCAGTAAGCATAAAGATTACAGCCAAGAAAACCCTATGGAACAGTTCTACTCTGAAGGCCATGGGGTCACCATGAGTCAGAATTGACTTGATGCCAATGGGCTTTTGGGTTTTGGTTTGCCTTAGCCTGTGGGCTGCTAACAATCAAGACTACCACCCAGCTGAGCCCAGCCTAATTCAGGGCATCCACCTGATCACCACCGACATCAGCCCATGCTCCCTTTCCCCTCTGATTTCCTTCTACCCTTCTCTTTACTCCAACACTTGTGGGATCTCCAAGTGTGGTGATGGAAGAGCATGGGCTTCCCAGTTTCTTTCCTTTCTATTGTAATATTTGACCTCTTGCATCAAGCTCTCCATTCTCCTCAACCTTAGCACCAACCCCTGGGCATGTGCTGGGAGCGCCCGATGACCCTTTGGACCCTGTCTTTCTACAGGTGGATGTGCCCTGGGTTCTGGTGTTGGCTGCATCTGTGGCATGAAGGCCTGTGAGTGTGACAAGCAATCTGTGTACTGCTTCAAAGAGAGCCTACCGACCTATGAGAAGAACTTCAAGCAGTTCTCCAGCCGGCCTCGATGTGGCAAGCGCAAGCTCCAGTGCTAGGAAGGTCATAGGGTCCTCCTTGACTTTCAGCATCTACTCCAGTGTCACACTTCTGGGAAACCTTCCAGCTCATCCCCAACAGGCTCCAGTCCTCCCAGGAGGAAGAGCAAGGGGCAACTTACCCAGCAACATTTTGGCTCAGGGAATTCCTTGTCATTCTGCACCTGGGGGTTGGAGATCAGCAATTGAAACAGATGAAATTCCTGCCCCAATGGAGCTTGTGTTTATTCTAGAGAGGGAGACAGACCACAAACATTTACATAAATACAGACGTTCAGAAAGTGGGAAGTGCTATGAGCAATGGGGGAAACAGATCTCCCCAGTCCCTCATCTCTGGAAGTTTCTGAGAGGGAAGAGGCCCCAGGGTCTGCCCAAAGCTCTCCCCACACCCCCACCCCAAATCCAGTTGCAAGGCAGACTTGAGAGTTTGGTCCACAATCCAGATCTAGCTGGGATCAAAGCAGAGGTGACAAGGGCTTAGCACATACTCCAGGGACCCCATGGGCACACTTGGAGTTTGTTTCTCATTTGCTCAAGTTTTGCTTTCTATAAACCCCCAGGAAGGGAGGGTGGGGAGATTGATGCCATTTTCAGCTCTCAGAAGATAGAGTGTTATCATGAGAACATTAACCTCCCACAGCTACCAGTGGATGTCATGGCCAGAAAGATGTTATGTTCAGCCCTAGTGGTCAGCTGTATTTGGCTGGAATATGACCACTGGGAAACAGAATCTTGGCAGAATATGAGTAAAGGAAGAAGGAAATGGAGGAAGAGATAAAAAAAAGAAACAGAGAAAGAGGGGATGGGAGGGGGGAATAAGATGTACCTGAATTTTCCATCCAAATTAAGAAACCCTTAGTTGCATCAAGAGAGCTCTGGTGGCATAGTGCCTAAGGCATTTGACTGCTAACCAGAAGGCTGGTGGTTCAACCCCTCCAGCCGCTCCTTGGAAGGAAGGTTGGGCAATCTACATCCATATAGATATGCCTTGGAAACCCAAGGAGGGGTCGCTATGACTTGGAAATGACCCGATGGCAGTGAGTTTTGATTTTTTTTTTTTCTTTTAGTTGCATCACATTTACATTCTAGCAAATATTAAAGTGATCTAAATTGGGTGGATTCTGTTATTTACAATACTCAACTGGTATGGAAGATTGCAAAAATGACCATAATTGTTCTCATCTCCCTGTATGTATCCTTGCTGCTAAAAGAGCATAGGGGATATGTCTTCTGACTTCCTCTAACCTCAGGAGGGGAAGAGAAAATCACCATCAACATTAACAGCTATGGCTGATTCCTATAAGGCAGAGGTCAAACATCCTTTCACCCTCCACCCTCTTTACCAATTTTGATACCAGCTGTCCCTCCCATGGCACTCACTACTTCTCTATTGGGTTTAATAATGCATTGCAGTGGGCACACAGACAATACTTATGATTATGAGGTTTATTAGGGAAGTAATAGGTTATTATTCTGGATCAGAAACAACTCAGGACATAGTTCTTTAATCAAGACAGCCTGTTCTCGGTGCTGCAGCTATGCTTCTCCCTGGCCTTGGCCTCTGCCCTGCTCAGGCAAGTGTTGTAAAGCTCTCTTAGCTTTCCTGGTGTCCAGAGAGGCGTCCCACTCCACAAGCAAGCCTCTTGCCCAAAGGCACTTGGCTTTCTTGCTCCTTGGGCTGTGAAGTCTGCTGCAATGTCTCATGCTGGTCTCCTAGTTCTACTGCCTCTATCTCTCTGCTGTCACAGCACAAGGATTTCAGGTCCAAAGAACATGCTCCCCTCCTAGCTCTTTTCTTTGATGATAATGTGATACCTCTTTCCATCCTTGGGGTGGCTCATTTTAAGCCTAGCAAGATGGCAAAACTGGCTAATCCCCATGTTAGGGTCCATACACCTTATTTCCATGGTCCCCCGTCCGTAAGGGTACCATGCACCTTATTTACGTTGTTAACAAGCTATTCAATCCAGCTGAGGGCCACAAGCTCCTCATATTTTCGTAATTCTACCTAGTCATCTGGTGAGTGTCACAAAGACCATGGCTAGAAGAGCCATATTAAGTCATTCACTGTACCACATTTGCCTTTCACGATGTAATAGAGGTAGAGTCTGTTTCTCCACCCCTTGAGTCTGAATTGATCTTGTGGCTTAACTGATCTTGTGGTCAATTGAATGTAGTGGAAGTGATGGTTTATCATTTCCAAGTCTAGACCTCAAGGTGCACTCTTCAGGCCCCTGCCTCCATCCTGAGAACAAGACTGGGCTAACCTGCTGGAGCATGAGAGCCCACGTGGTTCAGAGTTGGGTCAGCCCAGTTATCGCAGCCAAGACTTCAGACATGTGGGAGAGCCCAGCTAAGTTCAGCAGAGCTAACCCATAGCTGACCACAGACACAGGAGACAGCTCAGCTGAGACCCAAACAACTAGACAGCTGAACCTACCCGAAACTGCCAACAGGCAGAATTGTCAGCTAAATAAAAGTTGCTATTTTAAGTCACTAAATCTTGATGTGGTTTGTTCAACAACAATAACTCACTGATATAATTGGTCTTTAATCACCGAGATTTCTGGTTTCTCAGGTTGTGGGAAAACCTGCTCTCCTTGTAGGACCATCATTTATTCTTTCATTCAACAAATACATAATGAGGACCTACTCCAAGCCAGGCTCTGTACTAGAGTAGAGAAATAAAGATGCATCAGACCCCAAGGAGTTCTCAGACCAGGGGCAGACACAAGTAAACAGGCAATTACAAAACAGTGTGGGAGATGCTGGCAATTAGAATCAGCCTGAGGAGCAAGGACCACAGTCTGGGAGGGTCAGGGAAAGCTCTAGAGGAATGCTGGGGTTCACTGTCTCATTGAGACTTGAAAGGCCTAAAAGATGGGGAGGAATAAAGGAGGCCAGGTGGGGTGTTCACAGCCTCCCAGGCAGAGGGATGGAAGAGAATTCAGCATTCACAGACTCCAAGCTCTCATCCACCTGCCTCCCCATCTCAGCCAAGGAAATTTCCAGGCTTCTACTTGTTCAGACCAAAACTCTGGGTGTCAACCTCTTTTCTCATATCCCACATCCAATCTGTTGGCACTACTTTCAAAATACATCTAGATTCCATATTTATAAACTACTTCAGTAATATTTACATTAAAAAAATAACATTGGGGGGACATCTAAAATAACAACTTCTCACCACTTGCATTGCCACCATCTTGCTCCAAGCCACCATCACCATGTGTCTGAGTTGCTGCAACTGCTCTTAGCTATTCTCTCTGCTTCAACCCGTGGCATCCTGCAATCTCTTCTCCATAAGACCAATCAATAGAGTGACTTGTATCTGGCCATGTTACTTCCACACTCCAATGGCTCCTCATTTCTCTCTGAGTAAAAGCCAAAGCCCTTACAATGCTCTGAAGGCCCTGCATGATCAGCTCCCCCTCCACCTTCATGATTTCACATCCTACACTTGCCCCTTGCTCACTCCATGTCAGCCATAAGGGCCTCTGTGCTTTTCCTTCAAACTGCCAGGTACACCCCCCTATCAGAGCTTTGCACAGGCTGTTCCCTCTTCCTGGAAGGCTTTTCTACCAGATATCCACACTGTTCACTCCAACCTCCTTCAAGTCTGTTGGAATCTCATCTTCTGAAGGAAGTGTTTACTGCCCCCTACACACACACACACACAAACACACACACACAGAGGCATTTCTGACCATCTTTGTTTTCCCCTTCTAGTTCTTTCCTCCACCACCCAACATACTACTGATACTACTGTTGTTTTTGTTATTAGTTGCCATGAGTCAGCTCCAATTCATGGCAACCTATGTACAACACAATGAAGCATTGCCCAAGCTGTGCCATCTTCATGATCATTGGTAAGTTTGAATCCACTGTTATGAACACTGTCGGTTTTGAGTGGCTTCCATCATAGGCAGCAGCACTATGTTAGACAATTTTTGTTGTGATCCATAGGATTCTCACTGGCTAGTTTTTGGGAATAGATCACTGGGTCTTTCTTTCTAGGCTTAGTCTGGAACCTGTCCAGCATAGGTGACCCTGCTGGTATGTGAAATACCCATGGCATAACTTCCAGCATCATAGCAACACACAAGCTATTATGGTATGACAAACTTACAGAGGAGTGGTGGCACCTGTCATTACCATATATGCAGATGACATAACCTTGCTTGTTGAAAGTGAAGAAGACTTGAAGCACTTACTGATGAAGATTAAAGACTACAGCCTTCAGTATAGATTACACCTCAACATAAAGGAAATAAAAATCCTCACAACTGGACCGATAAACAACAACATGATAAATGGGGAGAAAAAATGAAGTTGTCAAGGATTTCATTTTACTTGAATCTAAAATCAGCACCCATGGAAGCAGCAGTCAAGAGATCAAATGGCAAATTGCACTGGGCAAATCTGCTGCAAAAGATCTCTCTGAAATGTTAAAGAGCAAAGATGTCACTTTGAAGTAAGGTGTGCCTGCCCCAAGCCCTGGTATTTTCAGTAGCTCATATGCATGTGAAAGTGGGACAGTGATTAAGGAAGACAAAGAAGAATTGATGCATTTGAATTGTGGTGTTGGCAAAGAATATTGAAAATACCATGAACTGCCAGAAGAGCAAACAAATCTGTTTTGGAAGAAGTATAGCCAAAATGCTCCTTAGAAGTGAGAATGGCCAGTGTTGTCTCTCACACTTCAGTCATGGAGTAGGATATCATGCCTGGTGAAGCAGAGAGACAACAAAAAAGGGGAGGACCCTCAAGAAGATGGGTTGACACAGTGGCTGCAAGGATGGGCTCAAGCACAGTAACAACTGTGAGGATGGTACAAGACCTGGCAGTGTTAAGTTCTATTGTATATGGTGTTGCTAGGAGTTGAACTAACTCGATGGCATCTAACAACAACATATATTCATTGTTTATTGCCACCTCCCCCATGAGCTCAGGAGGGCAAGGGTCTTTGTCTTTTTTGTCTCTGATGTAGATGTTGAATGACATGTGATGAAGAATGTAGAATGTGTAAAAAAGCACAAGTAGCGCCTAGTAGGGCCATGGAATGTGAGAATCATTTCTGGAGTGAGCAACAGAGGGGAAGTAGGTGGGGCCAGTTCATGGAGAACATTGATCCTAGGAGCAGTGGAGTTGGAGGGAAGTTCCAGGAAAGTTATGAGCAACACCCTACTTTGCACTTTTATGCAAACCTGGGCAGTTCAATCTCCTTGAGTCCCAATGACCTCATGGACAAAATGAGTGCCTGAGACTACACAATAGGATAACATATGGAGGACGTGCATAGCACATAGTAGGGACTCAATCCACGTTAGTTGATTCACTGTGTAGCAGTGTTGTGGGGGTGAGTGTCCAGCCCCAGAGGACAGAGGCTTTGGATGTAGATGCTTTTTGTTTTTTATAGCAGCTCTTTTGAATTTGAATCCTCCACATGTCTTGATATCTGGTGGATGCATTGGACAGTGAGGGAGTGTAGGGGTGGTCAGGGCCTCCACTCAGGGCAGGGGGTTGAGCACAGCACATGTGTACCCTCAGAGGCTGTTACTCACTATGGGCTGATTACAGGTGTGAGCCAAAGAAGGCAGAATCATTGTTACCCCATTCCCACTCCTGGGGTGTTAGTGAAGCTGTGAAAGGCACAGGGATGAGCAGATGTTAGAGAGGATGGCATATGGCAGCATGGGCGTGGCCACAGGCCCTGCAGGAGAGCAGCTGACTGGGGTGCAGTGAAGAGTAGGGTGACTGGGTTTCTGGGTCAGTGAATGCATGGGATGGACATTAGTGAGATCACTGTGAACCAGAGTCATGTCCAGATGGAAGGACAGAGAGGGGCAAGGGAAAGCAAGATGGACCAAGTTCTGAGATCCTGAGGGGTTAAGAAGGGAAGTCCAAACCCTGGTTCCCCAAGCACCTGGTTCCCCAGGTTGCTGGAAAGAACACCCTCCAGGTACTGAGTCCTCACCTGTGTTCATACATACAATACCTGAACCATCTTGGAAGCAGGTGCTGTTAAAAACCCCCAATTGACAGAGGAAGAAGCTGAGGTTCAGTGCCATATTAAAAGGGCTTGCTCAAGGCCACACAGGTAAAAAGTGGCAAAGCAAGTGACTTGAACATAGTGCTGTCGCACTCTCCCTCCTAGAATTCCCCCCAGCAGGCTTGTCAGAGAACAAATCCAGTTCTAGAGAGACTTATTGGGGAGCTGTAACCTAGGAGGTTGGTCCAAGGGTTTGAATTCCTATCCTGGGGTGAAGGTAGGGGGCACCTAGGTTCTAGTTCTGGCTAAACCTTGAAATTGTTGTGTGGTTTCACAACAAAATCACAGAAAATCAGTGTACAACACTGTGCAGGGCACTGGGGACTCAGTGGGAGTGAAGGAGGGTCCTGCACCCCTGAAGCTCACAGCATGGTGGAGGCAGACAGGTAAGAAGGAGATAGATAATCTGAGATGGAAGCCCAGATGTAGGAACAGCCAGTGGGCACCTCGTCAGACCTCCTATTCAGTGCAGGTCCTGGACCTGAAGGTAAGCGGGAGTTAGCAGGGCAAAGCAGAGTGGAGGAAAAAAAGTGTTCCAGGCAGAGGGAATTAAAGGTCTGTGCCCAGGCCAGGAGGGAGGCAAGGGTGGGAAAGGCTAGTCCTCTGGAGGTGAGTGTGATGCTGGAGGTGGAGGTGGAGGTGGAGGGAGGATGGGGGATGAGGATGGAGGCAGACCTGGTCAGGTCATGGTAAAGGAGCTAGGGTCAGAACAACTTCACACAAGCCCTCTCCTCTCACCACCCACCACCCACTGCTGTCGAGTTGGATCCGACTCATAGTGACCCCTTCTTGGGTTTCCAAGGGCGGTATCACTACAGAAGTAGATTGCCCAACCTTC
>NW_006921618.1:4930091-4931000 GCF_000298275.1 Orycteropus afer afer | reverse complement strand
TCATAGTTGGTGGCATCAGCTGCTTGTTAGAGAGCCACAACTGGGGAAGCTGACAGCCAGCATTGCCCTGCCGACCTCTGGAGAGGAAGGGGACCTCTCAGCATCCCAATCAAGTCCCTTTGAGCTAGAGGAAGTGGCGGCTTCCAGAACCAGCTGAGCACAGGGTTGGTAAGGTGCCAGGTTGTTGGCTGTGAGCTGGAGACAAGAAGTGCCCTGGGACCCTTCTTCACCACTGCCTTCTCCTCTTTCTCCTTCTTTCTCTCTCCTTCTCCCCCTCACGCCCACAAGCAGAGAGCCAGATTTCCTTGCTAAACCATGGTTTTGTCTTCTGCCAGGTTTCCACTTTGGGGAGCACCTTAGTTTCCTAGCGCTGCGGTAATAGAAATATCACAAGTGGGTGGCTTCAATGAACAGATACTTATTTTCTCACAGTTTAGGAGGCTAGAAGTCCACATTCAGAGCACCAGCTCTAGGGGAGGGCTCCCTCTGTCTGCTCTGGGGGTAGATCCATGTCTCAGCTTCTCTCGCCCTGGTGTTCCTCTGTTCTTTGGCCATCTCCATAAGGCATCCATCTTTCTCCCGTTTGGGCTTGCTTTCTTCTGTGCCTGCTCTTTTTATATCTCAAAGTGAGTAGGTTCAAAACACACCCTACACTGATAATGGTCATTAACATAACAAAGAAAACTTGATCCCAAATGGATTACAACCTGACAGTGACCTTGGGAGCTCTGGTGGCATGGTGCCTAATGGATTTGACTGCTAACCAGAAGGCTGGTGGTTCAAACCCGCCAGCTACTCCTCGGAAGGAAGGTTGGACAATCTACTTCTGTAGTGATACTGCCTCGGAACCCAAGGAGGGGTTGCTATGAGTCAGGTCCAACTCGACGGCACATAACAACAACAACAACA
>NW_006921618.1:4925834-4927041 GCF_000298275.1 Orycteropus afer afer | reverse complement strand
TTCTTTTCCTATCACTGACAGTGTTGTACTTCAAGTTAGATCTTGAAATGTTCTCTCTGACAATGAATGCAATGTTGCTTTTCTTCAATATGTCATTGCTGGCATAGTAGACCATGTCATTGTCCCCTTCAAAATGTCCAATTCCATTTTTAGCTTACAAATGCCTAGGTATGTGTCTTCAAACATTCCATTTAATTTTTGACAACTTCTAATTTTCCTAGATCCTTGCTTCATACATTCCACATCCAGATTACTAATGGATGTTTGTAGCTGTTTCTTCTAATTTTGAGTCATGCCACTGGTATAGAGGCTAGAGTTCCAATACACATTTTGGCAAGACACAATCCAGTCTTAACAGGGAGCATGTTGCAGCCTATCAACTCCCATCAGCTCCTTCTTTCTCCTACTGTCTGCCCACTTGGTCCCACTGGCTCCTTGTCAAACACACCCAGCCAAGGGCACCCTCACCAGCTCTGGTAGTTTCTACTTTCCATGCCAGACAGTGCTGGGATCTCATTTCATTCTCAAGTCACACACCATGCATTTTGTTATTATCTACATTTTACAGATGGGGCACTCAAGACTCAGAGGGTGAAGTGACTTCTCCAAGGCCACATCCTGAGGGGCAGAACTGGGGTTCCACCAGGTCTGTACTCTTTGCTTTAAGGGCTGCTCTTTGTGAAAGGTGGTGTTTGTGACAATGATTGGATGGTGGGGTTTATGATGACCCCTTCATTGTGCTTTCCTAGTCACTGCCAGCCTAGGGCAGGGGCTCTGGACAGGATGAGGGCCCATTTTGGGGTGCAGGGGCAGAAGGGTGGGAGCAGTGGAGCAGTGATGACCTATAATGGCCACTAGGTGTCACCCAACTTCTAGAAAACAGTTGGCAGCTGCTTTCTGAGGGTCCTATGCCTAACTGAACATTTAGAGGGTGAGAAGGTAGGGCAGTGATCTCCAGAGACTGGAGAAGGCTGAGCTAAGGTCTGAGCAGAGACAGCAGCTCACAGGCCAGTGAGGAGCAAATGAAGCCCCCTTGTGACAAGCGTTAGCATAAAAGACCCAGAGTTCCTGGGTGGTATGAATGGTTAACTGCTCACTTGCTAATTGAAAGGTTGGAGGCTCATGTCCACCTGGGGGTGCCTTGAAAGAAACTCCTGGTGATCTGCTTCCAAAAAAACAGTCATTGGAAACCCTATGGAGCATGTGG
>NW_006921618.1:4909892-4925074 GCF_000298275.1 Orycteropus afer afer | reverse complement strand
GTGGAGAAGGAGCTGGAGTCAAAGATGAAACAGAATTAGGACCCAGGACCCTGCTGACCAGCCACATCCTTCCCCTGGTCTCTCTCTCACTACCCAACTTTCACGTTTAATGAGCATCTGGCCTCCAAACTCAAGATCAGGATGCTAACAATCTACCCCACCCCCCACCCCACTGTCCCCCCCCACTCACCACTCATCTCGAAAAGCCCTTTCCCGCCCATTGTATCAGTGGGCGGTCATGACAAGCCTATAACCCTTCAGAGCTGGGATGTATTCCCATTTCACAGATGGGATCATCAAAGCTTGGCCTACATTAGCAGCAGAGCTGGGAGGGAAACCCTGAGCGCAGTAGCATCACTAGGGGAATAAGAAGAGTGTAGACCATACCAGATGACACTGTCAGAGGGAGGTGACACCAAAATGACTATCCATGAGGTATTTGTGCAGTGTTTCAGAAGAAATATTTTTTTATAAAAATATTCCTGTAGTTAGTTATAACAGCAAAAATATTTTCCATAAGCCCAGCTTACATGTATCAATAGACCTACAAAGCTAAAACTCTATGCTAACTTACTTTTTGAATCTTCTCTGGTAGCTTAGTACCTAAAGGCATTTGACTGCTAACCAGAAGGCTGGCGGTTCAATCCCACCAGCCACTCCTTGGAAGGTTGGGCAATCTACTTCTGTAGCGATACTGCCTAGGCAACCCAAGGAGGGGTCGCTATGAGTCGGGTCTGGCTCCACAGCATATAACAACAACAACAATGTGCTCCAAGGAAGCTCTGGTGGTGTAGTGCCTAAGGCATTTGACTGCTAACCAGAAGGCTGGCGGTTCAAACCCACCGGCCACTCCTCGGAAGGAAGGTTGGCAATCTACTTCCATAGTGATACTGCCTCAGAAACCCAAGGAGGGGTTGCTATGAGTCAGATCTGACTCGACAGCAGTGAGTTTGTTTTTTTAATGTGCTCCAGTCAGAGCTGTCATTATTACCTAATTACAGTGACCCTTTAAATCACATGGGTTTGTCTGCATGCACTAGTGTAATTTTAATTTTGCTAGTTGTTTATGTCACTACTATTGCTATTACATTCAGTGGGACACAGGGATTAGGAATTTCGAGTAACTTTAGTACACAAAACATTACTAAGGATTCTGTATGGTTTGGTACAGGACAAGGTCCTTGGGGAGTTGGGTGACACTAACCCTAGTGACAGCACTGCCCAAGCAGCTTATATCCAGGCCTTTGGGTCCTTCCACTGTCCTGGCTGGCTGCCAGATCACCATTAAGGAGGGGTGAGGAAGAGGGGCTGTAATCAGATACTGAAGAATCAGATCTCAACCCCATACCTTATCACCTGTGTGACTTGGAGCAAGCTGCCGTCCCTCTCTGGGCCTCAGTTGTTCAACAGGAAAGGGTGGAATGGAGGGAGAGCACTGCCAAGATGGAGGCCCGAGAAGCATTTAGCTTCGGTGACTGTCTCATTGTCCAACTACGGACTGTGTGCTGGTAGCCACAGTGCCTCTTTCCCACCTTTGCCTCTGCTGGGGCAGGGGAGGGGTAGGCCATGCCAACTTCTGGGTGTCAGGAAGCCACTTTCCCCAGAGCTGGAGACCCGGGGGTGATTCACCTTGTAGGTGCCGTGCCAAGGAGGGCCCAGCAATGGGGACTGGAGGCAGGCGGCCTTTATTGGTTTAAGGAGGGTGTACTGAGTCTGGGGTGGGGTGAGGGATGGGTAGGACTCTTAGCAGCAGACTCTCACCCCAGCTTTGTGATTCTGACATTCAGAAGTGAGGGGTGTGCGCTTGTGGAGAGGCACAACCAGAAACCAGAGCTCCCCAGAGCCTGGGTGCAGGCAAGGGACCATGGCCTCTGCAGTCACCACTTCCAGGTTCCTCCTCCCAGCTTCATCCCTGGCTTGGTGTGGTTCCACCCCAGAGATGTGGGCTAGCCAACACAGGACAGCAACATGGAGAAGGGCATTCTGTCAGCTGGGATCCTTCAAGGGTGGACGAGGACGTTTCAGGAACAGAAAGGTAGAGGCCAGGGAACACAGCCACCATGACCATCCCACTATGGCCAGCAGGTGGCAGGGTCTCTTCCACACATAGCAACAGCTGGCCCCAGCCACAGGCTCATCCTTAGTTCCTAAGGTGGGATTTCTAGAAGCTGCTTTGTGGGGAGGCTTCTGTCCTGTCCTACAATCTTGTTCATAGGCATCTTGTCCACTGCAGAGGATCCTCGAGGTTGACACCTGGTCAAGGAGCTGGTGGATGGGAGGCAGGGCGGCCTGGTTGCCAGGAGGCCACTGACCTTGAGGTCAAGGGATGAAGCAAGGGAAGAGCAGGGCAGGTGTACCTGGAGAGACGACAGTGCTGGGCACGGTGTCAAGAAGAACTGGCCCCACTGAGGCCCTCAATCCCACCGTTCCACAGGCCCTAAACACAAGCGGGCTAAGGAGGCCCCACACGGTTCCCCACCCCACTTCTCTCCTTTTCCTGCCAAGTGGCCCCTCTTCATCTGGACATCTGACCCCACCTTGTCTCACCTCTCCCATCTTCTCCTGCCTCTGCCTCCCGCTGCCTCCCCACCCTACCCTCTCCCTCCTGACTTTGTTTCCCTTCATGGAGCCACCAGCCCCTTCACCCCCAGAGGGCTCTGCCCTCAGGCCCGGCTGCTGCCCGAGGTGTGGCAGCAAGGGAGGTTCTGGAGGGCTGGGCCCTGCCCCTCTGGTGTTTGTCAGAACCTGGAGTCAGGTGCCCCTTCAAGCAGTGCAGGCCTGCAGGGCTGGGCACCTCCACATGACTGTGTCCACAGGAGTCCTCTGTGTGTGCTGAGGGGCCTCTGAGGTGCCCCATCTTAGTCCCTGTGCACATAGGGGAATGTCACGGTGTACATGGCTTCTGCCAGTGTTTCTGCTCTGAGACAGTTTGGGGAGCTAAGGTGGAACTTCAGAGCTGGGACACTAAGCATTGTGGACATCCTGTGGTGTCTGGGCCTGGCTCCCGTGCCACCTTGATGAAGCCCAGCGTGGGGCTATGTGAGTGGGGATTCAGCTAGCACCTCAGGACCAGCACTGCTTGGAATACAAGCTTGGGGTCTATGCCAGGCTGTACCTGGCTGAGGGTGCCCAGTTGGGCCAGCATGGGAGGCCACCACCCTCCTCTGAGGCCTCTTCCTTCATACCCTGGCAGAGGCCACATGCTTCCCACCAAGTCTGGGACCAGCAGCAGACTGCAGCCACGCCCGGCTGCTGGGCTGGAGGAGTGTGGGGGCCAGGGGCCAGGGCAAGGGAGGAAGCTGCAGAGCAGACTCTGGGCTCCCCACCTGCCCCCCAACACATGCTCCATCTGCCTGGTCCCAGAACCAGAAACCCCACTTCTCTCTCAGACCCGAGAGAGTGCTAGGGAGGCACGGCAGACGTTGGGGAGATGTGTCTGCAGGCAATCTCCTCAGGGGGCGGCTCATAGATGCTGCAGTTGGGCGTGGAGCCCTGGCAGTAGATGTTGAGGTAGTTGCGATACTCTTCATTGTACGCCTGTTTCTGGAAGCACTGACTGATGTTCTTGTCACATTCACATGTCTGCTGATCACACTCGGTCTGGTTGAGTTCACCTGTGGGGGATGGGGAGAGGGCAAAGGCTGTGGGTGAAGGGGTGACAGCCCAGTCAGGACGAGGGGAGAGAGAGAGGGAGAGCACAGACTCACGGAGTCCTGTACTTTTCCAAAGGTGGTCCTGGGCCATAGGCATCAGCATCACCTGTGGACCCCACCTAGGGCTGAGGAATGAGCCCTCTAGGTGACTATGATGCTCACTGAAGTTAGAGAAGTCCAACCTGGTCACTGGGGCATTTCTTTAGCTAGGGAAACTGAGGTCCAGGAACAGGGGTGTCTAAGTCCCCCAGTGAGTTAGAGGCAGAGCTGGGACAGAAGCTCAGGTGTCAAGAGCCTCCATCCCCAGATCAGTGACTCTGTGCTTCCCCAGCCTCCTGTCTTCACTCCCAGGGCCTCAGAATGCCCACCTGGGGGAGATGGTGAGGCCTGAGTGAGAAAATGCTTGCAAAGAGCAATGCTTAGCACTTGTTGTTAGATGCCAATGAGTTGATTCCAACTCACAGCAACACTATAGAACAGAGTAGAACTGCCCCATAGAGTTTCCAAGGCTGTAAATCTTTACGAGAGCAGATTGCTGGGTTTTCCTCCTGCAGAGCTGCTGCTGGGTTTGAAAAACCAACCTTTCAATTAGCAGCCAAGTGCTTAACCAACTGTACCACCACTGCTCCTTAAGTAAGTGCTTGATACATAGTATCTGCTGCTGCTGCTGCTGTTATTAGCCCCCAGAAATCATCTGGCCCAGTGGTCTTAACCTTGAGTATACACTAGCATCAGCTGGAGGTCTTGCTAAAACACAAACCACTGGGCCCCACCTGTAGGGCTTCTGCATCAGCAGGGCTGGCTGGGTCCTAGAATTTGCATATCTAACCGTTTCCCTGGTGATGCTGTTGATGCTGGGCCAGGAAACACACTTTGAGAACCACAGAGTCGGTCAGTGGTTTGCAACCTTTCAAACCTTCCATCAGCAGAATTCTTTCTCTTACCTGAAACTCTTTGCAGAAGGATCACATAGCAAACAGCTGAGAGAAAAACAATGTAATAATAAAATACATCAGGAGCCAGTGAGACTCCTCAGGGGTACCCCCTGTGGAGCAGCAGCCTCTGGTGCCTCCAGGAGTCTCCAGAACTGGGGGTAGAGACCACTGCTTTAGGGTAATCCATCATCTTTTGGGGTGGAGGAGTCTGTCTTTTCTTGAACTCCTTTAATGAGGGACACCACACCCTCAAGCTAGCCCCTCCCCTTCCCTATGTTTAAACTGTAGAATATGAGGACCACACAGCCATGGGCTCCCACCACAAAAAAAAAAAAAAAAAAAAAAAAAAGAAAAACTCACTGGCATTGAGCTGGATCCAACTCATAGCAACCTCGGAAACCCAAGGAGGGGTCTCTATGAGTCTAATCGACTTGACGGCAGTGTTTGGTTTTTGGTTTCTTTACCTGTAGTAATACTTCATTTTATACTGATAGTGATTCACCTTGTACTTGGGGTTCTGAGGCAGTATCACTTTAGAAGTAGATTGCCCCATCTTCCTTCTGTGAAGTGGCTGGTGGGTTTGAACTGCTGGCCTTCTGGTTAGCAGTCACATGCCTTAGCCACTCCCAAGGGACCACAAATGGGGCCACCACCAGACTCTTTCCTAGAGATCAGGAGACTTGAGTTTCTGTGTGGGGCCGCGGGGAAACTGATAGGCAGGGACATTAAGCCCAAGGCTTCCACCTCCCAGGCCAGTGATTTGCAAAGTCAGGCTCACAGAAGAGCAGGCTCAGGATCACCAAGGATTCTGGTTAAAAACATGGATTCTTGGGCCCCACCTGGCCTCAGAAAACCAGCGTCACCCCCTAAGAATGATGGTTAAGAGTCATGGGGATGGAGAACCAGGTGTCCAGTCCAGGCTTGGGGATTTGAGCACATCAGAGACCTACTAAAGCTCCATGGCTAAGTTGTCAGATTTAGCAAAAAAAGCAAAACAAAACAAAAACAAGACACCAGGTTAAACTTAAATGTCAGATGTTGTTGTAGTTATGTGCTGTCGAGTCAGACCTGACTCATAGTGACCCCTCCTGGGGTTTCTGAGTCAGTATCACTATGGAAGTAGATTGCCCAGTCTTCCTTCTGAGGAGTGGCTGGTGAGTTTGAACCACCAGCCTTCTGGTTAGCAGTCAAGTGCCTTGGGCACTACGCTACCAGACCACCTTAAATATACACCCAATAATGTTTTAGTATAAATATCTCCCAAATGTTGCATTGTTGTTGTTAGGTGCCATTGACTTGGCTCTGACTCATAATGACCCTACATACAACAGAATGAAACACTGCCTGGTCTTGTGCCAGCCCCACAATCTGCTGTGCTTGAGCCCATCATTGCAGCCACTGTGTCAATCCATCTCATTAAGGGTCTTCCCCTTTTTCACTGACACTCTACCAAGCTCCCTTCTGACAACATGACCTAAGTAAGTGAGAAAAATTTTGCACGGGTCCTACCTATACTATCTCTGTGGTATAGTGCCTAAGGCATTTGTCTGCTAACTAGAAGGCTGGTGGTTCAAACTCACCAGCCACTCCTCAGAAGGAAGACTGGGCAATCTACTTCCATAGTGATATTGCCTCAGAAACCCAAGGAGGGGTCTCTATGAGTCTAATTGACTTGATGGCAGTGTTTGGTTTTTGGTTTCTTTACCTGTAGTAATACTTCATTTTATACTGATAGTGATTCACCTTGTACGTAGATGAATTAATTTTAGATGAATATTTAACTTTGTAGTACAAGTGTATTCCATGCAATAGCATGTTATATTACAACATTATTCATGTTTATCTGAAATTCAAATTTAACTGTATTTCATCTGACAATCCTGCCTGAGGTCCCACCACAGGGGGTGGGGCTGGCAGTCCATGGCCCTCCCCTGGGGCCCAGACAGTAGGAGAGGGACTCACTGCAGACAATGGTATTATTCTCGATGGTGTATTCATAATGGTCCATGTAGGGGTGGCAGCCCAGGTCAAAGAGCTTCTGGTAGCAGCAATCATGGGCATGGCAGCACCTATGGGCAGGCAGAGGAGAGGTAGTGCCCCACTGGCACAGACACTTTGATCAACTGTTCCAGGCCCTTGTTGGTCGGACTTTCAGACTGAGGCCCAGAGAGGGACAGTTGCTTACCTGAGGTCATACAGCCAGGCAGTGGCAGAGCTGGGGCAACACCCCAGTTTCTGTCTGCAATCCTGCCTGTTTGTCCTATCCTCCCAGGGCTCCCAGCTTACTGGGGCCCTGGATGCAGCTTCAGGAGGGTTAGGTGGTTCAGCAGTGTGATCAGGGTAGGAGGGAGGGGATCTATGTCAAAACAGCACTGACTCTGTGCAGAGCTGGCCCTGGCTGTACATGATGGCCAGAGAGGGACAAAGGTCTGGAGAGTTGAGATGGGGGTTTTGGAGACAGGAAGCAAATGTCTGTTCCTATCACCTTGGGGGGAGTGAAGTCAATGGAGGCCAACACGCATTTAGTAGGCTCCCAGTGATAGGAGACTTGTGCTGGTTGCTGTTGGAAGGTAGGAGCAGAGGACAAGCCATGGCCTCTGGGAGCTCCCAGCCTGACGGAGGAAGAACAACCCTTGTCCTCCAGCACCTCCAATCTGATGAGACTGGGCATCACAGTCTTTGCCTGTGTAGGGCATCTTAATTATGTGACTATTGACCTTTGGGTCCCTTGCTAGTGAAAGTGACTTCAAGCCTGAGACCATGGGGATACAGAAAAGAAAGTGTCTAAAATAGCTGGAGATGCCACAAGTCAAAGGTCAGGCTTCTGGTCACAAACTCACCAAACAAGCTTCATCCTTTGGGGAAAGGGCCCTCTGCCATCTCTCAGAAGCAGAGAGAGATGTGACCTTCTGCTGCCCAAGCCCCATCCCCCACAGGTGCCTGGCCACTCTGGAACCTACCAGTCCACCCCGTCCATGGGCAGGCCTCGTCCCCCCAGCCCGCAGTAGCAGCCGTAGCCCACAAAGGTCCGGATGGCGTTTCTCCCCGTGATGCCTTCCACCATGGACTTGAGGTTGAACAGGCTGCCCTGGGCCATGGGCAGAACTGCAAGAGAGCGAAGGGGGCTGCCATGTGCTCAAGTACCAAGTACAATGTGTTACCCACATTCCTACCTGAAGCCCTCACAGCCCTGAGAAAATAACCATGACAGTCGGGATTTGTGGAGGACTTGCCTTGTCTAAAACCCCTTTCAAGCATTAACTCATTGGTGCTCATGGCCACTCTACTACAAGGTGCTATTATCATCCCCATTTTACAGATGTGGAGAATGAGGCCCAGAGCACTTAAGGAACTTGTCTGAGGTCCCATTGCCAGAAAGTGGTTGGGACAGAATGTGGACCAGGTAGTCAGGGTCCAGAGCCCTCACACTCAGCTGCTCAGTGGTGCTGGCACCTCGGGGCTGGGGGACAGCTGAGAGACAGATGTACTGGGAGGGGCTTCACAAATGCCACGTGCAGTTGTGAACAGGGATTCAACTCTATCCTCTCCCATCCTGCCCAGGGGTGTCTGCTCCCAGCTGGATTCAGTATCTCTACCATGGTCCTGGGATTGGCGTGTCTCAGGATTACTCCAGCTTCATGTTATAGGCTGATAACGGCTGGGAGTTGGGAGAGTGTTGCTGTGTATGTGGGTGTCAGACACATACACACACACTCATGCATGCATACACATCACACACATATACATCCACATGTACACTCATACTTATACATCTGCACATGCTCATACATACACACACATGAATGCACACACACTTTCACACATTGTGAGTGTACACACTCACACTCACATGCATATATATATATATACACACACCCATACTCACACTCACACTCAATCCTTTCCTTTTGTGTGTCTCACAGGAAGTAGTAGGGCAAATACATTTTCTGTACCAGCAAAATCAGCTTCAAGGAGCCTACTGGGCCCACCCCACCCACCCCAGCGCTGGAGCTGGGGTGTTACCTCCCTGTGTTACCCTCCCTCTCCATGCCCATTGCTGGGCTCTCTGAGCTGCCTCCACACCTGGTCCTGACTTAGGACTGAGTCAAGGTTCTGTGCCTGGTGCTTACCTGGTAAGGCACCCACACAGCAGCAAGACAGCCTGTCTGTGCCCACTGTGCGGGTAGGGTGACTAAGGGCCGAAGGGTCACACAGCCTGGCAGTGGCAGAGCCTGGATGGGAACCCAGGCTGCATGCCTCAGAGCTGGGATGTTCTCTCCCCCACAGCACAGATCCTGCCAGCCCTGGCAGCCTTCTGGGCTCCTCAAGCCGTGCCTGGGGTTAGGTGCCCCCTACCACATTCTTGACCTTGACCCAAATCCTGAACCAGGAAATGTTCTGGGAGAGGGAGGAATCTAAGAATTCCAGAAACAGGGCTGGATGGGATCCCAAAAGCCACTCTGACTTGCTTAAGATGTGGTTGTCTGACATCTCTAGTGGTGGGGAACTCACCACCTCAACATGCCTTAGTGGGAAGAGCTGTTGTTGTTGTTGTTGTTATGTGCCGTCGAGTGGGCCCCGACTCATAGCCACCCCTCCTTGGGTTTCCGAGGCAGTATCACTACGGAAGTAGATTGCCCAACCTTCCTTCTGAAGAGTGGCTGGTGGGTTTGAACCACCAGCTTTCTGGTTAGCAGTCAAATGCCTTAGGCACTATGCTACCAGAGCTCCTAGTGGGAAGAGCACAGGCTTGGAAGTCAGACAGAGCCAGGCAGGCAGAAGGACTCAGAGCCAAACCCCTGGGCCCAGTCAAAGCTCTCCGTGGCTCTGTTTTCTCATTTGTGAAATGACAGATCAGGTAGAGAAGTGACCAACTTGGGGGCCTGGCACATGCAAGACCCTCATTGCATCTACACACCACCCCTGGGGACTTGTTGGGGACTAAGACCAGGCCTGCTCTCCCCTTCAGAGTTGATGTTGGGGATCCTGCCCCACCAGTCTTCCTGTCTCTTGGTTTCATGGTTTTCATCACTACAGAGAACAGGGAGCAAATACGAGAGGAGGTGAGGAAGGAATTTGTTGTTGTTGTTGTTTGCCGTCGAGTCAGCCCCGACTCATAGCGATCCCTCCTTGGGTTTCCGAGGCAGTATCACTACGGAAGTAGGATTGCCCAAACCCTCCTTCCGAGGAGTGGCTGGTGGGTTTGAACCGTCAGCCTTCTGGTGAGCAGTCAAGTGCCTTAGGCACTATGCTACCAGAGCTCCTACGAGGAAGGAATAGGGAGAACCATATTAAGAAAAAAACCAAATTGGTTTAAAGCCCCATAAATGTCCAAGTTGGGGTCAAGGGCATTCAGAGGGCCTGGCCTCTGTCTCCTGACCTGCAAAAGGCTATCTGGCCTGAAATCGCTATTGAATAGAAAGTAGGTGACGGGAGTGAGCCTGCCAGATCATTAATTCCTGCCCCTGTCCCCTCCTCCCACTCTTCTGGTTCTTGCTGCTCCAGTAAAATGTGGGCAGAGCAGGCGCAGAGACAGGCAGACCTGGCTTTGAAAACAGGTTTATCAGTACTGTGGGACATGGGGCAAGTCACTTAACCTCTTTGGCCTCAATTCCTAAATCTGAGGACTGGGGATAATAACATGTCCTTGTAGAGCCTGGGGAGGTCAGGAGTGCGTTGAACACCCAGCCTAGGCAGTGCCTTGAAGAGGGACTCACATCTGGGAAGACCTGTCCTTCTTACTCCCTCAGCCTGGAAAGTTTCCCCCACCTCCCATCCCCACCACCACCGTGCAGATGTTACCCTGCAGGGAGGGCGGCTTCAGCCCTCAGGACTCCCCCACCATCATCTTCTGCCACGTTATAACAGAAGAGTGAGCAACTGACCAGGCCACACACAGGGTGGATACATACACACAGACACACACACACACACACACACAGTCTCTCTCATAGACTCACACCTCACACACAAGACACACAAACACACTGCCTCTACATGCCTTACACACACACATACCTCAGAAACACACACACACATACTTCACACTACCTTTACACACTTCACATACTCACACACATGCTCAAACACACATACTTCACACAGCTCACACTCATCAATCTCACACACTTGTATACACACACACCCACATGGCTCATACACAATTTACACATCTCACAATTCATATACACTCATACACAGACACACACAACTCACACCTCTCTCACATGTTCACACACAGACACACACATCTCACACCACACTCACACACTTGTACACACTCATGCTTGCACACACACTCACACTTTCACCATCACAAATATATACACTCACACAGCACCGAGGGAGAATCAGTGTCTGGAAGCTGAGGTCATGTCCATACTTAGTCTCCAAACATAAGCAACAAAGTCCATGTTCGGTCAGGCTCAAGGCTCTGTCCTAACCAATGTTTTCCAAATTATAGGTCACTTTGCCTGAACTCAACCAACAATTTCTCATGTCTAGCCAAATGTAACCTTTTTTTTTTCGGTCTGTTTGTGTGTCTGGTATGTATTTTTTTTTCTTCAAGCCAGTCTGTGTTCAGACAATGGTGAATAGGCTGTATGAAAAACCAGCGAGAATTCAGTCCACATTCACATACCTGAGTCACATGCATCTGGATGTATGGCAAGGGCCTGATACGCGTCCAAAGTCTCACCTGACAATAGTGTGGGTGACTCCTTCTGATCCATGGTGCCCTGGAGTACTGCCAGGAGAGATGTCTCCACACCCTCCTCCACCATACATCCACTGTTAGTGAAGATGTATTTTTTCTTGTACATTCACACACGTGTATTCACTCCTACATACACACTTGTATGCGCATATATACACCCCTACATTCATATAAATTGTGGTGTTGACAAAGGATACTGCCAATATCGTGGACTGCCACAAGAAGAAACAAACCTGTCTTAGAAGAAATACAACTAGAATGAACCTTAAAGCAAGGATGGCAAGACTTCAGTTTGCTTACTTACACACATTGTCAGGAAAGACCAGTCACCAGAAAAGGACATTGTGGTAGTAAAGTAGAGAATCAGTGAAAATGAGAGAAGCCCTCAATGAGATGGATTTACACAACAGTTGCAACAACGGCCTCGCACGTACCAGCAATCAGGAAGACGTTGCAAGACTGCAGAGTGTTTTGTGCTTTTATATGGAAGTAATCACCGTGAGTCAGAGCCTGAGCTGACTTGAAGGCACTAACAACAACAATAACACATTCATATACACACTTTATAAACATACCCTCCACATTAATGTTGTTGTTGTTATGTGTCGTCGAGTCGGACCCGACTCGTAGCCACCCCTCCTTGGGTTTCCGAGGCAGTATCACTATGGAAGTAGATTGCCCCACCTTCCTTCTGAGGAGTGGCTGGTGGATTTGAACCGCCAGCCTTCTGGTTAGCAGTCAAGTGCCTTAGGCACTGTGCCATCAGAGCTCCCACCCTCCACATTAATGCACACATCAATAGACACAGATAGACTCATACACTCAGGTGCCAATGGGCACACATTTTATTCACTTGTGCTATACATACAGGCACCCCATTATTCTCAGACACCCCTTCACACACATTAGATACATGCTGAATACCCACATGCAAACTCATGATCTCATGTCCACATGTACACACTTTTACAATTACACACTGCTAAGCACACAAACACCCAAAGCTTGCTGGGGGCCCCAGGTGCCCAACAAACACCACCATTTTATGATGTTTGCTCAGCTCTGAGCCCTGGCCCCTGAGACTCGTAAATGCGACTGATCCTGTTGTGTTGACAGGCCACTGAGGAGTAAACAGCCCCAGAATGGAAGATGAAGCCTGGCACGAGGCTGAAACAGGAAATTGAGGCCCAGAGAAAGGAAGTGACAGGTCCAAGTTCTCACTGCCAGTAGACTCAAGCCCAGGGTGCCCAAGTTCATGGAGAAGGGCTAGGGAAGGGGAGAGAAGGAGGAGTCTCCCTCAGAGACTTTACTCACCGCTGCCCGCCAAGATGGCGACGGTGAAGAGCTTCTTCATACCCAGGCTACACCTGCAAAAGGAGGAAAGCCAGGTCTTGAGGCCATCCCCTCCACCTTTCTGCAGTTCTGAACCTGCTGCACCCTCCATCAACACTAACACTGTCCCAGATGCCCCAGTTGCTGCCTGTGATTAGTGTCTCCAAGAGAAACAGACACCTGGATGGCAAAGCCAAGAGGCACCCTCCCTGCCTCCCACTCTCAACAGGAACTCCACCCTGCATCAGCTCCAAGACCGGAAGCTCCCCATCTCCTGGGGTTGAGCAACATTCTTAGATCAGAGCCAATCCCTCTTCCACACACTGTCCTGAGACAATGAACTGCAACCCAACCTGGTGGCTGGATCTTGGACCCAGAGATAAGAGTTTCCTGGGTTCTATCCCAGCTCTGCTTCCCAAATGCTATGTGACTAAAGGCAAATCCATTAGCGTCTCTGGGCCTCAAGTTCCCCATGAGGTTTACTAGATGTTCCCTCAGACCCTTCCAGCCATGAAAATGCAGTAGTATGTCTCAGCCCATCACTCTGAGACTTAGACTCTCCTTTGTGGAGAAATGCGTTTTACAGGCCCTTCTCATACCTGCAGTAGTGATGAATTTGGAATAGAGAATGGGCAAGGAAACTGAGAACAGGCACAAGAAAGAAAAAATCACAGAAAGTAAAAGCACAGGCATCGTTATTAACAGTGACCCTCAATCAAAATGAGAAAAGAGGGTGGCATTGGAGGCATCCATGGGAACCATCCCCGACTGAGAAAGAACCAGTGTGCTTAGTATAACCAGAATAGTACAACCCATGACCTTCTCTACATGTCTCAATGTGCAGCCCCTCTGCTAGGAAAAGACTGGCTGTGTAAATTACAAGCCTAAATTCACTTTCAGAAGGAACAATGAACTGTTTCTGTGCCTCCTAAGCAGGGCTAAAAAACACGAGCCTGTCTCCTAGCCCTTCAGACTGAAACGGCAGATCTTCCATCTGAAATCAACCTTGCAGTGACCCCCTGAGTTTGGGCTTTAAAGAAGCAAGGATGAGCAAGGAACATGGCCCCTGTGAGTGTTAGACTGCTGCCAGAAAGTGCGACTATACCTACTTCACACGGAAGCTTGAACTGGATTGAAACCAATCCCAAATCAGTTGCTTACCAGATGTTCAAGATCAAGGCCCAGATAGCTCAGCTCAAGGTAACAACAAAACACTCACTGCCATTGAGTCAATTCCGACTCATAGTGTGCTGCACTGGGTTGCCAAGGCTATAAATTTATAAATCACCACCCACTCCTCAGAAGGAAGGTTGGGCAATCTACTTCCCTAGTGATACCGCCTTGGAAAGCCAAGGAGGGGTCGCTGTGAGTCGGGTCTGACTTGACGGCACGTAACAACAACAACAAATCTTTACAGAAGCAGACTGCCCCATCTTTCTTCTGCAGAGCAGCTGGTGGGTTCGAACCACCAACTTTTTGGTTAGCAGCCAAATGCCTTAACCACTACACCACCAGAGCTCCTTGCTGAAGGTAAAGTGTCTAAGATGCTTAATTTCCCAGGGACAACAAGAACTGATGCCAGAGCGAAAAGAGGCAATCTGCAGACTGGCAGTCCCTCTCATCACTCGTTACTAGGTTTCCTAAGAATAGCAGGATTTTGTCCAACCTGAATCTCTAGTTCTGAATTAATTGCAAAATCACTGTATGAAGCCACTAAAGGTAAAAACTCTAACCTGTTCTGTTGAAGAGGGCCAACAACAGCCTTTGACATGCTGAAACTCAGACTGATAAAAGCCCCAGGTCTAGGCCTCCCAAACCTGAACAAACCCTTTTAACTCTATCTCTGTCATGCATGGAAAAAACCCATCAAAAGGAAAATACTCAAATAATGAAAAGACAAATAGCAAAAATTTGCCAACAGATCAAAATGACAGGAGAGAGATGCTGCCAATTGCCCTGTTACAAGTGCCTAAAGCGCCCAGAGATGAATTACAATTGAGCCCATTTGAGCTCTGGTTTAGCAGGCCCTTTTCCAGAAATACCAGGCTGACAAATGGGGACCAACTCTTTATATTTGAAGGAATCTATTTTTACTTAAGTCTGTCTGCTATGCTTTCCTTAATTCATAAGTTTTCCCAATTGCTTCAGAAATAACCCATTAACGCTCCAGCTCACCCTTTCCTCCCAGAGAGCAGACTACGAACCTGGAAAGAATCCCTCCAACCCAAGTGAAAAGGACTGACAAAGTTCTCAGCCAAACTGTTAAGGAGCTTCAACAAGACACAGCTGCCACTCAGATACAGCTGATTTAAGCAGGCTCACTTTTTGGCTTCCTTATCTTAAGTGGTTAAAGTCTCTCTGTGTTATACTTGTTCCCATAATGATTTTAAATGTGTGTATATGTTGTTTCGGGAGTTCTGGTAGCATAGTGCCTAAGGTGCTTGACTGCTGACCAGAAGGCTGGCGGTTCAAACCCACCAGCCACTCCTCAGAAGGAAGATGGGGCAATCTACTTCCGTAGTGATACTGCCTCAGAAACCCAAGGAG